>NW_027206068.1:18162500-18762500 GCF_024711535.1 Dipodomys merriami
TTTATATTTTGACTATATTTTAAATTGCTATTTTTACTTTATCTTGCTCTTTAAAACTTTAACATTTTTATTTTTTGTCCCTGTTATCATTGTCTAATTTATTCCTGTATTTTTTCTTCATTTTGATACTGAGTTTTTTTAATCTCTTGAGGTTTTTAATCTACTTGTTTACATTTTTCTTTTTCTTTTTTTATTTCTCCTTTTCTTTTTTTCTTTTCTTCCTTTAAAAAAAGAACTTTTCTGGTCCCCTCATTTCTTTCTTTCTCTCTCTCTTCTTCACTGTCTCTCCCTGTTCTCTTTTTTTCTTTCTTTTTATGTGAATCATGGGGCTTGAAGTCAGGCCCCCCACGGCGCTGTCCCCGCTCTCAAGGCTAGCTCTCTACCACTTGACCCACAGATCCACTTCTAGTTTTTACATGGTTAATTCTCATGAACTTTCCTGCCTGGACTGGTTTCAAACTGAAATCCTCAGACCTCAGCCTCCTGGTAGCCAGAATTACAGATCTGAGCCACAAGCACCCTACTAGTTACTAGTTGTGGCTTTATTGATTTTGCACTTCAGAGTTTAATCTGTTTTACTTTAATCACTTTTGTCCTATGGTTATTGGTGTTGGTTGTTGTCTTTGATGTTGTTTTTTTTATTGTATTTCTGTATCTGGTTTGATATGGTGCTCTTGCTTCTATAAAAGTTTGTTTTTCCTCTCTGAGTAGGACTTCTCACCAGCCTATGAAACTTCCCCCAGAGTAGGTAGTATTTTAGGCCATGAAACAAGTCTTTTTTTTTTTTTTTTTTTTTGTCAGTCGTGGGCCTGAACTCTAGGCCTGGGCACTGTCCCTCAGCTCTTCAGCTCAAGGCTAGCACGCTACCACTTGAGCCACAGTGCCACTTCTGGCTTTTTCTGCTTATGTGGTGCTGAAGAATCAAACCCAGGGCCTCATGCATGCAAGGCAAGCACTCTACCACTGAGCCACATTCCCAGCCCTATGAAACAAGTCTTAACAAATACAAAAACACTGAAACAATTTTTTTTTTGTTGGTCATGGGGCTTGAACTCTGGTCCTGGACACTGTCCCTCAGCTCTTCAGCTCAAAGCTAGTGCTCTACCACTTGAGCCATAGCACCACTTCCGGTTTTCTGGTGGTTTATTGGAGCTAAGAGTCTCATGGACTTTCCTGCCCAGGTTGGCTTTGAACCATGATCCGCAACAACCAGCCTCCTGAATAGCTAGGATTACAGGCCTGAGTTTCCAGCACCTCCCTGAAACAATTCTTCAATCTTAACAGATTACCTAAGGATAAAGCTATAAATCACCAGCAAAACAAAAAACTTTACAAAGACATCAAACACATAGAGATTAAACAATACTCTTTTGATCTCTCTCTCCTTTTCTTGGGCCAATCCTGGGGCTTGAACTGAGGGCCTGGGCACTGTCCCTGAGCCCCTTTGTGCTCAAGGCTAGCACTCTACCACTTGAGCCACAGCACCACTTCTGACTTTTTCGGTGTATGTGGTATTAAGGAACCAAACCCAGGGCTTCATGCAATCCAGGCAAGTACTCTACCACTGAGCCACATCCCCAGCAACAATACTCTTTTGAAAGACCAATGGGACATTGAAGAAATAGAGGGAAATTTAAAATTTTTCTTGAAAAAAAAATAAAATAAAATAAATTTTCTAGAGCCAACGTTATACTAAATAAGACAAAACAATACATTTCTTCTTCTAAATATAGGAGAGAAGAGTATTCATTTTTACCTCTTTGACTAAATACAGTGCTCAAAATCTTAGCTAAAGCAATAGTAAGAAAAAAATAAAACATATATACAGAAGTCAAACTATCCCTATTCACAGATTATATGATCCTATACATAAAAGGCTTTAAAGACTCCATCAGAAAACTCCAAGATCTGATACATTCTTTCAGTAAAGTGGAATATAAATTCTATATGTCAACAATGAATAGGTTGTAAAGAAATCCAGAAAACAATATCATTCATATAGTCTTAAAAAATAAAACATCTGGAAATAGCCTAACCAAGCAGATGAAAGACCTGCACAATGAAAACAAGAAAACAATGGAAACTTCTCATCTTTATGGATCAGCAGAATTAATACTATAAAATGTTCATATTATCAAAAGCAATCTACAGATTGAGTTCAATATCCAGGTAGTCAGTCCAGTCACACTCAACAGAACTAGGAAAAAAGCAGTCCTAAATTTCATATTAGATTACAAATGAAGAGACAAAGCAATCCTAAGCACAAAGAGTAATGCTAAAAATATCACATTATCTAATTTCAAGTAATACTACAGTGAGTCATAGAAGCAAAACAGCGTGCTACTGGCACAAAAGTAGATATTTTGACCAGTGAAAGACAATAGAAGACACAGAAATATGCCAACATATATACTGACATCTGAGTCTCAAGAAGAAAAACAATGTTCCAAACACATATTAGAGAGAACATAGCCTTTTAAACAAATGTTGTTGCTTTCCACATGTAGAAGACTGAATTTAGATCCCTACTTCACTCTGTATTTAAAAAAAAATCCTCAAAATGGGTTAAAGACCTAGAACTTTGGAATTAGCTACAGAAAAATATAGGTAAAATACCTCAGACCTAGGCACAGTCAAACACTTTCTGAATAGATTACAGTAGTATAGATAATAACAGCAAGAACTGAGGGTTAGAAACCTCAATACAATCAGGGGATTGCACTGAATTCTAAGGTACCTTCACAGCAAAAGAAACAGTGAGGACAATAAGAAGGTAACTCACAAGATAGGAGACAATCTTTGCCAGCTCTTCAGCTGACAAGGGATTAATAGCCAGATGACATGGAGTACTCAGAAAATTAAACTCCAAAAATCAGGAAACCCAGTCAATAAATCAATTAAACTGAACAAACACTTCAGATGAGTAAGTTCAAATGGTCAAAAATACTTGTCCAAAATCTTTAGAGAAATGAAAATCAAAACTACATTGATGTTCCATCTTATCCCAGTCAGAATAAATGGCAATCATCAAGAAAACAAGGACAAATGCCAGTATGGAATCTGGAAAAAGGAACTCTCATGCACTGATGGTGGGAATGTAAACTTGTATAGCCACCATGGAAAGCAATATGGATGTTCCTCAAAAATCTAAAAGTAAGCTGGGTGCTGGTGGCTCATGCCTATAATCCTAGCTACTCAGAAGGCTGATTTCTGAGGTTCCGGTTCAAAGCCAGCCAGGGCAGGAAAGTCCGGGAAACTCAGAAAAACCAGAAGGAGCAAAAGAGCTCAGGTACAACATCCAGGCACCAAGTTCAAGCATCAGGATCAACAACAACAAAAAAAGTAAACTGACCTTATGATCCAGCTGTAAGATAACTCCTGGGTCTATACCCAAAGGAATCAGAGGCAACACACAAGGAAGACACCTTTGTACCACACTTATTGCAGCACCATTCAAAATAGTTACAGAATCAGCACAGGTGTCTACCAATGAGTGAACGGATAAACATGGTATACACAATGGATTGTTATACATAATTAAGAATGATATTATATCATTTGCATGAAAATGGTTGGGACTAGAGATCATCATCTTAAGGAAATAAGCCAGACTTAGCAAAGCAAATATTACATGTTTTCTCTTATTTAAGAAATTAAGACTATTTGCAGAAAGGAAGGCAGCCAGCAGGAGGAGACAGTGAAGGCATGAAAGAGGGTATGAAGGAAGGTATGAAGGAGATATACGTAAACAAGGTACATTGTATGCATGTATGAAAATGTCATAATAAAATATTGTAATAAAAATCCACTATTTTGTAGGATTAATATATGCTCATTTAAAAGCAGAAGCATTGAAGCCGGGCGCTGGTGGCTCACGCCTGTAATCCTAGCTACTCAGGAGGCTGAGATCTGAGGATCGCGGTTCAAAGCCAGCCCGGGCAAGAAAGACCATGAGACTCCTATCTCCAATAAACCACCAGAAAAACGGAAGTGGCGCTGTAGCTCAAGTGGTAGAGCGCTCGCCTTGAGCTGAAGAGCTGAGGGACAGCGCCCAGGCCCAGAGTTCAAGCCCCACGACCGACAAAAAAAAAAAAAAAAAGCAGAAGCATTGAAAACAGTGTGGTGGTTTATACCTATCATCATAGCTACTCAGAAAGCTTAGACTGGGAAGATTGTAGTTCAAGGCCCGTTTAGGTAAAATGTTCATAGGTAAAAAGTTTGAGAGCCACCGTCCCCCTTCTCAAACAATAAAAAGCCGAGTGTAGGGAGGATCATGTAGAAAAATGAAAGAGCTGGTAACAGAAAAATAATAGCCAACTGGTGTCAGTCAAGTACAGTTAAGAAAATGATCAGCTAGGTGTGGCTCAAGCCTATAATCCTAACTCAGGAGGATGAGATTAAAGGATCACAGTTCAAAGCCAGCCAAGGCAGGAAAGTCTGTGAGACTCTTATCGCCAATTAACCACCAGAAAACCAGAAGCAGCACTGTGGCCCAAAATGGCAGAGTACTAGCCATGAATGGAAAAAGCTCAGGGACTAGGGACCAGGCCCTGAGTTAAAGCCCCATGATTAACAAAAACAACAAACAAAATCAAAATAAATGTACGCAAAAATACTTTTGAAGTTGATATAATGAGCCAAAGTACATATTTTAAAGAATGTTTTTGTTGATCGTGGGGCTTGAACTCTGGGCCTGGATGCTGTCCCTCAGCTCTTGAGCTCAAGACTAGTGCTCTACCACTAGCGCCATAGCACCACTTCAGTTTTCTGGTGTTTTATTGGAACTAAGAGTCTCACGTACTTTCCTCCCTGGGCTGTCTTTGAACTACAATCCTCAAATCTCAGTCTCCTGAGTAGCTAGGATTTCAGGCATAAGCCACTGGTACCTGGCCAGTTTTTAAATATTCTTAAAAATATATTTTCAAGCTGGGCATTGATGGCTCATGCCTGTAATCCTAGCTACTCAGGAGGCTAAGATCTGAGGATCATAGTTTGAAGCCAGCCCAAGCAGAAAAGTTCCCATGAGACTCTTATCTCCAATTAACTACTCAAAAACCATAAATGGTGCTGTGGTTCAAGTGATAGTGCACTAGCCTAAAGCACAAAGAGGCTCAGGGACAACACTCAGGCCCTGAGTCATTATTTTAATGACTTTTAGTATTTCCTTTTACTCTCAAAGTTGTTCTGAGTTAGGGATAAATTTAACATTTATATCTTCACAAATCAATCAGCTGAGCTGCCAAGGGACATAGACCGTCACCATAAATACTTTACTTCCTCTTTTTTTATTCTCACATTTTTATCTACTAAAATGAATACTATGTAATAGCTTAACAAGGATATCAGGTATTAAGGGATTTATCTATAAACTATTGCCAGTCACGGACAAGGTTAAGACTATCCCAGCTATGTGCCTAATGGTGATTTTAGGGGACTCTATCCAACTGTTGATTTGCTTTGTTTGTTTGATTGATTGATTGATTGATTTTTGTACCAGTCCTGAGGCTTGAACTCAGGGCCTGGGCACTGGCAGGAAAGACCATGAGACTCTTACCTCCAATTATCCACAAAAAGCTGGAAGTAAAGCTGTGGTAGAACACTATCCTTGTGGTAGAGCACTATCCTTGAGAATAAAAACTCAGGGACAGCCGGGCACTGGTGGCTCACGCCTGTAATCCTAGCTACTGAGGATACTGAGATCTGAGGATCATGGTTCAAAGCCAACCCAGGCAAGGAAAGTCAGTGAGACTCTTATATCCAATAAACCACTGGAAAACTGGAAGTGGCACTGTGGCTCAAACGGTAGAATCCTCGCCTTGAGCTGAAGAGCACAAGTACAGCACCCAAGCCCAGAATTCAAGCCCCATGACCGATCAAAAAAAAAAAAAAAAACCACAAAAAACTCAGTGATAGAGCTCCAGTCCAGAGTTCAAGCCCCAGGACAGACAGCAAAAAAAGAAAAAAAAGAAAAAAGAAAGAAAAAGAGAGTAAAGACCATTTTTACTGTTGGGGTGTACAAAAACAAAATGGATCATATTTCTTAGCCCCCTGACCAAGATCGTTCTAAATTGTTGTTATTTAATTGTATAATATTTAATAGAAAAAATCTAAATAAACCTAGTTGCCTTTTTTCCTATTTTTCTTTTTTTACATGATCAAGTGAAGACTTTTCATAAAAGACTGTGAAAATTAATCAAATCATGGAAGTTTTGAAAATAATATTTTTATTCCTTTCTCTCCTTTTCTCTCTCAGAAAGAAAAGAACTTGATCCTCTTTAGCTGTTAATTATGTTTCTGGAAACAGAGAAACCCTTAGGAATTCCTATTTGCTTTATTTTTAATCTACAAACCTCTCGGAGAACAATGGTGTACAGTTTCTAATTGCATTCCCTTTTTTCTCTTGCTCTCCCTCTTTTTTATGGTACTGAAATCTAGCCAAATATTCAACTATTCTAGAAAGTGAAAGACATAGGAGAAAGCAGCACAGAGATGGCCTTTGGTTTCATTTTATGAAGACATTTAATCTTAATCTAGAGAGACAAGACCTTTGTTGGTTTGATTTTTTTTTCTTTACTGGGAGAAGTTCTCCTGGAACAAAGTACAGGTTTTCAGACAAGCCAGTTTCTGTAAGCTTGCCGATAACAGCGCTCCTGTTTCTGTGCAGGTGCGATGGTACGTCAGGTGCATGTGTAGGGCTATAAAATACACAACCTTTGTAACCAGACACATCCAGGATACCCTTGCAACACAAGCACTGGCCAGTTCTGGTAAGCAAGCAAAATTTCCAGATTACTTCATCGGTCTTCAAGGTCTGTTCTATTCAAATGATCAGTTTTTGCTATTTAGCAGGAAGGCTCTCAGGAGAGGATGGGGAAAGGGAAATGAAACTTGTTTGTTTTTCTTCAGCTGCTGAACTGGCTTCATAGTTTTAGTCTCTCTTCATTGTAATGATAGCCGAATAAACTGGAGTTAACCAACAGTATCTCTTTAAAAATCCTTGCATGAGTACCACCAAGAGTTCTTCCTTGTATTATTTTAAAAGTTTCCTTATTCTGAAATATAAACTTTTAATACAATATTGAAGTACATGGCTTGATTAAGTTACTTTTGAAAAGTAAAATCCTCTCTTGTGATGAAAAATGCCAATTGATCAATATTTATAAAACCTAGTTGTGGACATCTGATTGCATTCTTTTTAAGTCCACCGAAAGCTGCTGTGGTTAGCTGTCTCCTACTGGGTCATCTGACCCTCAGCAAGGCATACTTTTACTACAGACATAACGTTGAACTAAACCAAGCAATGTACAACTTTTTTTTTTACTTCTAACAGATTATTATCAAGCAACGTAAAATAGCAAACCAGAATTTTTATTTTGAAGGGAGAGGATACTTGACAAAAGTAAACAAATAATTGAACTTAATAATAATTTGCCTCCCATTCAACACTAAGCTTGGCAGGCTTTTAAAATAGCAAAGTGATAAAATTATACTTTCTCTTTTTTATTGGAGATTCTTCTCCTCAAGCTTTTTTCCTGACCCTTTTTAAACCTCTTTTTATGTCTAAGATCCTTTGGATCCTCTTCTCGAGAAATATAACTAGAGGCTCAGAACATTATAGGATTTCAGAGCTTTATGAGCCTCTGATAACTGATTCCATAGAGCTTCTAGAAGCCTGTGGGACTCAGGTTACAACTATCCTCAACGGTGCCTCAGTCTCTCAGCAGTGAGATGCCCTTCTTTGTCCCGATTGGACTTTGTGACTCAGATACATCTCTTTTTCCTCCAGCTAAAACTCTATCATTTCCTGGCCCCCCCTCCTTTTTTGAGGGGGGGGGTCGTGGTGCTTGAACACTGGGCCTGCGTGCTATCCCTGAGCTCTTCAGAAGAAGGTGAGCTCTCTACCACTTGAGCCACAGCAGCACTTCTGGTTTTCTGGTGGTTAATTGGAGATAAAAGTCTCACAGATTTTCCTGCCTAGTCTGGGTTTGAACCATGATCCTCAGATCTCAGCCTCCTGAGTAGCTAGGATTACAGGTGTGAGCCACTGGCCCCCAGCTCTCTCTCTTTTAAATTAGTGTGTGTCAATTGCACAAAGGGGGTTCATTATATTTCCACACACTTATCTAATATACTTGGGTCACTTTTTTTTACACCTTACACCTCCCCCTCCTTAAAATCTACCCTTTCTTGATTCAGACTTTCAGGCACAGGAAGACTAGAAGTTAAAAGTACAAGATGACACTCTGGCATGTCTCATAGTTTAGTAAGTTATGGGAACTTAAACTGAAACCCTTATCAAACTCTATGGTTACTGCTTAACAAGGTTTTGGTTGTTTTATTTTTTTTACTGCCTGAGATAAAGGAAATAATAAATGCTTGATTTATTGTTCTGAAATGCAAATTTTTAATGTAATTTTGAAGTACATGGCTTGATTAAGTTACTTTTGAAAAGTAAAACCCTTCCTCCCTGACAAAAAAAAAAAAGCCAATTGGCCAGTGTTTATAAAGCCTAATTGTGGGGCTGGGAAGGTGGCTCAGTAGTAGAGTGCTTGCTTCACAGGCATGAGGCCCTGGGTTCCATTCCTCAGTACCACATAAACAGAAAAAGTGGCACTGTGGCTCAAGTGGTAAAGTGCTAGCCTTGAGCTGAATTGCTGGACAGCAACCAGTCCCAGAGTTCAAGCCCCATGACAGACAAAAAAAAAAAAACCCACCTCAAAACAAATAATTGTGGACATTTGGTTATATTCTTTTTAAGTCCACTGAGAGCTTCTATTGTCAGCTGTCCCCTGCTATGGCCACCTGACCCTCAGCAAGATGAGAGGCAATGAGTAAGGCTAACCTAGCATGACAAATCTTTACAAACCAAAGCAAATCACGGTTTATTAATCTTTCAATTTTCCATGATACTTAATGCAATTAAGTACACCAACTTTCATGTTTGAGTAGAAACAGTAAACAATCATTCACTATATTTCTCTTCCTTTGTTACTATTTTTCTCTTTTGTGTGCTGGCACTAGGGCTTAAACTCTGGGCCTGACATTCTCCCTTACCTTTTTGAATCAAGAATGGCATTCTACCACTTGAGTCACATATCGACTTCCAACTTTTTGCTAGTTATTTGGAGATAAGAGTCTCTTGGATTTGTCTTCCCAAGCTGGCTATCAACCGGGATCCTCAGATCTCAGCTTCTTGAATAGTTAGGATTACAGGTATGAGTCACCAATGTCAAGCTTGGCTAGATAATTTAATTATTTTGGTGGAGAATTCATTACAAAATAGCAGAAGTCAAAAAGAAAAAAAATACTTTAGAAAACCTTTAAATCTAAAAGACATATGCACAATTATTTTTACTCTTGTGTGTGCATATACATATATGTATATATGATTGATTGACTGATTTATAGCAATATGCTTTTACTTGGTTTTACTTGAGCTGAGTTATCACTGAAAGAGCAACAGGCTAGGTGAGAATGGCCTGTGAGAAAGGGTATTAATGACAAGAGTCATCTGTATTCTACTTTACCTCTGATCTTTTTCAAGCAGTGTTTGCTCATGCACAATCTTACTTTCTTGTAGAGTTCAAATGTTTTGGGCTCAGAAGAATGCAAGGACAATTTTTTTGTGTGTTAGTTTTCATCTTGCTATTTATTGCATGCTTCAGCTTAGCTAGGACTAACAAATAGGATGCTATTTGAATCCCATTATGGAACTGAATAGTATGGCTCACACACAGCATCCTGTGCAGGATACTATTCTCTTTCAATGTCATCATAATATTCTGCCCACTGAACCTTCTTGAAACTGACAAAATTCTTGAAAGCTCTAGGTGGTGATTATCCTCTGTACAATCAAAGAGCCATCAATTAGTATGTTTTGTCCAACTCTTAGTAAATGTCTTAATGTTCTGAACCAATCTACTAGGTTCTGAAAACAATTTTTTGCCATCCAGTTGCTTCTGAGGGGTTTTCTAGAAGACAGGATGCTACACTCAACTTTGACCCTCTGCCTCTTACACGTCACAGTGTCTTCCAACCTTGCTATTGCAATCAAAAAGGCAAAAAGACCTCCTCAGACGCTTTCCAGAGGTAAGACAATCTCCTTTGATTTTCTAATTCCAGTCATTTGGATTTTTAAAAACTATATAGTATCTACACCCATAGTCTAGTCAGAAAGCAAATAATTAACTGAAAGATGCTTGCTATATATGATTTCAAAGCTTTTATTTCTAGCTTCTAGCTTTTTTGGTGGTTACTTGGAGTCTCCCAGACTTTCCTGCCCAGATGGCTTTGAACTGCAGTCCTCAGATCTCAGCCTCCTGAATAGCTAGGATTACAGGCATGAACTGCTGGCACTCAGTTGTCAAATAAACCTAATCTAAAAAGAAAAGAAAGGAAAAGAAAAGGCCAAAACAATGAAATAGAAGGGAGTCATTATTTTAAACAGTGATCAAATTAACTTTCAGAACAAGAACAATTTAAGAAGGAAGGGGGATAGGGCAGGGGAGGAGGAGAAAAGAGGAGGTAGAAGAGGGGGAAGGAAAGAAAGTGAGAAAGAGGGGGAGGGCGGGGGAGGAGAAGAGAGGGGGAAGAAAGTAATGATTTACTTCATCTTTGTCAAAATAGTGAAGAACTGGTAGGATGTCTATAGCCCCTTATTTATTTGGTTACTCTCTTCCTTACTTGGTTACTCACTGTACCAGTATAGGTGCTTGAACTCTCTAGTGATCACAAAGCTTTTTACTCATGGCTGAGCTCTGCTCTGTGACTTGGACCATACCTCAAGTTCTGGCTTTTGCTGGTTAATTGATTTGATTTGTCTGCCTGGGACTGCTTTGAATCTTGACTCTCAGATCTCAATGTCCTCAGTAGCTAGGATTATAAGCATGAGCCACTGGCACTCAGCCTAGTCCTCTATTAAGGCAAGAAAATAACTTGGATTTTTTTGTATACAAGGATACCTAGAAAATTGTACGTTACTCAACTCCTGAAATTTTAGGTAACCAAGTCCTTGCTATGATTTGAAAAGCAATTTCAGTGTTTTTAAACATTGTAATCTAGATTTATCATTGTTGACAGGTTTTAAATGTTTATATTTTTGTACTTACTGTCTTACTTCATTTAAGAAACAAATGTATCTTCATATGTTAAAAATTATTCTTTTTTGGGGGCTTGAACTCTGCGTTTGGGCGCTATCCTTGCACTCTTCAGCTCAAGGCAAGCACTCTACCATTTGAGGCACATTGCCACTTCTGGTTTTCTAGTGGTTTATTGGAGATAAGAGTCTCATGGACTTTCCTGCCCGGGCTGGCTTTGAACCGCGATCCTCAAATCTCAGCCTCCTCAGTAGCTAGGATTACAGGCATGAGCCACCGGCGCCCAGCTAAAAATTATACTTTAAAATTCTCAAAATTGACTACTATATCTCCAGATAACAGAAATAAGACCACAATTATTTATCCCTACATGGCTAATTCAAAATAATGAGTATAACCAGAAAGTTCTCAACTGCTGTTTGGAACTGTAATGTGAATGGAGCCAAAAAACAAAAACAGAAAACTAAAGCACAATTCAAATTCTAAAACACTGACTTACCTTCTAATTTATTTATTTATTCATAGAGGTGTCGTGTATCAATAAATGACCATCATTTACTTAGGTTTATTAATTCACCTTTAGTTTATTGATTACACAAACTGCATGTCTAAAAAATATGTATTTTTTCCAGAAGAAATAATTAAAAGATTTAATACTTTCCCAGACAGAACTTGTCATATAGCTTTCATTATAAGAACAATAACTATAAAAACAATGAGCTTAATAACTTTAAAACAGCCAGAGGCGGGTGGCTCACGCCTGTAATCTGAACTACTCAGGAGGCTGAGACCTGTGGATTGCAGTTCAAAGTCAGCCCAGGTGGGAAAGTCTATGAGACTCTTATTCCCCATTAGCCACCTGAAAACCGGAACTGACACTGTGGCTTAAGTGGTAGAGCACTAGGCTTTAGCTGAAGAGCTCAGGGACAGTGCCCAAGCCCAGAGTTCAAGCTCCATAACCAACAAAAATAAATAAATACATAACCTTAAAACACCAAAAACTAGGGCTGGGAAGGTGGCTCAGTGGTAGAGCACTTGCCTTGCATGCCTGAGGCCCTGGGTTCGATTCCTCAGCACCACATAAACAAAAGAAAAAAGCTGGAAGTGGTGCTGTGGCTCAAGTGGTAGAGCACTAGCCTTGAGCTGAAGAGCTGAGGGACAGCGCCCAGGCCAGAGTTCAGGCCCCACAACCAGACCCAAAAATAAAAAATAAAAAAATAAAAAAACACACCAAAAACTAAAGTAGTCATTGTCCTAAAAGCCTTCCACTATTTAGCTAAACAACTATAGTTTAGAATAGTACAGATGCTATAGAATCTAAAGGCATCAGCACTCTGCGTGCCTGCATTTAATGGTGATACTGGGGTAAGGACAATAGCTAATAAATACAGGGTTTTCCTTGAGGTGACAAAATGACCTGGAATTGATTTCGCAGTGTGAGATGTTTGTGCAGTGTGAGAATATAACAAAAATAATCCACACTTCCAAAGGGTGATTGGTATCAGTATGTAAAAATTATATTTTTTAAAATGTGTTGCCAAAGAACAAATTAAAAAATACCAAACAATATGGAATGATCTTCTGCTTGCCTCATAATTTTGCCTCATGACTTCTGGCTATTAATTATCCCTGATATCAAAATCAGACACTGCAGCCTGGTAATGTCAGAAACACAGATGAAAATCTGGGCCAAAATTAGCCCCTTAAATACTTCTACTTTTACATTAGTCCAATTTTTTTCATGGATGGTTTGAGGCAGTTCCTGAAAATAATTCACAATATTTCTGGATATTTAATGCATTCTTTACAGTGTCTTACTCTTTCATCTCAAAAATACATCCCCAACTGCTCACATCTCTTCTTTTTAGGCTAATTGGTTCTTGCTATTCAACATGTTCTATTTCCCTCTGCTCCAGTCTCGTAGATGTTTCTAATAAAGACCTGTGTTTAATTGTGTTTTCAGTAATGGAATTCCTACATCAGAGTTTTTTTGTCAAGCTAAAACTCAGAGGAAAACTTGGCAGTCCTTTTTCCCACAATGTGCTGGGCCTAAGAAAAGGTCAGCATGTCTCTGTGCTTACCATACAAAGGGCACTTGGGAATACTGCCCAAAGGATTCCTAGTAGTTTTACAAAGTAGACAAAGATTAACTGTTACTTTCTGCAGATTCTGAGAAGCACAACTTTTGCATGAACCAAAGATGTCCTTTCAGCCACCATAGCAGCATTATTAAGTACTTACTGCATTCAAGGTCATGTTTGAAACAGGCTCAAATCCACACTGTAACATAGACGTGTACTACCCCTTCATATCCCATTATAGTTGAGGATTCCTTACTCTATATGTCAACTAGAAGCTTGGTACTTCTGTAAACTTTTGTATATTTCAAAGCTTTGCTGTAGACCTGCATTCATGCACTGATTTTTTTTCCTTCTTATTTCAGGATGGGGAGATGACATTACTTGGGTACAAACTTATGAAGAAGGTCTCTTTCACGCTAAAAAAAGGTAAAATGCCTCTCCATTAATTTAACAAACTATGCAGTTGTCTCATAGAAAATCCAAAACGTGAAAATATTGCATCCAGTAGCAGCAGAAGGCACATGTTTCTTAACTGCACATGGAACATTCTCCAGAATAAATCAGATGTTAGGGCATAAAACAAGCCTACACAAATTTAAGAAGAAAATCATATCAAATTTATTTTCCAATGATAGCAATATAAAACTAGCAAGAAACAAGGATTCCAGAAAGTCCCAAAATGAACAATATGTTCCTAAACAACCAATGGGCCAAAGAAAAAAATAAAAGGGAAAATTAAAACTACATTAAGACAAATGAAAGTGGAAATTTAACATGCTAAAATTTATAGGATGCAACAAAAGCAGTTCTAAGAGGGAAGTTTATAATAATAAATGAGGAAAATCTCAAATAAACAATCTAATATGTCTCAAATAATTGAAAAAACAAGTACAAGCTAAGTCCAAAGTTAGTAGTAAGAAGTAAAAATAAAAGCTCAGAGCAGACCTAAGTTAAAAGGCAACTGGAGAATCTAGACATCAGCAAATATATGAACTGGATTTGAAATAGATGGTCAAAATCAACCAACCTGGCTGACAAGCTAAGAAAAAGAGAATAGAGTCAAATAAATAAAATCAGAAATAATTTTAAAAAACATTGATGTTACAAATATACAAAGAGCCTATTATGTAAGTTATATTCAACACATTCAAAAACATATATTTAAAACATACCAAGATTAAAGAAACAGAAAATTTAAACAAACCAATGAATAAAGCAATTTTATACATAAGCTTAAAAATCTACAATTATAAAGTCTAGAATCTGTTATGAATACTCCTAAACTTTAAAGAATCGATGCATTATCAAGTTCTTCAAAAAATGAAATAAAAGAGAGATAATATTTCTAAAGTCACTGACTGAGGTCAGAATTATCCTCATACAAAATCGTACACAAATGGTACAAAAACTCCCAGCCAATGTCATTAAGGAAAAGCAAAAGGAAAAAGTCAGACAATTTGGAAACAGAAGTTAAGCAGTTCTGTCTGCTTATGGCAGAATAAAAACCTAAAAGGCTCCACAAAAACACTAACAGAACTAACATATGAATTCAGTAATGTATATAATCAGGATACAATAGCAATATATAAATTTTAGCAGTGCTTCCATATCTCAAAAACCAAGCCATGGTGATGCATGCCTGGAATCCCAGATGTGCTGGAAGGTAGAGGATCTAGGTCCAAGGCCAAACCAACGCAAAAATCATGAGATAGAAAACAGAAAATAAAGCAAAGGGAGATGTAGTTTTAGTTGTACTGCAACTTACCTACCAAGCACAAAGCAACCTACTTCTGCCAAAAGAGAAAACAAAACAATAGCCACAAAAACGTTTCCAATGTTAAAATCCAGATGTCCCTGAAAAAAAATATAAGGAACTCCTATTTAGGTTGCTTGCAAGTTGTAATTTGGCACAGAATGAGTGGGTATGAAGATATTTGAATATTACTTGCCTTTTTGTAAAAGCTAGAATAAAAATCAAAGTATTGAGCAGTATTTGACTCTTGTGAAATTCATTGGAAATTAACATTTTGTTCTTAACATCCCTTCATCTCTGAAGATGTTATTTTTATTTACCTATTTATGTGCACTTTCATATACAAATGAATCATCTGCTAAGCTTGTTAAACAATGGTTCCTAGGCAACATTCTGATGATTGATTAGATTGGGTGGAACCTATGAATTTATATTTCTAATATGCCCTTTGTGATATTCATCAGGTGAATTGTGAAGCCCTACTTAGAACTGTTGTAGACAAATGGTTAAGACATGTAAGCAGATGTTTAAGTCTTGTTGAAAGGATGCAAAGATTGTGTTTAAATTCCCTTATATGGTTTGACTAATGTCAATCACTTTACTAAATTCCACACTTTTTTTCTTAGTAACAAACCACTGATGGTTATTCACCACTTGGAGGACTGTCAATATTGCCAAGGTAATTTTAGTTCCTAAGACCTGTGTGTGTGTGTGTGTGTGTGTGTGTGTGTGTGTGTGTGTAAGACCTGTGTGTGTGTGTGTGTGTGTGTGTGTGTGTGTAGAAAGAGTGGGGCTGGCAAGAGGAATTGAGGCACTCAGCAAATCCATTAAAAGAAAGGTAACTGTCAGAGTACCACTTTCTTACGAAGATCCATAAAGATTACCAAGGTAGTTAGTGATCTATTAAATAATTTATTTCGGCTGGGATGTAGCTCAGTGGCAAAGTGCTTGCCTGGTAGGTGCAACACTTCAGGTTCAATCCCCATTACCAAAAAATAAATAAATGTTTATTTTTTCTATGCCAATTGGTATGTGATATTCCTCTTCTAAAGACAGTGCAGAGGAAGAAAGGCAAGGAGGGAGGAAGGGAGGGAGGGAGGGAGGGAGGAAGGAAGGAAGGAAGGAAGGAAGGAAGGAAGGAAGGAAGGAAGGAAGGAAGGAAGGAAGGAAGGAAGGAAGGAAGGAAGGAAGGAAGGAAGGGAGAGAAAAGGAAGGAGAAAAGGAGGGAGAAAAGGAGGGGAAAAAAGAAAGAGAGGAACAATTGAGAAAGTTTGCTGAAGGAGCTGCTTTAATCAGTGAATCCAAGAACTACATGAACTTATAAAACTTAAGAGTTCCTTAATGTGATGATCCCCTGATGCCTCCTGGACAGACCGTGTCACTCCTTGCTCTCCAACCAGGGACTAAATGACAAGGAGGACCAAAGAATTTCCTGAACCCAAGTAATTCACGCAAACAATGTAAACCGTTAGCCGTATTTTTCTATGATACATTGAAGATGTCTTGCTTCCTAAAACTAGCATTTGGGTTACCCCTACAGCACTAAAAAAAGTATTTGCCCAAAATGAAGAAATTCAAGAAATGGCTCAGAATGATTTCATCATGCTGAATCTTGTGGTATGTGAACGTTTAATATTTTCTTAATATCATAATTTAATGGAAATTTTGACCAATCTCTTTTCCACAAGCCATATTGCTAAGCATTATTTGATACAGATTATTACACAGAGCTGGAAGAGTTTAGGATGTACTGAAAATTCAATTTGCAGGAAATATTTTATATTAAATGTCAAAATGATCCAATTCGTAACACTCATTTCTTTCTTCTGTTAGCATGAGACCACTGATAAGAACTTGTCACCGGATGGGCAGTATGTGCCTAGAATCATGTTTGTTGGTATGTGTGTGAACTCATGTGTCACTTTACAAAGTCAGTAGGAATCTTAGCCATCTTGCTTTCATGCACTTTCAAATGCTAGTTTAAGGTTATTATTCTTTTTAAAGAGAAGACAGTTTGAAGTTACTGTTCACTAGTTAGTTCTATATCCAAATACACTGTATCTATTATTTATAAATTTTAAGCATTTTAAAAGCAATTTATGCTGCTAAGCAAATATCAAAATATTCTTTTAGCAGTGTACCAAGCCAGATTAATTCAACTTAGTTGAATCAACAGATTAATTGAACATAAATTTACATGTATGAAAACTATAAATTTGGTTAGCATGCTCAAGAATAATTCCTCAGAGGCTATTTGGGACCTCTAGAATAGAGAGAAAGACAGAGTTATTCTCAGTGGCATGAAGTCCCAGCCTGGCACTGAAGGCTCACACCTATAATCCTAGCTACTCAGGAAGCTGAGATCTGGAGGATCTCAGTTCAAAGCAGATCCAAGCAGAAAAATCCACTGAAATTCCATTTCTGATTAACCAGCAAAATGCTAGATTGAAGTCATGGCTCAAGTGGTAAAGCACCAGCTGAGCAAGTAAAACAAATGAGTTTGCAAGGTTCTGAGTTTGAATCCTGATACAGAGAGAGAGAGAGAGAGAGAGAGAGAGAGAGAGAGAGAGAGAGAGAGAGAGAGAGAGAGAGAGAGAGAGAGAGAGAGAGAAGGAGGGAAGGAAGGAAGGAAGGAAGGAAGGAAGGAAGGAAGGAAGGAAGGAAGGAAGTCATTTAGCTACTCCAAAGGCTGTATATACTTTTAGTGGATGTGGACAGATCAGGTTTACACAGCATTATTACCAAATTTTTCTATCTATCTATCTATCTATCTATCTATCTATCTATCTATCTATCTATCTATCTATCTATCTATCTGTCTGTCTGTCTGTCTATATTCTCCCTCTCTCCTCTCTCTCTCTCTCTCTCTCTTCTCTCTCTCTCTCTCTCTCTCTCTCTCTCTCTCTCTCTCTCGATCTATAAGGATCACTCATTTATTAGTGAGTAAAGAGGTCTCTTAGGAATTGTCTGTTTTCCTTTCAGACCCTTCTCTCACAGTCAGAGCTGATATAACTGGAAGATATTCTAATAGACTGTACACATATGAACCTCAAGATGTGCCTGTATGTAAGTATTCATAAATTACCTTGGACAGTGGCACAAGCTGGCCCCTGACTATTAAAAGGGCCAACGATGACAACATCATTGCTACCCACAATCCACAAACGCTAGGGCTTCTGATATGCTAAATGTAAACTCCTAGCTGCCAGAGTCAGCTCTGCTTTCACAGGAATATCTGAAAGTTCTTAAGATCACTAAATTCTGAGATCACTGAAAACACTTTCACACACATTAAAATGAGATAGACCTTGAGAAGCCATTCTCCTCATATCAGAAATCCCATGTTATTTCCTCCAGTGTTAATGAAATATTTACTCTGTCCCTAACATCTGTAAGTAGGCCATTATTAATGATATTTAAAAGGACAATGCCTCTTGACTCCAGCAATGCTAGATCAGTTTAATAACTGATTAAAAAGAAAATGATACTCCCTCAAAGCTCTTCCAATACAGTTGCTCATATTAAAAAAAAAATTGATAGCTGGGTGCTGGTGGCTCACGCCTGTAATCCTTGCAAGTCAGGAGACTGAGATCTGAGGATCATGGATCAATGCCACCCTGGGCAGGAAAGTCCATGAGACTCTTATCTCCAATAAACCACCAGAAAGAAGTGGCACTGTGGCTCAAGTGGTAGAGTACTAGCCTTGGGCTGAAGAGTTGAGGGACAGCCCCCAAGCCCAGAGTTCAAGCCCCACGACTGACAGGAGAAAAAAAAAAACAGGTGCTCAGCCTGCTGACTGATGTAAGTCCTAAGTTTACACTGGTTGGAGCATTGATTGAATCTATTCATTTATGAGGGCCTATTTCAGATCCCATAGTTATTGATCCTTTCATTCCTAATAGCACAATTCGTGTTTACTGTGATTTCAGTGATAGAAAACATGAAGAGAGCCTTAAGACTTATCCAATCCGAGCTGTAAGGGATGGTGGAAAAGGCACCTGCAATCTAGGAGGTGAAGGATCATGAAGATAACCTCTGGATCACTGACAAATATCTAATATGAATAGATATGGCTTTTGTAACATTACATTATTTTGATGTTTCAGTGTGCTTAAAATTGTTTTATGGAAATAAAGTATCTCAATATATATTGAAACCTAAACATGAAAATGTAGTTTAGTTTCTGCTTGTATCAGTATCAAAGAAAGCTTTTCTCCAGCCAAGAGTTATAGAGACTAAAGGATCCAAATAAGAAGTGCCTGCTCAGGTTGCTTCTGTGTTCTCCTTTCTTATTCACTCGATCAGTTCCTCTCATTTTAATTCTGCCTTCTCCACTGTGTGAAACCTGCCAGTGTCAGTGATGAATGATTCCCACACTACCAAAACACAGAGATGTATTTATGTCTACTTCTTATGAGAACTTTGAGCAGCATGTTCCAGAGTTAATCACCTTCTTCCTTTAAATTAAGACAGACATTTAAAACCTAACTGCGGTATACTGAAAGTATATTTTAAAACTCAGCTGTGTATTTTCCTTAATCTAATTGTTGACTAGACACATTTAAGGCTTTAAATATTTTAAGAGAAGTGCAACTGAGTCAGGAAGACTAAAGCATTTCTCCAGCTAACTTACAGGAAAAGAAATCATACATCTACTGTGAAATTATCAAATATCCAAACACCAACTCAATCCTTCATAGAAAGTTTCTGAAGAGTTAATAGTCTTCTATTTCTTTAAACAATAACAACAACAAATACCTGTTAATGAAAATCCCATAATCAATTCTTTTTTAACCCATAGAATTTATTGCATGTAAAAAAAAATCTGAATTTTATTTTATTTTTCCTGTGCTAGTACTGGGGCTTTGTCCCTTGGCTTTGATGCTCATGGCTGGTGTACTACCAGTTGAGACACAATTCCACTTTAGCTTTTTGCTAGCTAATTGGACTTTCCTGCTGGCTTCCAACCTCTTAATTCTCAGATTTCATCCTCCTGAGTAGCTGGGATTACAGGCATGAACCACTAGCTCCTGGCTGAGTATTACTTTTATATGAGGCACACACACAAAGACTGTTATAGACATATGATTCATTCCAGTCTTTGATGTGTCCGTTAAACAAAAAAGGGGAGGGGAAGGGAGAAGAGAAAGAAAGGAGAGGAGGGTTTAAAAGAAGAGAAAAAGAGGTTAGAGAAGGGAAGAGCAGAAAACAGGAAGAGAGGGGAGGAGAGAGAAGGGGAGAAGAGAAAGGAAGAAAATAGGAGGGGAGAAAAAGGGAGTGGGAAAAGAAGGGAAGAGAAGGGGAGAGAAGTCACACCACTTAATGAAATCAGGATTCAGATCCAACACATTTAGCTCCTGTGTTCTTACACTGCCATATTATTCCACTTTTGATTTCTATATTGTGAATACCACAAGAATACACCAAACTAACATTATGCAACATCTTAAATTATTATTTCCTTTATTAAAGAAAATCTAATAACAGTGATTTCAATTGCATGTTTATAGCAACAATCTCTAGCCTTAAGCTACCACTTCCAACAAATCAAAGAATATTTCTATCACCCTCTGTGATCCGAGTTACTCTGATGGCCCAATCTGCGACTCTTGGGAAGAAGAAGGGGAGGGACAGGTTAAATTTCAGTATCCCATAAATACACAGCACCATCAAGAACTTACTGTTGCTGCCCTGGTGTGATACTGCACACCTGTAATCCCAGATGCAGTAGAACTGGAAATCAGAGTTTGAAGCCAGCTAGGCAAAAGAAAAAAAGAAAAATCAGCAAGACTCTAACTCAACAAAGAAGCTAAGCATGGTGGCATGCATCTGTAGTCCTAGCTACAATAAAGAGGTTGGTAGGGGGATCATAGTCCAAGTCTGGTTCCAAGCAGAACTGTGAGGTCCTAACCGATAAATAAAGAAGAAGAAAAAAAAGACTGGAAGTACACTTAGCAAGTGTGAGGTCTTGTGTTCAAAACCCAAATAGTACCAAAGAGAAAGTGGGGAGGGAAGGCGAGAGAAAGAGAGGTTAATTACTGTTACCTACAGGAAATTTAAAAGAAGTACTTTGTGCTTCCCTCAGTCCAAGCCTTATCTGCCCTTTTGTTGGGATGTCCCTGAGAAAGGAGTCAAGGTTAAAGCGTCTTAGTGGACGGACACCAACTATTGGTGAAGGTATGTGTGGTGAATGGCCCTTGCTCTTCCATCTTACACAGTGAGAAATAAGGCCATGGCAGTGTTAGGGGCTCTAGGTACGAACGGCAACTGATGAAACGGTAAGCAGCCCTACACCTACCTGTTCTGCCCACCTAAACCCTGGACTGGGACTATATTGAAATCATATGTGTATGCTTTTTATCGGTCTTGTGGAACACTTAAGAATGAATAACTTTGGCCCAGCACCAGTGGCTCATACCTGTAATCCTAACTACTCAGGAGGCTGAGATTTGTGGATCACAGTTCAAAGCCAGCCCTGGCAGGAAAGTCAGTGAGACTCTTTTCTCCAGTTAACCACCAAAAAAAAAAAGTCAGAAATGGAGCTGTGACTCGAAGGGTAGAGTGCCAGCATTTAGTAGGAAAAAGCTAAAGGACAGTGTCCAGGCCCCGAGTTCAGCCGCAGCAGCAGCAACAACAACAATACACACACACACACACACACACACACACACACACACATCCTTGATGATCTGTGCCAAACAACTCTAAAATTCAAGTCAGTGAACGTTCCGTCTTATTTTTCTTTACAAATTTTCCCAAACTATCTCAGAGGAAAACGTTCTGTGAAGAGATCCAACCTGGATTTTTTGTCTTCTGGAGAGTTGTTTCACAAGCCAAGAGAACGACTCTTCTTTCAGGTAAAGAACTCTCCCAGAGTAATTCATCTTCCAACTGTCAAGAGGAGAGAGCCAGGGTAGAGAACTCCAAGATGAACCACTACAGGTTTTGTCTGTTTAAAATAAGGAATAACAATCATTTAAAATAATAATTAACAATAACAATAACAATAATGATGATGGTAAGAGCCATGCTCCAGTAGCTCATGTCTGTTTTCCTAACTACTCAGAAGGCTAAGCTTGTAATAACCAGCAAGGTGGGGGGGACGCATAATAATCAGTGGGGCCCAATAATCAGTGTGGTTTTGTGACCCTGGAGAGGGCAGGGCATCAACAGGTGAGCTTAACTGCTCCACAGACTGGGCCACGGGAGGGAGTGGGCATTGAGGCTGACGTCACCGCCTCAAGGAGTGTGCCGCCGGAGGGGCGGGGCACGCCGCCGAAAGGGCGGGGCGTGCTGCTGGAGGCTGGGCTTCGAGCCCCACATGCTGAGCTGCCTATTGGGATTGGACAGTGGACAGCTAGGAGGAGGAGCGTGAATGGCTGTTGGAAACCATTAGTGGAGGATAGAGGCTGCGTGTTTCAAGCAACGGGAGAAACTGAGTGGAGAGTAGTCCAGCTGGAGGAGGGGAGGGGTGCAGCCTATATGCTCCAAGCAATGGGGGGAAAGGCGGAGAGGAGGGGGAAGAAGAGGGGGAGACGGAGATGTAGAGAGAAAGACGAGGTGGGGAGTAGCGGAGAGATCGTGGAAAGGGGAGAGAGAGGCAGCAGGAAGGGAAAGCCTGCTGGAGCAGAGCAGGGCAGGCCTGAGGAGGGCAGGGCAGGCCTGTGGAGAGTGGAGAGGCCTGCAGAGGAGGAGGAAGGGAAGAAATGGAAAAGCCTGCCCCTTTGGAGCTTTGGAGCTTTGGAGGACTGAGGCTTGGAGGTTTGAAGACCGACTAATACAGGTCGAGACTGCCTATTGGAGGCTTGGAGGTTTGGTGGTCAAGGCTGCTCTTGGTTCTGTGTATCTAACCTCTAGCCCAGGACAAGGTAGTCACAGGCCCCCTTTCTGATGTAAATAGTGTAAATAAATGTGCTTGTTATCTTTAACCTGCCTGGATGGATGGATTGTCTCGCTCGTTAGAGGTCATAATTAGATCTGAGTATTGTAGTTGGAAGCCATCCTGGCCAAGAAAAATCTGTGAGAGCCTTATTTCCAATTAACCACAAAAGGCCAGAAGTAGACCTGTAGCTCAAGGTTAGAGGGCTAGCCTGAGCAAAAGTGCTCAGGGACACCCTAAGTTCAAGACTCAGTCCCTGGACAAATAATAACATTAATAAGGCACACAGCTTTCTTTGACTCGGTCCTTTTTAAGAATAGGGAAATAGGGGCTGGGAAGGTGGCTCAGTGGTAGAGCGCTTGCCTTGCATGCCTGAGGCCCTGGGTTTGATTCCTCAGCACCACATAAAGCAAAATGAAAAAAGCCGGAAGTGGTGCTGTGGCTCAAGTGGTAGAGCGCTAGCTTTGAGCTGAAGAGCTGAGGGACAGCGCCCTGGCCCAGAGTTCAGGCCCCACGACTGGACCCCTCACCCCCGCAAAAAAAAAATAGGGAAATGGAGCTCTCCTGCTCAGTCAGCCTGTGGGAGCTCGGAAATGTGGACTTTGTGCAGAGAGACAAATGATATTGGTATTTTCCCCTCTAGTTGTTTATACCAGACTCTGAGAAGAGAAAATCCATGAATACACCCACTTTCCCCAAGCTGATGTCAAGGTATCTTCTTTCTAACCCCAACACTGAACAAAAATTTCTCTAAGAGATACTGAAAATAATCTCTAAGTTGTGACAACTATACACACCCTTTTGGAATTTAACAGATGACCTTAGCACAGGGCAGCTAAACAAGCCAGGGCCCCACAGCCCTCAGCTGCCTTTGATTAAGAGCTGGAGAAACAGGATACAGGGCTGTATCCGTCTCCCTGCAGGTGGGTGTTGGCTCATTCTAAGCAGATGGTGGGTTTATGATCCTACAGTGCTATACATTTCTCAATAGACAAATATTTGCATTGGACTAGAATACATAGGGGGAAAAAGTTTTCCTGAGCTCAGCTTTCAAAGAATGGCTGAAGTTTTGGGACACCTCAGCATTCAAAGAAGAGTGAGAGGAAGGAAGTAGTTGAATGAGTCACAATTCTGGCCTTCCTTCTACTTATCCATAAGACCTGCCCTGAGTGATATCAGAAACCATTTGGAAGGCACCAGCTTGGTGAGGTGTGTGTGCAGATCAGCCCGTTTCTTCTGTTCAAATAGCTCTTGAAAATGGGCAGGAAAAGCATTTTTCCCTCTAGTAAAAAAAACCTTAGGTTACATTCCCAACTTGAACTACCAACTGTAGCCTCTTCTGCACTTTTCCTTCTTGGTCATTCCTATTTTTTTCTTTCTGTAGTGTAATAGTAATCACGTTTCCTTTTTTAATTTTTTTATTTTATTATAAAGATGCTGTGCAAAGAGGTTACTGTTACATGAGTAAGGTAGTGAGTCATTTTTTATCAAGCATTGTTAATCACATTTCCTTTAAGCATGTACACTGGTGAGGGAATTTAAGTAATTGTTCAGCAGGCTTAAGAGAATACCTGAGCCGGGCGCTGGTGGCTCACGCCTGTAATCCTAGCTACTCAGGAGGCTGAGATCTGAGGATCGCGGTTCAAAGCCAGCCCGGGCAGGAGAGACCGTGAGACTCCTATCTCCAATAAACCACCAGAAAACCGGAAGTGGCGCTATAGCTCAAGTGGTAGAGCACTCACTTTGAGCTGAAGAGCTGAGGGACAGCGCCCAGGCCCAGAGTTCAAGCCCCACGGCCGACAAAAAAAAAAAAAAAAAAAAAAAAAAAAAGAGAATACCTGCTTCACCTACACAGAGCAAGAGTGTGCAAGCTTGTCTCTTCCATGGGGCTGGTTTTCCTACTTTTTACTTTCCGTCCATTTGGTAGAGGTGTTGGTAGTTGAGCTGGCAACTAAAGAGGAGAAGATATCATGGAAATCACAGGACCTTCTTCAGTGCAGCCACAAAAGAAGAACAAAGATTTAGCCTTGGAATAAAAATTATTTGAGCTCTAAGTATATTTTAAATATGAAGCCCTTGTCTCTTCTTCTGTTCTGTGGGCTTTCTATTTATCTTGCTAGCTATGTCCTTTGCCATCAGAAACTCTTCCCTTTGATGGAAGCCCATTTATCCAGTCTTTCTTTGATTTGTTGTGATGCTGAATCCTTACTTAGAAAGTTTTGACCCATGCCTAGAAGGCCCAATGTTTATCCTACCCTTCCCTGTAATATTTTCATGGTATCTGGCTTTTCACTGAAGTCTTTGATCCATTTAGAATTGATTCTGGTGCAGGATGATAAATGAATATCTAGCTTCAGTTTTCTTCACATGGATGGCCAGTTTTGCCACCACCATTTGTTGAAGAGTCTGTCTTTCTTCCAAATTGTGTTCTTGGCTCCCTTATCAAATATTAGGGGGCTATATGTTTGTGGGCTTATTTCTAGATCTTCTGTTCTATTGGTCCTCAGGCCTATTCCTGTGCCAGTACCAAGCTGTCTTTATTACTATGGCTTTGTAATAAAGTTTATACACGGGGACATGATAAATTATATAGCCCTTTAGACATTCACACATTGAGGTCAAAGAAGGACATACATAGGAGCAGATCACAAAGGCTCAATAGCTATGTGCATATGATCATATAAAATAATAATTTAAGAAATGAACTCCAAGAAAAGGAAATAGATTTTTTTAGGTGCTGTTGCTGATGTTTTTGTTTTCTTTTCCTTCTGGCTTCTTTGTTAGTTTCTATTTGGGAGGGTAAGGAGGAACAGAAAAGATGAAGCAAAGAGTGAACAAATACAACAGTGGTATTGACTAGACGCTATGTGGGCAGGGACAGGGGGAGGGAAACAGAGCAAGTAAGGGGAGATATAGTTCAAAAATAATTGTTCCATTTATCCCTTGAATCACCGCCAGCACTTGTTGTTATTCATATACTTAATCATTCTCATTCTTACTAAGGTAAGACAGAATCTCAATGTTTTTATTGGCGTTTCCATTTTATGGCCAGAGATGTTGAGCATTTCTTCATGTGTGTATTGTCCATTTTCACTTCTTCTTAGAAGCCTTGATTTAGCTCCTTTGCTCATTTATTAATTGGGTTATTATTTGCAGGAAGGGTGGTTCCTTGAGTTTTTTGTATATTCTGGATATTAGGCCCTTGTTAGACATGTTGTATAGCTGTTGTAGAAATGTACATTAGCACAACCATTACAGAAAGCAGCTTGGATATTTTGCAAAACACTTAACATAGAACTACCCTTTGATCCAGGGATGGCACTCTTGGGCATTTATTCAAAAGATTACAAATAAGATAAAGCCACCTGCACAGCTATGTTCTTTGCTGCACTATTCACCATTAACAAGTTATGGCAATAGTTCAAATGTTCTACAATGGATGAGTGAATCAAGACATGTGTGTGTGTGTGTGTGTGTGTGTGTGTGTGTGTGTGTGTGTACAATGGAATTTTAATCATTCACCAGCAGAATAATATTTATGAGGAAATGGATATTTGGAAAAATTAATGATAAGTGAAGTAGGTCATGCTCACAGAGACAAAAGGCACATGTTTTCTGTCTATGCAGGGGAGAATTCCAATGATATAACTCCTTTCAACAATTAATTTAAAGTTTAACAAAATGAATAGTTGGAAGCTACATGTTTTGTCAAAGGGGAGTGGGAGTGGGGTGTAGAGAGCTGCGAGAGGCCGCACCTGGAAGATGGCGCCGGCTTCCGCCCTCCGCCTTCCCGATGGCGAGTGCTCTCGTGGTAAACAACTCCTGATATGGCTAAGGCAAAGAATCTGGCTTGCTTCTGTGCACCTGAACCTATTGGTGGTTCCCACGTGGCGTATCAGGGTTGGCTACCCAGCGGGTACTTAAGGCTGTGGGGAATTCTCCCCGGGGTTGGGGTCAGAAGATTACTAAAAGGTCCTGAATAAACTGCGGAGAGAAGAGTCCGGTGTCGCGTCGTCATTACCGGCCGAGGCGGTAGCGACAGTGGGGAGACATTGATACTTCAGATTTTTGTTTCTAAAGTTAGAATAAGCCAGAATGTATCCTTTACCATTCTACCATAGGATGAGAATGATCACTTAAGAGATAAAGAGTAATCATATTTCTGAAGTCAACAAGGATGACCAAGAAGTCTGTTTCTGCAGTTCACCTCTAGGTCATTCACCAAGGATGGATAAATCTTCACAAAACCACAAGAGACCAATGGCTACTACTGCATTTATGTAAATATGCTGACCACTACAACCTAATCCCCCCAAAAGGGAAATAATCATTTCAAACCCTGATCCTTGATAAATATTCATCCTCCCACAAGTGATGAATATTCAATGGACCACCCTTCATTATCTTCAGAAAATGAACTTTGTTATTTATTTTCACCTAGAGATCTAAATTTATCACCATCATTAAATAGGAAGTCATATGAGCCAGTCTCTCAAGGTCTGATTTAGGACCCCAAGTAGAATGTGAGGAGAAGGTAACTTGTAAGCTGGCCACCACCACTTGCTGGAGACAGCTTTAGAAAAGGCTAAGAGGTTTTTCAAATGGAAAAAGAATATAGAAAGTCTCTTGGGTTAGAAATACTTCCAAGCTGTCCAGTCTGTCCCCTACATGTACTTTCTTGTGTTCTTTTTGTTACCTGCAAAGCCCTCGCAGTCTCACAGATGCCATCAACAGCATCAGGCAACTGTTAAAATGCAGACTCTTCAATTGAGTAAGAGATCTGGGACTCCTCCATCTCTAGTGAAGGCCTCATTCCTACTCTAGGTAACAATATAAAGTAGACTACTGAAAAAGAAATAGAGTCTATCATCACATTTAGACCAGCTCTAGCTTATCCAACTGTTATTGAAGTCAATGCCTCTATAGTCTGGCTTAAATATATATGATAAAGTGCATATGACATATTTATCTCAGTCTACTAATATTTGGTTTTATATTAAATTGCTCATTTTTAATTGGTCTATTGTCTTAAGCAGGTAAATGGTCCCATTTGAAATATTATTTACTTCATTTCTTGGCATAGACTCACTTTTCCAAAGGCATATCAAAGCTTAATGTCAACTAGCCAGATATGTATTACTATAAAGTCCAAATTAGTGGTGATTGACAATTTGATTTCATAGCAATACAGTTGATCTTAGCCCAAAGGCTGGGAGGTAAAACAAAGACATTGTTGTAAAGTGGTATTTAGCATAAAGGTTACATTATTTAAAATGTTCCATTCAAAGTTATCTTCCCTCTCTATTGTACCTAGATATTTAGATATATTCAAGGCAAAGATTTAGATTAAAATAACAAAAAGAGACCAGAAATTATTGGTGTGTCATAATGGCACTTTCTCTAGTGATTGCTCACCAGCTGTGAGCAAAAAAAGCCAGGCAAAAGGCCCTAAGTTCAAATCCCTGTACAAACACATACACACACACACAAACACAAACACAAACACACACACACACACACACACACACACACACACACACACACACACACACACACACTGCATTTGAAACCCAGTATGAATAATAATAGAAGGAATAGTGGGGCTTCAAAAAGTAGGAACCGGAAAAAAAGGAAGAATATGGAGAAATCACTTTCTCTTTTTGAGTTTTCCAACTTGGGTTTGATAGCTGAAGCAGGTCATATTATGCAGTGCTCAAAATCTGTGGGAAATATTTATGACAATCATAGTAAAAAGGGGAAAAACTGCCAGGTGCTGGTGGCTCACACCTGAAATCCTAGCTACTCAGGAGGCTGAGAACTGAGGATCATGGTTCAAAGACAGCCTAGGCAGAAAAGTCAATGAGACTCTGAGCTCCAATAAAAAAAAAAAAAAAAAAACACTAGAAAACTGGAAGTGGCGCTCAAGAGGAAGAGCTCTAGCCTTGAGCTGAAGAGCACAGGGACAGTGCCCAGGCCCAGAGTTCAAGCCCCACAACCGACAAAAACAAAAAACAAAAACTAAAGGAGAAAAATTATGCAAAGGGGGACAAAGCTGCTCCCCTTTATTCAAACCAATAAAAGTAAACTTGTTACTGTAAAATATACACATATGTAAATCTATATAACTATCATATATAAGTAATATCTAGAGCAACCTCTAGAAACTATATGAAGAGATAAACTCAGGAATACCATAGACAAATCATAATGGAGCTTTTAAAAAATGGTTATGTAACCTGTGGGAATACAGAATACAAATTTTGGCTGGGAAGGTGGCTCATTGGTAGAGTGCTTGCCTAGCATGTATGAAGCCCTGGGTTCAATTCCTCAGTACCACATAGACAGAAAAAGCTGGAAGTGACGCTGTGGCTCAAGTGGTAGAGTGCTAGCCTTGAGCACAGACAGGCTCAGGGACAGATCCCAGGACCTCCAGAGTTCAAGCCCCAGGATCGGCAAAAAAAAAAAAAAAAGAAAGAAAACAAGTTTTATTCTGACGAGTTTGGATAAAAATCGCTGATGGTTTAGCCACAATTTTCACCAATTTAACATACAGCCTAGTTTCTACTCCATTTTGAATATTGATTACAACATGAGTCTATATTCAATGGACCTGCCATTATAATCTTGGATTCTATTAATTTAAAAATGCACTGAAGAACAATATTTGGCCTTTTTGTTTTTCCAAAAATAGCCCTGGATCAAGCAAAATAATATGAGATAAGCCACTTAAAAGGAACTGAATTTTCTTTCCCCCCCTTACACACACATAGAGAACAGTTTTATTATATTACACTTTATTATATAAAACTGTCAGCTACATTGGTGTGAAGAGTTATCTCTAAGAAGTAGCCATGCTTCTAATATGAACAATAATAATGTTGATATCTTTCATTTATTAGGTACATATTACATACCAGACTTCTTGTATAAACTATTAATAGTCCTTAATCCAAGCCCTGCATCGCAATTGTTATCTCATCTAACAGTGTCTGTGCCAGAAATGGAACATTTATCTGTCTGGCTTCCCTGTCAAATTTTACTGCAAAAAAAAAAAAGTAATAATAACTTCACAGTGCTTTTACTCTAAGGAAATACTAAAAGAAATTCCAAGTTCAGAAGCAAGAACAGTTGGGCTGGGAAGGTGGCTCAGTGGTAGAGTGCTTGCCTTGCGTGTATGAGGCCTTGGGTTTGATTCTTCAGCACCACATAAGCAGAAAAAGCCGGAAGTGGTGCTGTGGCTCAAGTGGTAGAGCACTAGCCTTGAGCTGAAGAGCTGAGGGACAGAGCCTAGGCCCAGAGTTCAGGCCGCATGACCGACAAAAGAAGAAGGAGAAGGAGAAGGAAAAGAAAGAAGGAAGAAGGAGGAGGAGGAAGAGGAAGAGAAGAAGGAGAAGAAGAAAGAACAATTGCTAACAAGAATTTGGATGTCAAGATTAATAGACAAACCAAAGTAATTAAGATGTGTAGCCTCAGGAGAACAGAATGGATTTTGAAGAACTGAAGAAAATAGAACAAGAGGAAAATCCATCTGGCCACCAAGAAATTAGGAGAGCAAGGTGCCAAACTACTCTGATGTGGAGTCAAGGCCTCACACAAGGAGATTCTTAAAGTCTTAAGAAACTCTCACACTGGAAGTGGCGCTGTAGCTCAAGTGGTAGAGCGCTCGCCTTGAGCTGAAGAGCTGAGGGACAGTGCCCAGGCCCAGAGTTCAAGCCCCACGACCGACAAAAAAAAAAAAAAAAAAAAAAAAAAATAAAGTGTAAGGTATGCTAGTACTATAAAAAAAAAAAAAAAAAAAAAAAGAAACTCTCACACATCATTCACAGAGACTCACTCTGTGTGGGAAGGAATTCTAGAAATTGTAGTTCCGTACATACTAAATTATCCTGCTGTGATATAAATTGAAGGATTAAGTCTATGGTCAGATTCAGCCACAGTGTCTTCATTTCTCCTCACTTTCAGGAAAGTCTTTAATATATTTTCATGTCAGGGGCAGTGTAGATTTGACCTGGGAGGTCAAAGGCAGCCTTTTCTTGCAGAGTGAGACAATTTAAGAGTTTGTACAGTTTTGCACTAACACAGAAGTGTTTGATAGGCCCTTCATTCCTCTGAAGCTGTTTCTCTGCATATAAAATGTAAGACTGGAGTAACACCTCTAAAACCATCATCAACTATAAAATGCTATAATATTTTCAAAAAATTTAGAGACAACACCCTTAAGGCTACTTGGTTGAAGAGCATTATGAATATAAATTTTTGTCAACATGTAGGTTACTACTAAATGTCTGGTCTTTTTTGTGAACATGAATATAACTTCATAGTGACCATTCTTACCAATTTTATTTTAGACTCTAAAATTTCTACTTCATAGTTTTGAGTCCTAGTGAAAGCCAGGACAGCAAAGAAAGTACTTACTGAAAAGCCAGACTCCCTGGATCCACGTTCAAAGTCCTATGTCCAATATCCAAAATTGACTAGCTACATGAACTTGGACAAGTTACTTTACTTTCCCTGGCCTTCATTTCCTCTTTATTCTTCAAATATAATAATACAGGTGTTCTCACTTTCTAAATTTAGGACCTGATAGAAAGAATTATATTCAATCCAAACTCCTACTATTTACAAACTGATTTGGAATCAATTTGACTTGAATAGCACCAGATGCATCATTTTTCAGTTTTGCTACCCAAACTCAATAATACAATGGATTTAATATTAATATTTGTGTTGTTGTCATAAGAAGTAAATTATTGGAGCATGGATGACATAACAACACTATTTGCTATTCCTAGTCAATATGATATAATCTTCTATCAGAAGTTTTAATAATAGACCTTTCCCAAGCAATTTATTCTTTTTCTTTTTGTCTGTCATGGGGCTTGAACTCAGGGCCTGAGTGATGTCCCCGAGCTCTTTTCTTCAAGGCTCTACCACTTTGAGCCATAGCTCTACTTCCAGCTCTCTGGTGGTTAAATGAAGATAAGAGTCTCACAGACTTTTCCTGGCTGGCTTTGAACCATGATCCTCAGATTTCAGCCTCCAACATAGCTAGGATTACAGGCATGAGCCACTAGCACCATGCTCCCAAGAAATTTATTCTTATTTGACACAGGCTCATAATACTGTAATCCAAAGTTTTATAGAAGGACTGGTCCTCCTGTTTTATTTATGTATTTATTTGTGTGGGTTTTCATGAGGACCTTTTTAAGGAAAGAAAAGAACATAAAGCTATAGATGAGAAGACCTCCTTTCTAGCCCTGTCCTCAAGTTTATCTTCAGAAAAGTAAAAGAAACATCTGCCCTTCATACCTAACTGGCTAAAGCAAAGCAAATGAAGACACCGTGCTTTATAACATTTAAGAAACAAGTAGCTTCTTACTTCACATAGATCATTTCTCCACTCTATTTGTGGGATATAGGTTCAAAATTATAGCCACCGTCCTAAAATCTGTATGAAATCCAGAATCACAATCTTTTGTTGCAAACTAAACCAAAGCATATTTTAAACCAATCAGTAGACAAGTTGATGTACAATAGAACATACTAGAAACAACATCCATTACAGCAACCAGTATTTGTTGAGCACCTACTCAGTAGCAGGAGCGGTGCTTGTCCAAACCTGGTGGGGTCAGAACATTTGATACTACCTACAGAATCAGGTATTGATGGAAAGGTCTCCTCCTAGTCACCATGTTGCTTTTCCTTGTTAAGAAATTTATCATATGTGATTTGTTTGTTTCTCTCTTGCCCCATGGTATAACCCCTTCTTCTCTGTATTTGATTCCGGTGCCTTGCATCTTGTATATGCATTTTTCTAATTTAGGGAGGGGAAGGGAAAAAACAAAATGCTTAAATAGGGATACAGGTTGACCCATTGTAACAATGAGATCTACAAGACACTGTGTTGAAAACAAACTTTACAACTTGTTGGGCAGAAGGGAGGTAGTTGGGGAGGTGGGGGGCAGGGGAAGAGATGGTAGGGGAAAAACAAAGGAGGAGGTAACAATGCTTGATAGGAAATGTACTCATTACCTTACTCATGTAACTGTAACCCCTCTGTACACTATTTTTACAATAAAATGTATTTTTAAAAAAAGAAATTTATCATCTTTTCTCAAACTTCTTTTCTTTGTAAAAGAGGTTCTGGGTTTCAGGAGACTATGGCTATCTGTAAGATCATATTACTAAAGTGTTTGCATTTCCTTAGAAAGAAAGTCTAACTGAAAGGGAGTACTTATCAATTATGTTTCAGCAGACTAACTTCCAATGCAATGCCTGCTTTGTTATCCTTTTTATATCCCTTGGAAATTTAATAAACTTTATCTGAAAGATCAGGAGTCCTTCCTGTATGGTAGACCAAAGGTATTTGTAGAGCATTTAATATTTAGCCAACCCTTTACAATCTCACTATTTATTTTCCCCCTAGCAACCCTATGTTGTTCATTACCACCAGTCTCTTTAGAAATGGAGAAGCTGAGGCCCCAGTGCAGATACAATTCATCAAGTATAGCCAACAAAGTTGTCCTAACATGTTTAGTCAAGTGAAAAACTCAGTCATTGAGTTGAGCGATAGTTTTGCCTTTAAAAAATTATCCTCCAAGCATAACTGGCAAAGATGATTTCATGCCAGAAGGATTTTTTTTTTCGAGGCTAGGATTAGCTGTGTGGTCCTATAAACCTGACTACTCAGAAGGCTGAGATCTGCCGACTAAAGTTTGAAGCAAGCCCTGGCAGAAAAGTCCTTGAGACTGTATCTCCAATTAACTACCAAAATGATGGGGTCGGGGCATGGCTCAAGAGGTAGAGCACCATCTGTAAGCAAGCAAAGCTGAGCAATCATGAGGTGCTGCGTTCAAGCCCCCATACTGTCAAAAAATGTTCAGATAGAATATACATCCAATACACAATAAAAAAATTCACATGTTATTCAATATGAAAGTTATATCCTTTCAGTCTCTTCAATATCCTTTTCACCTTATCTTCATTATCTCCTAAATTATGTATGTAAAAAACTACCAACTAGATTTGAATCTGTGGCTCAAGTGGTAGAGTGCTAGCCTTGAACAAAAGTAGCTCAGAAACAGCATGCTGACATTGAGTTCAAGCTCCAGGACTGGCACCAAAAAGAAAAAGGAAAAAGCTGTCAGCTTATTATTATGAAATTGCAAAATAAATAAATTACATAGGCAACAAGAAAACTTTGGGTTAAAAATGGAAAAAGAAGGGATGGGAAGAGGAAACAAAGGAGGAGGCTACAATGCTTGATAAGAAATGTACTCATTATCTTGCCCATGTAATTGTAACCCCTCTGTACAGTACTTTCACGATAAAAAAAACAAAGATTAAATATCCAAAAAATAAAAAAATAAAAATGGAAAAAGTGCCGGGCACCGGTGGATCACGCCTGTAATCCTAGCTACTCAGGAGGCTGAGATCTGAGGATCAAAGCCAGCCCAGGCAGGAAAGTCTGTGGGAATCTTATCTCCAATAAACCACTAGAAAACCAGAAGTGGTGCTGTGGCTCAAGCGGTAGAGTGCTCTCTTGGAGCTGAAGAGCACAGGGACAGTGTCCAAGCCCAGAGTTCAAGCCCCACGATTGACCCCCCCCAAAAAAAGGAAAAAGTCACCCCTCAATTACTGTATGACTTCTTTAATTCTAGAGCAAGGTGTTTCTGAAGAAAGATCATAAGCCCTAGTTACCTGAGGACTTCAAAGCCAGGCGCTCTGACTTCAGAGGTCCATTACTGTCTGATTGTTATTTACTATATCTTTATTGAGTCTCAGTCAAATCAAAACTGCTGCTTTGAATCTTTTCTTTCTCCAATGCCCATTTTCACTTCAACAAAACCACCTCCATTTCAGAGATTAAATGCAACCCGACTAAACTTCATCAACCCCCCTCCTGCCTCCTCTACATATCTCTCTGCTGTTAAAGAAGAGCTAGTCTACCTCCTTGTTGAGGAAAACCCTTGTCCCATATTCTTCCACTGGGTCACTGGGCCTCCAGCTCTTGCAGCCCTTTTTCCTGTTCTTACTAAGGAGCTGAAGTCGCCTCTACTCTAAAATAAACTTTCACTTACCCTGGTGTTGCCCTAAACTATCATCCCTTCTCTTGCTACCAATTTCTTGTTATCAGTATTTATCTTCCCATAAATTACTCTTCACCCAATAATGTAAAAAAAGAAAAAAAAGATGAAGAACTAAAGACTGGCTTTTGCTCTCGATCACCTATCTTTGTGTCATATGTCAAGACATCTTTGTTTATTCAGGAAATAGTTTTGGAGCACATACTTCTGCTTGGTGGTAGAAATATAATAATTACTTGTAATAGAGCACACAGATTCTGTAAAGCAGAAATATATAAACACAAATGTACAGATATACTCTGAGATAAATGTGAAGACAAAATGATAGATGATAGCAATGGAAGACCACCCACAGAAGTATGGTAGTCAGGGAGGCTTTACTAAAATAGGGATTAAGAAACTATCTATTGTTCATGCTAAAAACAACAGAGTGACCCTTCAGAATGAACCAAGCAGATCTACAAGGACTCAGGTCAACAAAGTACTTGATTTACTGGAGGAACAATTCAGTTCAACTCAGCAGGCAGGACATAAAGTAAAGGACCAAGGTCATTGAAAGAGACCATTGAGTGATCAGACTCCAATGCCAATTTCTAATATATGACCTACTTTTGTGGTTGCCTGTGTCCTTATGCTTTAAAAATTGCATAAGTGTTTGCCACTTCTCTGGTGATAAGATGAAACCTCCTTCACCTTTACTAGTGAGTCATCACCACCAAAGTTACTTAAGTGCCTGGTGTATGTAGACACACACATACATACATATCTATACCACACATGTCAATACAGATACAAACACACTGTATGGTAGATAAGACATATTAAAAACATGGTAAATACCAAACACTGAGTTTTCTTGGGCTAGAGAAGACAGACATATCCTGAGAAATCTCCTGACTTACCCTCTACCTGTCCAGCTTACTTCCTTAGATATTTACACAAGTGCACACACATCCTGAATGCTATCACTTCTCATTCCAAGGACAAATACATAGAAATAGGAAGTAGAGCCTTTCTTCCATTCATTTAGAAAGAATTAGCTTCTATTGCCATACCGGCTTCAACCCAGGCACCCATCTGCTGTTCAGCATTTCGATCACCACCTGACTTGGCCTAGGCTTGCTGCCTGCTCCCCACTTTATTTCCTCCCTTCCTGAGTCTCCCTCCCCCAACGTGAGTAAAGCGAAGGCTGGCTCCAACGACGACTTTAAATAAAACCACTCCCATGTTGCCATGACAATAATCACTGTCAGACAATACTCTTTATAGGAGCTGTCTAGATCCTCTTTTCCCAGGGGGATCAAAATAGTCTTCAAAAGTAATAATGAGTGATTGCATTAACTCAAATCAATTCAGACCAGCTAATGCAGGAGACTGAGTGGCTTATATTCCCTACCCCACCTATTGACAGTTACAGAAAATGTCCAGTAGGCCCGGGGTGTATGCAGCTCAGTGACAGAGCCCTTGTCTACATGCGTGTGTGTGTGGGTGGGGGGGGGGTCTGTGTTTGATCCTCAGCACTGTCAAAATAATAATAATAATAATAATAATAATAATAATAATAATAATAATAATAATGTGGGTTTAGGAAAAGTATTTGAGTGCATGAATAAGGAACTAAAGCCCAGAGTTCTGGTGAAACTATGTACCTAGGGGGAGGTTACTACAAAACAGCACCTAGTAACCAAGAAATTCAAGGAAGAAATGCCATTTGCAGAAGTCCAGTAAAGAGAATCAAAACAAAACAAGACCTATGTATGTGAGAGAGCAAAATTTCATGTCTCTCACAGGTATGGGTGTATAAGTGAAGTGTGTATTATCTCCTTTGTGCAAGAACCTTCTAAAGAACAGCAATAAGCACAAAATTGGCCGTGGGCCAGAGAATAACTCAGAAAGGCTGTGTGAAAACCTCTGGACTACCCAGCATACTGAACTTCCATGGACAAATAATTCATATGGAGGATAGATTCACAAATAAAAAGCATAGACCATGATAAGTTAGTGGATTTTTAAAAAGCCAATATAACGTCTAGAAAGGAGCATTAAAGCATGTTAAGAGTGAATCAAGTCCTGTAATGAGTGGTAAAAGATTCTCGCAGGCAGACAGAATGATACCATTTGCACTGCAGAAGTGGGTACCTTCTAGAAACATCACCCTAATATTAGCAATGAGACAACACTGTAACTTCAGCCCAGTGAGCACCAGTGGCTCTTTCCTTTAATCCTAGCTACTTTAATCCTAAACTGAGAATACGAACATTAAAATTTGAAGCCAGCCCAGGCAGAAAAGTTCACAAGACCTCTTCTCACCTCTGTGTACATAGAAGGTTGAGATTGGGAGGGTTTCCATTCGTCATCAAACCAGTCTAGAAAGTCCATGGAACTCTGTCTCCATAGAAGGGAAGCTGGATTCAGTGGTATGCACCTGAGGTCCCAGAGACATTGGGTTTTTTGTTTTTGTTTTTTGCCAGTTGTAGGGCCTGAACTCTGGGCCTGGGCGCTGTCCCTCAGCTCTTCAGCTCAAGGCTAGTGCTCTACCACTTGAGCCACAGCGCCTACTTTTTCTGCTTATGTGCTGCTGAGGAATCAAACCCAGGGCCTCATGCATACAAGGCAAGCACTCTTCCTCTGAGCCACCTTCCCAGCCTGACATTTGGAAATTTAAAGTAGACTGATAAGAGGTCAGACACATGCCCAGAGGGAAACAAAACCCATTTGTAAATAACTAATGTCAAACAGGGATGAAGGCATGGCTTGTAAGTATGGCACTAGCCTAGCAAGCTCAAGGGCCTGAGTTCAAACTCCAGGACCACAAAAAAAGAAAAAAAAAAGTTCTCTCTATAGTTTCAGTGTCCTTATGCTAACAGCATAAGGAGGCCAGCATGGGAGGGTTCTGGTATACAACATCTTCTAACAGAATCTTCTACCTAGTGAATACACAAGCATCCTTGGAAGAGAAGCCTTGAAAACACAAAGACTAGCTTCAAGGACAGAGGGCTAAAAAGCTTCATCTATTTCATTTCCCTTTTGCAATAGGCTTTGAGTAAAATTACAGCTCTAGACCTGCTTCTTTGTTAGTCTTTACAAAAGATAGAGAGTGAATGTTATGTTTCTGTATCTATATCATTAGCAAGAACTTTGATTGGAAATAAAATTTCCATAATTTATACTTAACATCCCAGAACTGCGCAATTAGCTAGCATAAACTGCATTAGTAACTTCCTCCTTCTGAGTTTAATAAATCTTTTTAGGGTAGTTGCCTAACCTAAAGGTTCCTCTAGAATGACTTGCAAAAGGGAAATAGCCACAAAATCACAACCTCAGAGTGTGTGAAAGTCTTCCAAAACTGTGAACTTGTCTTGATCTTTAGTTCCACTGAAACTTGTGGCATTTCTAAGTGATGAGATGTGACCGGATGTACAATTGTTCCTGGTACGATGTACTTTGAGCATTCGTTTTTCAACTTTAATATTTGTTGGACTACAGATGCCAGAATAAATATTATGTTACCTCATTCACAGCTGCTGGTTTATTCTAGCTCTGAACATGTAGTTAGTAAACAAAGGGGATAAATTTTGCCAAAATTCAATAATGTACGCTGTTCACAATTATACTCATAATTGACAGGCTGAATTGAAGCCCCTTTCATAACAACTTTTTCAAAACAAAAATTACAAATGATACCTGTATGCCATAAGAATATTAATTTCAATTTTATTTCTAACAGTTAGGGCAAAATAAATCTTCCTTTAAATTCATTCCTTAACTTAGTTCTCATAGATAAATCATTTCAGGCCTTTTTCTTTGTACCAGGGATTAAACTCAGGCACTGTTCAGGGTCTGTACAATTTAAATCACACCTCTAGCCCCTTTTGCATTGGTAATTTTCAAGGTTGAGCTTACTTTATGCCAGAGCCAACCTGGACTGAGAGCCTTCTGTTTGTGATTTCTTTGGGATGACAAATGCACACCACGCCACCCATCCATTATGCTTTTTCCATAACTGGGGTAACAGTTATGTGCCACTGTGCAGGCCAAGGCCACTGGGTTGAGATGGAGTTTCATGAACTTTTATGCCTGGGCTGGTTTCAAATCACAATCCTGAAGCTCTTCTTCTGAAGTAGCTAGAATTGCAGGTTTAAGCTGTCACATCCTCCTCTTTTAGGCATTTGTATCCATTTTTCCACAGTGTAACCTGTTTAATTGACTCTAAGGGACAATATCACAGAGGAGAAGTTTATGAGAAAAAGTTGACACAGAGCTTTAAGCTCTATGTGTAGCCATGGTAACCATTTACCATAAAGAAAGTACAGAGCATGAATGACAAATTGCATGTTGAGAAGATCATGTCTAAGCTGTAGGTTTTGCTTATTTATTTAATCTTTTTTGCTGGTCCTGGGGCTTGAACTCTGGGCCTGGGTACTGTCCCTGAGCTCCTAATGCTCAAGACTAGCACTCTAGCACTTGAGCCACAGAGCCACTTCTGGCTTTTTGGGGGATTAATTGAAGGCAAGAGTCTCACAGACTTTCCTGCCTGGGCTGGCTTTGAACTTCAATCGTCAGATCTCAGCCTCCTGACTAGCTAGGATTACAGGCATGAGCCATGGGTGCGTGGCTTAAGCTATAAGTTTTAAAACAATTAAAGATATCAGCTATTATATGCTTTCAGAAACCTTTAACAAATTTCACAGATTACCTGCTTCATTTCCTTTGCTTGTCTTCTACAAGTCATTCATCCCAGTTTTCTAAACTAATCTGAGCTGCAAATGATATGCATTGTATACCTACCACATAAAAGCATTTTGAAAGCACTCAGAGAAAGTATTTTCATTCAAAAGCAGTATGAGTCAGGTCTGTAAAATGAATCAGATGAAATTATTTAAGTCATAAATAAAATGCCTATGTATCCATTTGAAATTTAAAAATCATATTTTCTTGCCACTTAAGAAACAAAAATTATCTAGTGCTCATTCTGGTATTTGTGAGAAAGTCACCTCTATGATTCCATATGGAAATCTATTTAGAGAATAGCTAATTTCATGCTCCAGGTCCAGCAGACATATCTCCATCAGACCTAATGAAGCCTCAGAAAATCCACACCAAAGTCATGAAATGTTTGGACCTTTACAGTAATGAATTGGTAGAATTGCTTGTACTGAGAAAGCTTTTTATCTGGAACCTAACATAAATGAGAATAATAGAAAACTGGTTTAACCACAATGAAGTTTCAGTTCTAAAATTACACTAACTATTCCCTGGATTTAAATTCATTCTTACCCAGCACGTACAGCCCCACAAAGCCTCTAAACAATGAAAAAAATGCATCATTTCCCTACAAATGCTATGAAGTAAACACAGGAAAGCTTAGTCTTGAAAAGATGACGAGGTCTTAGAGAGATCAGGAAGAAAGAAATGTGGCAAGTTTCTTCTGTATTTGCTTTCTGGGTTGACCTACGGCTGAAAACTCTGGGAATACAGTTAATATGAAGTGAGTCATATGGAAAGCAGAGGTAAACAGAAGGCTTTTCAGAACAGAGAACGTGCTATTCTCTCATTGGTACTCCATGTCAAGGATAAAATATGAGAATTAGACAATGCAAACTGTCCCCCAAAGATCAATTTGTAGAAAAAAAAATGGTTATCCTTCCTTATAAATTAATTTTAAGTGATACTTAAAAACATATACATTGTATGGAAAATGAGGTGTCTTGGTGATGTTTTGATACATGTATCCATTATACAATCAGATTTAACATACCCAGCTCCTCAAAGATTTATCTACAATGATGAAGACATTCAAAATTCTTTCTTCCAGCTCTTTGAGACACATAGCATACAACCATTACCTACATTAACCCAGCTGAGTAATACTAGTATACTAGAATTCCTTTCTCTAGGTGCAAATTATTATCCAATTATCAAATTAATATGTACTTTACAAAAAAATCTAAGCAGTTTTTTTTTTTTTTTGGTCGGTTGTGGATCTTGAACTCTGGGCCTGGGCACTGTCCATCAGGGCTTCAGCTCAAGGCAAACACTCTACCATTTGAGCCACAGCACCACTTCCTGTTTTCTGGTGGTTAATTGTAGATAAGAGACTCATGGACTTTCCTGCCTGGACTGGCTTTGAACCACAATCCTCAGATCCCATCTTACTGAGTAACTAGGATTACAGGTATGAGCCACCAGCGCCCTGCAAATCTAAGCAATTAGTCGTGTGTGTGTGTGTGTGTGTGTGTGTGTGTGTGTGTGTGTGTGTGTGTGTGTGTGTGTGTGTGTGTGTGTGTGTGTATGTGTGTGTGTGTGTCCTATGGCTTAAATTCAGGGCCTAAGCACTGTGCCTGAGTTTTTTCACTCAAGACTGGCACTCTACCACTTCAGCCACAGCTCCACTTCTGTTTGATAGTTTATTGGAGATAGAGGCTCACAGACTTTCTTGCCCAGGCTGGCTTCAAACTGTGACCCTTAGATCTATTTCCTGAGTAGTTAGGATTACAGGCATGAGTCACTGGCATCGCACCAAGCTGAGATTTTTTTTTAAATCAATTATTTTATTTTGGGAATCAGTAAAACAGAATCAATTTACATATCACAATCATTGAAGTATAAATTTGGAATTGTAGAGAAATAGGTCTTCCAAGTTTACTCAATTTATACCAACAACAAAAATTTGAGGCTGAACTAGGGACTGTAGCTTAACACAAGGTCTTGGGTTCAATCCTTGACACCACCAAAGAGAAATAAAAAGAGGTCTTACTTATTATTACTTATTATTATTATATGTTACTTATTATTATTAAGTAATAGTAGTACTTAAGTTTAGAAAAGTATCAACATAGTAGTACTTTTTCCTCTTGAGAGTGCTTAATAGTAAAATGCAATCTTTTGTTTTTTTCCTTAAAAAAAAAATTATCTCCAAGTAACCAGGTAAGCCTCAGACACACAATCCTCCTGCCTGATCTCAAGTACTAGAATTACAGGTCTATACTACCATACACTGTTATATGAAGTATGATTTCTGCTGTAAATTCAAAGTATCTAAATTTATGCTTGTCAAAGAAAACTTCAAGTTGTAAAGTGATACATGATAAGATATGACATATCTTGTGTTATATTTACCCAAATAGTATTAAGATGTAATGGGCCTATCATTTCCATATTATACTGGGATTTATTTATCCTTTCTTCTTAAAAAAAAAAAAAAGACACCAATTTTTCAGGGGCCAGATATAAAGATTTAAAAAAAACCTCCAGCAATAACCATCAATCAGTTGACATGATAGGAAAATAATATAAGAACTTGGGGGGCTGGGAAGTTGGCTCAGTGGTAGAGCGCTTGCCTTGCATGCCTGAGGCCCTGGGTTCAATTCCTCAGCACCACATAAGCAAAAAGAAAAAAGCCGAAAGTGGTGCTGTGGCTTAAGTGGTAGGGCACTAGCCTTGAGCTGAAGAGCTGAGGGACAGTGCTCAGGCCCAGAGTTCAGGCCCCACAACCGGACCTAAAAAAAAAAAAAAAAAACTTGGAAAGAACAAGATGAAAAAAACTTTTTTTCTGGCACACACACACACACACACACACACACACACACACACACACACACACACACACACACATGCCATATATGTTTTACAGCTTAAATTCAGGGCCTAAGCTCTGTGCCTGAGTTTTTTCACTCAAGGCTGGTACTCTATCACTTCAGCCACAGTTCCACTTCTGGCTTTTTCATTGTTTATTGGAGATATATTGGCATGTATATTGGCATATATATATATTTATACTTATAAAGGAGACATAAGCATCATTCTTTTGAAAATTTAAAATAACCTCATTGAATACCTCATTTAGTAGCAATATATGTTATCTATAAATATATATATCTTCTGATGTTTATATATATCAGAAGAAACTTATAGACATAGTCAAAGTAGAGCTATCTCACAAGGCAGAGTTAGGCTTTGCAAAAGGTCACCTGCATGGGTATAGAGGAGGCACAGCTTCTAACAGCCACAGCTCTGCTTGTTCAGTGCCCCACCCTTCTTAGTGTGTTTACCATCTAACAATGCTGACTCCAGGAACAGACTCCAACTGCTAAGGACACGTTGCCTTAGATCGTGTGAGTCTCCATATGGCTAATACCATTAAGAAACTCAGATTTAAGAGAAGCAAAGAAGAAGCCCTGTTTCCAGCCTCCAAGCCTCATTCAGTATTATATTGCTACTGAATGAGGTATTCATTGAGATTATGTCAAATTTTCAAAAGAATGATGCTTATGTCTCCTTTATAAATACTTGTCTTCCAAAAGACTGGAGTTTATAGAAAATTCACTTAATCATTTTGGATACCCACATATTTCATTCTTTCTTCTCTAAAAAGGGAGCCTCCATCATGATTGGAAGGATTTCAGAATGTAAGCTTTTCATCAAAGAAAACAATAGACCTGAAAAGCTATGGACTAGGCATTCTCCCAGTTTAGGACAGGTATAAAACATTTGATAGCCAGGAAGATATAATAAATTATGCTATAAAACAAGTATGAGGAGCCAAATCCAGATTCTAAAGCTGTAGGCTCCCTAAAACTCTCATGATAGCAAAAGTTTTTAGCCTGGGATCTGTGGATCCCACAAAGAGATCCTTGGATTCATTTATCTAAGACAATTATAAAATTATGCACATGCATTTTCCTGCAAAGTCAGGATATTTTATCAAAACACTATCATTTATGGTACAAATAATGATACTTTTGAGAATGAAAAGCAAGTTCTCCATTATACCCAGTAACAAGCTTAATACAGATCCCTTACTAATGATGCCAAAAGGCAGCATTTAGCTGCATCAGCTTTTTCATTAGCTCAGGCCCAACCATCGCTGAATCAGGTGACTGATTCATATATGACCAGGTGTATTCCAACTATCTGCTAGGAGATTCAATTTCATTTCATGCTGGTTTTGCTTTGGCTTACTGATCCTGAGGTCCCATGCCTGATGTCTTCATTTTTTCTCCACACTTACTGTGCTATAAAAATATTCCTTTTTTTTCCTCATCCTCTTAAATAGATGGTGATGACCAAAACTTGATACCAACTCTTTGGTTTTATCTTGCCACTCTACCCCAAGAAACACATCTATTTGCATAAAATCACATATAAACATGTCAATGACTGGTTCTCAGCCTTTCTCCTACATGAGCATCTTAAACTTCAGCTGGAAGAAACTCAGTTTACTTGAGGGCTAAATTCTGCTCCTCCTTCGCTTGCCACAGAAGAACAATACTAAAGCTGATGATGTTACTTAACACCTATAGTATTGAAGATTTTCATATTGAGTTTTTAAAATATTAGAAAAAAATTAATGTGTTTTAAAATGCTAATGAGACATAAATATTGCTTATCTTTTGGGGCAATCCAAATATTAATCTTGTCACTTTAAAACATGTGCCTAGAATTAGAATTTTTATTGGAAAAAGTATAGAATTATTTCTGCAACAATATTAAAATGACTAAAACAATCAATTGAATGCCCAAAAGTTTTGATTTTATATTTGGGAAAGTTGCTACAATAGCTTAAAATTTTTTGCTAATTATGTTTGCCAAACTGCTCTATTTAAGACAAATTAGATGTCCTGGTATTAAAATTATAGATTAAAATATTTAAGGACTTGAAAGGAAAGGAAGGAAGATGGAAAGAAGGAAGGAAAAAGGAAAAAGAAAGGAAAGATATAGCAAGGAGATAGCTATCTGAAAGCTGAGAGGCCTCAGAAGAAATGGATACATTTATCTTAGATCCAAAGTAATAAATTTCTGATGTTTTAATCTTCCAGGTTATGATATTCTGTTACGGAAATCCTAACAAACTAACACCAAATATTTCTTGTTCCTTAATTCATTCAATATTCAAATTAACTGTATCCATCCTCCCATTTCATAGACAGGTAAAGTAAAGCTTTAAAGGTTAAGTGACAGTACTGATGTCATCCAGTGAACAGGAACCAGGATGCGGAGTGTAATCTAATAACTCCAGTGCCATTCGATGACCCTTTTCCACAGCAATGGATGAGAAAACCCCTGGGCTTTGGTCTAAGATCTGCCCTAAAATTGAGACCTTCAGAAAGTCATTATTTTTTGTCTTCATTTTTTTCTGTCTGTAAAATGAGAGTGGTGAGTTGAATATCATCCTAAGGGCTAAATACTGAGGCTATTGTTTTAAGAATTTAAAATTTAGCTCAAATCATTCCATTCAAACTGTTAAAAAAAATTATGCCTGCAAATTCTTTTAGAACTGGAAGAAAATTCAATTGTTTTCAGAGTCGTTATTTAGCTCAGAGAATTCAAGTCTCTTTCATTGTAAAAAATATTTCAAAATATTAAATATCATCTTAAAATATTTAAAAGATTATTTTTAAACTGAATGCTAGTGGTTCATACTAGGTGCATCAAAACCAGTCCAAGCAAAGAAGTCCTTCGGACTCTATTTGCAACTAACCAGCAAAAAGCTAGACTGAAGGCCTGGCTTGAGTAGGCAGTGAGTGAAAAGGCCAAAAAGAGCACAAGGCCCTGAATCCAAGCCCTGCACTAACACACACACACACACACACACACACACACACACACACACACACACACACACACACACACACACACACACACACACACACACACATACACACAGACATACACACACAGGCCATTTTTATTATGTTTGAATCCCTTTGGCTAATTCTCTGTTAAAAATTTCTCCAAGCCAGGCGCTAGTGGCTCACTCCTGTAATCCTGGTTACCAGGAGGCTGAGATCTGAGGATCATGGTTCAAAGTCAGCCTGGGCAGAAAAGTCCATGAGACTCTGATCTCCAATAAACCGCTAAAAAACTGGAAGTGGTGCTGTGGCTCAAGTGGTAGTGTGCTAGCCTTGAGCTGAAGAGCTAAGGGACAGCGCCGAGGCTGAGTTCAAGCTCCATGACCAACCAAAAAAAAAAAATTCTCCATCCAGGGCTTTTTTTTTTTTTTTAATTAAACAAAAATAAAACAAATTGCATATAGCCTGGTGCCAGTGGCTCAAGCCTGTAATCCTTGCTACTCAGGAATGCTACTACAAATGGTTTATTCCCAAGGATATCTAAGCAAAACAAAAATTCTTTTTCTATAGCATTCCTTGCATTGATGTGCAATAGAGTTAAGCAAAAAGTAAGCAACAAAGTAAATCATTGAACATTTTGTAGAAGTTGTATTTTGCATACTCAAGGTAAAAATTAAGTTTTATATAAATCTTTAATATTTTATCTGAAAAAAATGGGACCCCCGTACAAGTTTAAAAATTTTTTTAAAAAGCATATAAAGCCAAGTGTTAGTGACTTAGATCTGTAATCCTAGCTACCCAGGAGACTGAGATCTAAAGATCTTGACTCAAAGCCAGCCCAGGCAGGAAAGTCTGTGAGACTACTATCGCCAATTAACAACCAGAAAACTGGAACTGGTTCTGTGGTTTAAAGTGATAGAGTTCAAGCCTTGAGCAAAAAAAAAAGATGAAGGAAAGTACCTAGGTCTTGAGTTCAAGCCGTACAACTGACCAAAACAAACAAACAAAAAAACATATACTTTCATGAACAATGCACGATTGAATTTTTCTAGCAGAAAATTTGACTTCCAGTTTTAAAATTCTGTGTGTAATTGGATAATCTTGAATGAAAAAATAGTTTCTAGGTCTAAGAACAGAGATAAGTAGTTTTCTGCATGTCATGTAAGAAACTTCACATTAAGAAAGAAAATATCTGTGAAATACCTTTGAGTTCTTTGGAGAGAAGTTGATGCATATACCAATCAACAAGATAATTATTACAAAACTCACAGCTTTCAACAATCTAATAGTAGACTATAGAAACTTGATTTGTATTTTGTATGCCTATAGTTAATGTACTCTCTCCCCCTCCCTCACCCCCTACCGAGAAAAGAGGTATAGCATGGAAAAGAATTTGTATGACGGATTGTACGACTGCACAGGATTAGAATTGTGAATGAACCTCTGTGTATTTTCAGCTAAATCAGGAAACCTGTCCAAGGGGGAGTTAAAAAAAAAAAAAAGAAATCTATAAACCACAAACTCTATCCAATCACATAAAGACAAATCAGCCTATTGGCAAATCAAAAGTCCCCGTTTAAACCTTACCTGGATTTGGCTCTGTGCCCATTTCTGGTAACTGCCTTCCTAACAATTGACTTTCATAAATGGCTTTATAAAACACACACACACACACACACACACACACACACACACACACACACACACACACACACACACACACACACACACACACGAGTATACTCAAAAGCTGATGCTTCATAACATTAACTTTTAAATAAGGATGTCTTTAGCCCAGCACAGATGATTGCTTGGAAAAGGAAAGTTTGCTTCCGAGTTAGCAACTTGTGGAAACAGGATTAGTGGGTGGGATTGAGGTGTGCTCCCGGGCATAAATAGAGGCTCAGAGCTGTGCTGGCACACTCTGAAGCTCTGACCTCCTCCTGGCTGGCTCACACAAGGCAGGTGGGTGGGGCAATCCAGGTAAGGCTCTTGACAATAGCTTTGGAATGCCACTTCCAACAGTGAGGTTTGGGCTCTGTTTTCTTTGCAAAGTTGCAGGCAGTCAACTGAGAGAGAATATAAGTTTCACAGGGCAACCAAGTGGGGTTTAATGGACTATCCATTCGAGATTAGAGGGGGAATAATGGAATCTCTACCAAAGGCTCACTGTGGCCTTTCTTTGGCTAGAGCTGGCAGTGTTACATTCTTGCATAGGTTCGTAGTGATGCTTTCTCTCTTAGGGAACCAGAGGTTTAAGAGTAAATCAATTCTAGGAGTTTTCAAGCCAGAGACTCAGAAAATTCCATGTCAGTCACCATCTAAGTCCTTGCTTCTCTTCCACAGGCTAAAGCCCCCTCCTCTGTGAAACTTTAGCTCAGACTGTCCCAAGAGAATCTATTATTGCAAGCCAGAAAATTGTTTCCTTTTTTTCTAACTGGCATATCTTCTTGCTTTTACAGTCTTTAAACTCCTGGTCTAGACTGTCAGAGGTGAAAAGCTAGCTATTTTCCTGAGAATAATAAGAACAAATCACCCTTGCAAGATCATTTCTTGTGTGTGTGTGTGTGTGTGTGTGTGTGTGTGCAAATTACCACTATCAGTTTAGTATTGGATTTTAATGAGTATGCAGGATGTTTGCAGAGCAGTCTCTTTGTCCTAGGAAAACAGCAGAGTCAATCTCAAACCCTCACCCCACAGCAGGATGTTTGTTCAGCAGGAGTTCTATGAGCCTCCCTTGAATCTTCCTGCCATAAAACACATGTGCTTTATCAATGGTTCCAATGTGTAATCTACAGGGTTATAGCAAGGGGCCCCAGTACTCATTTGTTCAATAAGAATCAGCTCTGGACTAAAAAAAAAAAATTCCTCATCAATTTCCTATTCTTTTTCCAAACATGCACAGATGCCGCCATAAATAAAATAGATCTTTGAACCAACTGATATTCCAGAAAATAAAGGTTCTTGATTTTTTTTAATAACAGAAGTTTTCACATTAAGAGAGATGAGTATGGCTGACTTGTAGTATACTTGAGCTGTTCTAGATGAACTTTAGATGATAAAAATTGTTAATGGCATTTCCACCTCTTAAGAGTACAGAAAATGAAGGGATTATATTCCTGAATTTTGCTTATGTCTTTTCTTTTAGTATTTAGCATAAGAAATGCTTTAATATTTGTTTTCCTTACTTCCTGGCCCGATGACCAGGAGCTTATATCTTTCTGAGTAAGAAATTTTGTCACTGCATACTAAGTTGTGAATAACAATTGGTCAGTTTAATATAAATAATTAGTAGGATTTCATAGCTTAGCAATTTTTTTGGTTGGTCATGGGGCTTGAACTCGGGACCTAATTGCTGTCCCTGAGCTCTTTTACTGAAGGTTAGTATTCTGCCACTGTGAGCCATAGCACCACTTCTGGTTTTCTGGTGATTAATTGGAAATAAGAGTCTCATGGACTTCCTAACTGGACTGGCTTTGAACAGCAATCCTCAGAATTCAGCCTCCTGAATAGCTTGGATTACAGGCACGAGGCAGCAACACCTAATTAATTTAGCAACAACTTTTACCATCATGTGATGCCTAACATAGGTTCTCACTCAAGTATCAAATCATGAGAAACTCTCTCACAAACACTAAACAGTGATATAACGTACCCTGTTTTTCTTTTGAGAGTTTAACTTCACTCAAAAGCTGTTTCTATCAGAGTTTGATGCTAGAGGTTTGTTTTTCTCTCTGTGTGTCAGTCCTCTAGACCTGGGTGCTGTCCTGAGCTTGGTGCTCAGGCTAGCAGTTGACTACTTGAGCCACTGTTGCACCATTTCCAGCTTTTTGGTGGTTAATTGGAAGTAAAAGGCTCATGGACTTTCCTGTCTGGGCTGCCTCTGAACCACTGTCCTCGATTTCAGCTGGTGTGAGAGTCTCATAATTCTTTCGAAACAATTGTAGGGTTTGGTTTTACTAGATGCAAGTGACTAGCTCTCTGTGTTATGTCCCCTGTACCGCCTGAGTGGCATGTGATAGAACTGGCTTGGCTAGCTCCCTCCATCCTCACTAATGGAACTTAGCCTGTGCCATTCACACTCTTAGTCATAGGCATCTGCTTCAGGTGTTCCTAATAATTAGCTGGAACATTATAGAAAGGAAAGGGGAATTTAATAGAGACGCCCTAGGGCTAATTTCTCTGTGTTGTGAATCTCACACTATTTCTGTGCACTGAAAAACCCACACATATAGACATGACATCACCACATGTTTCTCTAGGAAGAACTTAATGTTGATGTGTATTTTTTCTTTTCCTTCCTTCCTTTCTTTCTTTCTTTCTTTCTTTCTTTCTTTCTTTCTTTCTTTCTTCCTTCCTTCCTTCCTTTCTTTCTCTCTTTCTTTCCTTCTTTCTTTCTTTCTTTCTTTCTTTCCTTCCTTCCTTCTTTCTTTCTTTCTTTCTTTCTTTCTTTCTTTCTTTCTTTCTTTCTTTCTTTCTTTCTTTCTTTCTTTCTTTTTTTTTTGCCAATTCTGGGGCTTGAACTCTGGGTGTAGACACTGTCCATGAGATTCTGTACTCTACCGCTTGAGCCACATTGCCACTTCCGGCTTTTTTTGACTAGTTTATTGGACTATTTTTTTTGACTAGTTTATAAGCGTCTCATGGAGTTTTCTGCCCAGACTGGCTTTGAACCACGATTCTCAGATCTCAGCCTCATGAGTAGCTAAGATTACAGGCTTGATGTGTCTTAGGCAATTCAGAGCTAATGCAGAGCTGAAGTAAATGTGACACTAGGGAGAGACTGGTGGGTGAAAAGGACAAGCCTGGCAGGCTCCAAATGACAGAATGAAAACAACCATTGTATGCATTTTCATTCTTTGATAATAATGCTTCCATTTTAACTGAAGGTTAAAGAAGTGTGGAGGCTTAGGGTAATTGTTTCAGGCTGGGAAATCAGAAGCCAGCACTACCAAACAGCAAGATCAAGAAGTCTTGGTTCTGGACCCATTTCATAGATTTTTTTAAGCAGGGTGCCAATGGCTTAATCCTAGTTACTTAGGTGACTGAGATCTGAGGATGGAATTCAACCTGGATAGGAAAATTGTTGAGACTCTTATCTACAAAAAAGCTGGAAGTGGAGCTGTGCCTCAAGTGATAGAGCACCAGCCTTAAGTTCAAGCCTCAATACCAACACACAACACTTTTTTAGTCTTTTATTCTTTATCACTATAATGAAGCTTTGGGTACGTGGGAGAAGACGAGATAACTTCTAAGGTACCTGCCAGGACTTTACTTTTAAAATATAAAATTGAAAGATAAATTTCCTTATCTCTGCCTATATCTAACTAGACATCATTTCCTTGAAATTTGTCTACATTTATCCACTTCTATTGTGGATATTTATCTATTGATAGGTAAGTAATAGAACAGGCAGATACCCATAATATAGATTCCCTGGAAAATGCCCTCACAGGAAGGGGGCTTTTCTCTCCAATCTCATGTCCTAACTCAGTAGCACTTCAGTTCCTGTTGTTCTATCACTGAGATACAAGCTGAGATCTTAAAAACTCCTAATTCCCGATTTCTCATTTTTCACATAGACTTAACATGGAGAAAATTTCAGTGTCAGCAATCTTACTCCTTTTGGCCCTCTCCTACACTTTGGCCAAAGAAACCACTGTCAAACCTGGAGCTAAAAAGGACATCAAGGACTCTCGGCCCAAACTGCCTCAGACCCTCTCCAGAGGTAGGTAGAACTCAGCTTTCTGTAGGTTTCTAAATGCTTCTTAAGTGAGAAAGATTTCTTAATCTCCGTGTTGAAATATGCTTGCTTAAACATATTTGAGGATGTGTGCTTTATCAGTTCATCTTATAGTTATCTCCATATTCTCCTGAGGCTCTTCTTCATTTTTAGTATTGAACATATATTTACCTTTGCTTTCAACAAGTTTGGGCCTGAAAGTATAATAGTTTTAATTGAATATGTTGTCTCTCTTTCTCTCTCTCTCTTCTTTTTTTTTTAGGTTGGGGTGATCAGCTTATCTGGACTCAGACATATGAAGAAGCTTTATACAAATCCAAGACAAGGTAGGGGTAAGGGTTACTCAGAACTCTCTCAACCTTGAAAGAGCTCCATCTAGTGATTAGTAGACATACACGCAATAATCCTACCCACTAAATTCTACCCACTGAGACTCATGGGATCTTTGTCTCTTACAGCAACAAACCCTTGATGATAATTCATCACTTGGACGAATGCCCACACAGCCAAGGTAATTTATTTTAAATATGGTTTTTTATAGGTTTTTGAGGTAGTATCAGAGTCCAGATCAGTCACCTTTGTATCTGAAGATACAAAGGAGTTGAAGAAGCAAGATTATTTAAAGCAGGAAAAACATTATTCTTTTTAACGTGACTTCAAATAGCTCATGTTTTCTCAACAATTGGTGCATATTTGGAATAAACTTTAGGATTTATCCTCATCTTTTTAACATTGCTTTATCCCGCATCTGATACACCAGCAAATATGATTGGTTTTACTTTCAAAATAGATCCTCAATCCAGCACCAGCTTCATAGATATGTGACCTGGGTGGGCACACAGAGCCCCAACTCTGTTCTCACTATCTTAAAATGCTTAGTATTTCTTGACTGAGGGGTTCTGCAGTTTCCTTTTGCTCTGTGATCTTTATGCTAGGTAGCTGATTTCACCAAATACAACCACTTCCTATGCCTCAGTGCTACTGTCTTAATCTAAGCCAAGATCAAGTTACATCTGAAAAATGCTAACAGCCACTAAACAGGTCACACAACAGTTTCTACACAGAAGCCAGAGTGAAACTCATAAACAAAACTCAGATCCTATCCCTTCCATCTTCTATTGGCTTCTCATCCCAGGTCAAGCCAAATCATAATTTCTGACTGGTGTTCAAGGCTAGATACCATCTGACCAGTGACTGTCTTTGCTTTCCTTCCATGCTCTGCTTGTTATATTATGTAGCTTGGTCTTCAGCTGGCCTCTAGAACTACTGAACTCATCCTTACCTCAAGGTAGCCTGATCTGCCCCAATAATCTTCATGATCCACCCCCAAAATGGAGCACAACCTCACTTCAGTGTAACCTCCTTGCAGAGATCTTCTCTGAACAACCTAGAAATATTAGTTTTAATACAAGATACAAATGTGGGTGGGGGAGGGGTGTGGGTGTGGGGGGGGGTGGGGGGGTGTGGTCTGGAGGCTCAAACTTAGGGCCTGGACTTTTTTGCTCAAGGCTAGTACTCTACCACTTGAGCCACGGCTCCACTTCCAGCTTTGTTGGTAGTTAATTGGAGGTAAGTATCTCATGGGCCTTCCTGCCCAGGCTGGCTTTGAACCTCATTCTTCAGATATCAGCCTCCTGTGTGTCTAGGATTATAGCCACTGGCTCCAGGATTAATATATAATATTATTTATCTAACAGTTTTTTAAAGACAAAATTAAGTGATGAGTTTGCAGGGGTTCGGGATGGGGTGAGGTAGGTTGGGAAGGAGTAGAAAAATGGATGTATTTTTCAAAGAGCAACATGAACCTTGTGATGATGGAACTCTCCTGGAAACTATAGCTCTTAAAGCCTGATTCACTCATTTCTTTCCAAAGTACAGATTCTCATCTGAAATTATTGCATATTTCTTTGTGGACTTCTTTTTTTTGGGGGGGGTCCGGTCATGGGGCCTGAACTCTGGGCCTGGGTAGCTGTCTCTCAGCTCTATCAGCTCAAGGCTAGCACTCTACCACTAGAGCCACAGCGCCACTTCCGGCTTTTTTCTTTTTGCTTATGTGGTGCTGAGGAATCGAACCCAGGGCCTCAGGCATGCAAGGCAAGCGCTCTACCACTGAGCCACCTTCCCAGCCCTCTTTGTGGACTTCTTTATAGTCTATCTCCAACAGAACTCTGAATTCTATAGAAATAGCACCCACTTTTTTTTTATTCATTGCACCTTCTGCAATGATTAAAATTGACATAATGCAGTAATTTAATAAATATGGCTAATAAATGGATGGATGACTGAATAACTGGATAATAAAAAATGATATAGATGATAATGGTATGGGTATTGTTTCACAAGGCATCTGTTGAAAGGGCAAAGTCTTGCATTTTTAACACAATTAAACTTACAATACAACACAGTTCAACTTAAAATATAGAACAGGAGTTTTAAACAAAGCTGAGATGAATGCATAATGATTTCTTGCCTTATGTTTCAGCATTGAAGAAAGTGTTTGCTGAAAATAAAGACATCCAGAAATTGGCAGAACAGTTTGTTCTCCTCAATCTAGTTGTAAGTTTACCATTCATTTCACCAACATATTTCCTCATGGTTCATTATCAAAAATAGATGAATCACTCTTTCTATGCATCTTATCAGACCACATTAACTGGGATCTCCTGGAAATATTAGAAGGAAAAGGATAGTTTGTCTTATTAATAAGCTTTTTGGCTTATCTGTTTGGTAACAACCTCGGCTTTTCTGAGAAATATGATGGGAAGGATATTCTCTGTTCCTGTAACAATGGCAAGGATTTTGTATTTACAAATTATTTCCAGCGCCTGTCCTACCCACCCTCAGCTTCTTAACCCCTGTCTCTTCTCTCCTCTCGCTCTTTCTCTCTCTTGAAATGGCAGCTCCCCAGCTGTCCAAATCTACTCATGCCTCTTACAGTTGTCATTTTCACCACCACCTTCCTGATATTCAGGTTTTCTGCCTTCAAATTCTTTTTACTCTGTAGACAAATTGGGTCCATTTTCCTTCTAAAAGTAAAACAGCTATTGACCATATTCCCTGGAGCCTGTCTCCCTGTTATTCCTTCCAGATTGGCTTCTTCAAAGAACAAGCAACACCCATAATTCTTTCTCATCTTCCATTCACTCCTCTTCTTCTATCTAACCCTTATCATCAGAAAACTTGAGGAACCTCTACTTGCTTACCCTTTCTTTCCACATTTTGTACTCTCTATGGGCATCATCTATATGTGCATGCAATCAATTCCTATGCACCAATTTCTATATCGTAACCCAAATGTGCAACAACTTTCCCTTTATCTTCCCACGCTTGTTACAAGATAGGTCACAATTAGTTTAAACTTATAGGTTTTACATTCAAGTAATCATTCTGAGGCTTTCCAAAACGCTAGTCTTGCCGGGCGTTGGTGGCTCACACCTGTAATCCTAGCTACTCAGGAGACTGAGATCTGAGGATTGCAGCTCAAAGACAGCCCAGGCAGGAAAGTCCATGAAACTCTTATCTCCAATTAACCACCAGAAAACCAGAAGTGATGCAGTGGCTCAAGCCTTGAGCTGAAGAGCTCAGGGACAGCGCCCAGAGTTCAAGCCCTATGACCAATCATCAACAACAACAAAAAGCTAGTCTTTATTCCTATGTCATTAAAAGTGTTACTCCTCTAGATGGTACTCTCTTTTTCTTGTGCAGCACTTAAGCTCTTAATATTCCTGATACTATGCTTCCTCATAAACTCAGGACCATGATTTTGATGTATGACTTCTATATTTTGCCTACAGTAGTATTTCTAAATGTCTCCCGATACAACATAAGCCCATCTGACCCTTCATAGGTGTAGGACAATCACTCTAAACTAGGGTCATGGTGGGTCAGGGCCTGGGCGCTGTCCCTGAGTTCTTTTGCTCGACTAGCAACTCTACTACTTTGAGCCACAGCACTAATTCTGGTTTTCTGGTATGGAGAAGAATCTCATGGACTTTTCTGCCTGGCCTGGCTTTGAACTATGATCCTCAGATCTCAGTCTACTGAGTAACTAGGATTATAGGCATGGACTGCTGGTGCCCAGCCCTTTCCAGTGGTTCTTAATTCTGTCTGAACAGGGAAAACATTGGAGTGCACAAACCATGCATGAGTTGACTCTTGTAGAAGCTTAACCTCTCCACCATATCTTCATGCATACCTTCATGCATACTTCAACCCTTCCCAAACTACAGTCATATGAGAAAACTTGATGTTCCTCCTCTCCATCCCTATGCACTTGTGTTTTACCTGATTCCTGTTCAGAAAACCTTAGGGGACCTTGCATACCAAGACCAATGAACATCTTGCTCTGAGCATCCACTGAACCTGCATATCCCCACTAAAACTCCCCCCACCCACCCACCCCCAGGGCATAGGGCCTGAGCTCTGAACTCTGGGCCTGGGTCCTGTCCCTCAGCTCTTCAGCTCAAGGCTAGTGTTCTACCACTTGAGTCACAGTGCCCCCTTCTGGCTTTTTCTGTGTGGGTGGTGCTGAGAAATCGAATCCAGGGCCTCTTCATGTGAGGCAAGCACTCTACCACTGAGCCATCTTCCCAGCCACCCCACTAAAACTTCTGAGTCAGCCTGGCACTTGTGGCTCAAACTTATAATCCCAGCAACTCAGGAAGTTGAGATTTGTTCATCAGGGTTCAAAGCCAGTCAAGGCAGACTAATCTGAGACACTCTTACCTCCAATTACCAGTAAAAATACAGAAGAGGAAGTCTGCCTTGAGCACCAACCTTGAGTTAAAAAGGTGGCTCAGTGGTAGAGTGCTTGCCTTGCATGCATGAGGCCCTGGGTTCAATTCCTCAGCACCACATAAGCAAAAAGAAAAAACCTGGAAGCGACGCTGTGGCTCAAGTGGTAGAGCGCTAGCCTTGAGCTGAAGAGCTGAGGGACAGCGCCCAGGCCCAGAGTTCAAGCCTCACGACCGGACCCCCACCCCCCCCAAAAAGTTAAGCATGAGTATAAGGCCCTGAGTTCAAGCCCAGCACTAGCAGAAAACGAACTAACTAAATCAATAAATACCTTGAATCATCTGCTGGATCCTCATTATTCATTTTCCTGCCTGTATCTTTCACAAGGCTATGAATTTATCAAAGATAAGCATTGCATCTTGCTAAATCTGTAATTTCTAAAACTATACATTCTATAAATCTATAAATGCTTAAAACTAGAGGAATACTCAAAATCCTTTTTGGGTTTATAATTTTTCCAACTATGTCTTCTGCTCTTCTAACTGATTTGTCTCCTTATGCCCTCCAAGGTATCTCCCTGAACCATCATCAATACCTTTCAATACTTCCCTCCTTCCTTTCTGTGTGCGTGTATGTGGGGGGGCGGGGTGGAGGGGTGCGCACGCAATGCTAGTCCTAGGGCTTGAACTCAGGGCCTGCCTGTACACTGTCCCTGAGCTTTTTTCCTCAAGACTAGCACTCTACCACTTGAGACATAGCTCTACTTCCACCATGTTTGGGGGAGCAGGGGTAGGGGGTTATTGGAAGTAAGATTCTCATGATCTTTCCTGCCCAAGCTGGCTTTGAACTGCAATCTTCAGATCTCAGCCTCCTGAGTAGCTTGAATTACAGGTATGAGCCAGCATCCAACCCTTCCCTCTTGAAGTTTTTGCTTTGTGCCTCACATCCCTTCAGCTATTCATGTTCTGTATCCCATCCCCTCCATCTTATCACCCATGTATATGACTTGTTTCTCTATATGCCCCATATGTAAAAGAGATGCATCTTGAGTTACATTAGATCTCTGGTAATGTACTTATCCTCTTGTTAGCAAGTTTGAAAGTCACTGAGGAGCAAGCAAACTAAAAGTTCTTTTGTTTTGTTTTAATCTCAGTATGAAACAACAGACAAACACCTTTCTCCTGATGGCCAGTATGTCCCCAGGATTATGTTTGTGGGTAAGTGGCGAGGATATTGGGGTTAACCACTCTCAAGACTGGCAGTCCCTCCGCTGTCCTCCCCACCTTCAGCCCCCTCTTCACCATGGTCAAGGCCACTCGCAAAGCTCTAGAAAGACAGATAACATTTCAGGGGTATGATGCCCCTTTAGGTTTTACATTTGCATTAGAAAATGTGAACTTCTGTCAGATGTCTCAGCCGACTTCCCATCTGCTCATTTGAAGTTGTCATCTCTATCTCAACTATATCTGAGGATGACTTTCTCATTGGCCAGATATTCCTCAGTGATCTTTTTACTTATTTATTAATAATTCTGTTCAACATAGTTGTCCCAGCAAGACCCTGTGGTAGAGTCTCAGTAAGTGTTTGTTGGATGAATGAATAAATGCATTGACTTCAGCTTTGACCAAATTTATATTGATGTAGGGAAAAGCCATACTAAACATATTGCATAGAGTTCATTCTACTTACATGTCTTCAAAGTTTGCAATAAATGTATAAAACAGGAGGAACAAAAATAAGGGACAGGGTTTTGATATACCCTCAGCAATGACAACAATGTCCAGCCATATTTCAGGAGCTTAGTAAATGTTAGTGCATAAATATCCCAGAGGATACGTGCTAAGAATTTGTAGTTACATTTCAATTCACTAGAGTGTCTTTTTATTCTTGAATTCAATGCCATAGGACATGCAGTGCCTTATACTACTATTTTTAATACTGTAGGAAATTTGGTGGCTTCATGTTATTGTTTTAGAATACTTTTATAATATTATTTAAAGACTATGAATAAAATCTTTAAGAGGAGACATTTTTCAACACTAATATATCCATAAAATCTGCAGGCCAAAATTCTAAAACAACAACAACAGTAACAAAAGTGATGGGGGAATGCAGAAGGCTGAACTTGAGGACGAATTAGATTAGGTTCACTCAGGATTTAGAACAATTAGACTCTTAACACTGAAAGAGAATTTGTTGGTCATCTAGTTATGTGGCAATTCCTTTTAGTCTCCTGTAAAATATCTAAGTATGCTTAACCCACATTTGTTTCCTTTGATCATAAGCAGCAACCCCACTGAAGTTTGCTTAAGCAGCTCCGTGGGTCTCCATTCCTCCATTCTGGCCACATGTTAGAATCCTCTGAAGGAGTTTTAAAGAGCAAGTTCTCCAGGCCACTCCTAAAACCAATTAAATAGAAACCTCTGGGAGGGGGTACAAGCAATCATAATTTTTTTTGGGGGGAGTGGTTTGGTCGTAGAGCTTGAACTCTGGGCGGGGATGCTGTCCCTGAACTCTTCAGCTCAAGGCTAGCGCTGTACCATTTGAGCCACAGCACCATTTCTGGTTTTCTAGTAGTTTATTGGAGATAAGAGTCTCACAAACTTTCTCACCCAGGCTGACTTTGAACCGTGATCCTCAGATCTCAGTTTCCTGAGTAGCTAGGATTATAGGCATGAGCCACTGGTGCCCAGCAAGCAGTCATAATTTTAAAGGTCCATTAGATTATGATGTGTGAGCTCCTGTGGCTGCTAAAAGAACTTTTCTCATATTAAATTGTTCCGAAGCATTGTACTTCACAACACTAAGTCTTCAATGAATAAATGAATGTTTATTTCTGGTCACTGATGGCTGTTGATCCTAGTCCAATATTCTAAAATGATAGCAACAGTCCACTCCAGAATTAGTTGCAGACTCTGCAAACACCCAGATGGTTCTTACATACCTTCTCTGTTTTCAGGATATGTGATTTAGGCTCCTAAATTATGGCTTTTTGGAGGTGCTGGGGATCAAGCTTGGGGTTTTGTGCATGCTAGACAAGCAGTCTACCACTGCATTACTTATTTACCCAATCATCCAAAATTTCTAGACCTCTTTGCATCCCACTTGCCTTTTGGGTGAACCATATGTGTGTGTGTGTGTGTGTGTGTGTGTGTGTGTGTGTGTGTGTGTGTGTGTGTGTGTGCGTGCATGCGTGTGTGTGTGTGTAAATATATATAGTGTGGGGTTGTATGTGTGTTTAAAAACATTTTGTCAATACTGAGGTTTGAACTTAGTCCATCACACTTTTTCAGCTTGCTCACTTGCTGGTGCTTTACCACTTGGGACATGTCTTTAGTCTGACTTTTTGCTAGTTAATTAGAAATAGGGTCTACAGAACTTTTCTGTTTGGGCTGCTTATGTTTTTATATTTTATACTTATATTTCATGTACTTGGTTATGTGTTATATATGTGTGTATATACACACACATATGAAAACCTACACTGGATATGAGTTTCTAATTATCGTCATTACTCTTGGTAAAAATGTCACCTGCCACATAATTGCTTCAAAAGTTTACAATTCTGTACTAGAGAATGTTATTTGCACCAAAACAGCAAATACCCAAAATATATAATATCCTATTTTCAGCTCACATTAACTATGACAGTAGTGTTCAAAACCTTTTCCACAAATAGCACTATGTAGTTGTTGCACACACCCAGTCCTCTTCTGGTTATTATGTGCCAGCGGCTGGGTAGCAGAACAGATGGAATGGCATTTGATGGACTGAGCTTGGTACAATGGGACCCACTCTTTCTTTCATAGGACATGGATTGGAATTGGATCACTTGCAAACAAAACATTCCCTTCCTTTTGCTTTATCATTGCAGATCCATCCCTGACAGTCAGAGCAGACATCACTGGAAGATATTCAAACCGTCTCTATGCCTATGAGCCTGCAGATACATCTCTATGTAAGTGTTGCCTCCAAGGTGGATGCTGTCCAAGTACCTAACATGTCCCTTTGCCATAGTGAGGGGATGCGAGGCTCCAGGTGACGTGGGCAAGGGGTCTATGTAGGGATGCCAGAGAAAAAGTTTGATTCTAATTAGCCTAGTGTCCTCAGACAAATCCCTTTCCATCTCCGTTGTTTTATTTAATCTCAAAAATGAGGATAAGTGATTTAGATTAAGTATCTTTTTTTTTTCTGTGACCACATTACCTTCTGTTTCTCCCAGGGAGACTTCAGCCCCACTTACTGAAGTTGAATTATGGTTCAATTTAAAGATCAGTAGGGAAGGTGATCCTAAGAGTTATCATAAAAAGGGAAGAGAGAAATGAGACATCATGGGACAGACAGACAGACAGACAGACAGACAGACAGACAGACAGACAGACAGAGACAAAGGGAGACAGACAGGAATTGAAGGACTTAAGACAACTGAAGTAATTAGAGGGAAGAATATAGGTAGCTGTGGCATGCAATTAATCCTTCTGGGAATACTGAATTTTATCCTAAGAACCACTAGTTGTAGTCAACTGTCATAGCTGCCGACACCCATCCAATACATTCACTATTAGCCACATGTTGCTATTTAAATTACCTCTTGTTAAGATTGAAATCTTAGTTCTGCAGTTATACTTCCCACATTCCATATGTTCACAGGCTGTGCACAGAACTATAATGATACTTTCATCAGCACAGAATTTTCTGCTGGGCAGTCCTGACATAACAGTATCATGTTAGGGAGGACAGGCCATACTTGCAGGTCCATAGGAGAGCTCCTCGTTGTCCATTAATAATGTTCCCAGGGGGAAGCTGTGAGGACAAGGGAAAGCTTGTTCCTAGGACCGTCCCAAGTCAGTATTGTTGAGACAATACCATGTACCCTTATAAGATTGAACTCTTCAAAGGCCAAATCCTATCACAGTGCCTTGCAGAATAAGCATTCAGTAAGTATTTTAGAAAGAACGAATAAGCAGCTATACAGTGCTGATCACAGGGACATCTTATTCCAGTGGATCACATATCTCATGTTCACCAACTAGTACCAAAGGATGGTGATATAGAAGTCTGGGCTCTGGAGCAGTAGCTCTATCACTTGTTAGCTGTGTGACTTCAGGCAAACAACTGAGTCTCTTTGAAGCATGTAGTAGAGTTTCTGTGAGGATAAGAAGAATTCATATGAGCAAAGCACCTCAGTTTACTAGTATTTATATTCTTGCTACTTCTAAATAATTTTCAGTAGTTACACATATCTAACTCATAAAATTTACGTCAAAATTACCAAAAGTAATAAAAAAATAAAATAAATAAAAAGTGCTGATAAAAGTTTATATAGAATTTCTTTTGGAAAATGAGTTAAAGAAGAAAGATCTGAGGAACAGAAGGGAGGAAATGGGTTATCATAAAATATATTTAACATAATTTAGGGAAAAAATTATAATCAGATCACCAACCATTCACCCTTTGGGGAGCCAACCCCACTTCCAGTGAAGAGTGCCCAAATTTGGAGATTTATTCCATCTTTTGATGTGATTTCTGATGACATATTGATTGTCTTATCTTTTTCCACATCAGTGTACGACAATATGAATAGAGCTCTCAAGCTACTGAAGACTGAGTTGTAGAGAAAAAGCAAACTGCAAACTCCTCCCTTTGTGTATGGGCCTGAGACTTGGAACTAGAGATTTTAGAAGACCAGAAGATGGCGATGCACTGATGGGCATAGAGTTTATTATGGTTTCATGTTACAAAAACTATTTAAAGAAAGAAAAAAATTGGTTTCAAGCACATGTGAAAATATTATCAACTACTCTAGCAAGCTATGATTTTCTAAGAAATAAATACTTTTGGAAGTACTCAGTTATTAATTTGTCCCAACTTGCTTTTTCACAGAGTAGAAATTGGATGCATTTATCAAATAGTACAATACTATTAGACAAAGGCCAAAGACAATCAAAGTTATCTCACCATACTACCGGGTCTTCATCATGAAAATAGGCATGAGCATAACTGAAAGAAGCATCAAATAGCACATTTTAGTGTGAAGAAGATGCAGAAAGGCACCCAAGAAATTCAGGTTCCTACTTAGAAGTGACAAATCTCCTTGACCTGACCAGAAATTTCTGGGCAAATAGTTAAATTGTAGACAGTTTTGACCCATGTTGGAAAGCCTGTGGCAGGAATATTTCTTCAAAAGAAAAATCTAGTGGAAATATCATCCAAAGAATACCTATACCTCTAAGCACCTCATGAAGGCAATCTGTAAATTAGCCTTGTGGCCTTGAATAAATTTAGTTTAAATTGCTTCACCTTCTTCACCAACATGTGAAGTCTGGGAGTAAAGCAAAGGGGAAACGACAGCAGGTTAATGAGGGAGAAGTCAAAGGTCACTACTGCTTGGACCAGTTGTGAGAGGGTGGTGCATTACACAGAGAAGTAGTTTGTTCTACCTTTTTTTTTTTTTTTTTTGGCTGGTTGTGGGGCCTGAACTCGGGGCCTGGGAGCTATCCCTCAGCTCTTCAGCTCAAGTCTAGTGCCCTACCACTTGAGCCACAGTGCCACTTCCGGCTTTTTCTGCTTATGTGGTGCTGAGGAATCGAACCCAGAGCCTCAAGCATGCAAGGCAAGCGCTCTACCACTGAGTCACCTTCCCAGCCCAGTTTATTCTACTTTAAACTCTACATTCTGCCTAACAAAAATTACAACTGTGTAATTTGTTCTTCACCCCATATTTAGTCTGACGCTTATGATTCTACAGAATGCCTCTACCACCCGGCCCCCAGTGACTTTTTGGCCTCTCTCTGTGGTGGGTTATACAAGACTTCCTTCACATGTTGATTGCAGTTGGCATTAGTGAACAGTCTGTAATGTATAGTACGTCTTCTGGGCAGATCCTTAAGGCATTATTCATTTTCCTAGCCTAAATAATTTACCTGCAATGCTGTTTCTCATAGTGAAGATATATCACTAGTACTAGGTTTTGAAGACATATCATCGATTTGACAACATTCAAATGGTAAGCTAAAATATCATCGTGGTATCACTCCTCTCTCACAAGCAGGTAATCTACAGATGCTGACAGAAGTACAACATTCTGTTTAGAAAGCACTCTGAGGGCTAAAACAAGGGGAGATTTTACTTCTGTATGTGTTTTGTATGACAACTTAAGAATGATTCAAGTTTCTTCTATAGTAAAGAAAACATTTTCCCCACTGAGCTGCTGGGAAATAGGGGTTAGGTTCTTTAAACCACCACCACCACCACCACCACCCCCCCAAAAAAACAACAACAGGTAAAGCCAGGCATGATGGTTCATAGCTGTAATCCCTGCCCATGGCTGAGGCAGGAGAATCATGAGTCTCAGGCCCAAATAGTGAAACATCTTCTTAAAAAAGAAGAGGATAGTAGGGGGAAAACAAAGGAGGAGGTAACAATGCTCAATAGGAAATGTACTCATTACCTTGCTCATGTAACTGTAACCTCTCTATAAAGTATCTTTACAATAAAAAAAAATACTTTAAAAAAAAGAAGAGGAGCCAGGCACTGGTGGTTCATACCTATAATCCTAGCTACTCAGGAGGCTGAGTTATGAGTATTATATTTCAAAGCTGATTTGGGCCATAAAGTCCAAGAGACTCTTATTTCTAATTAACTGTCATGAAGCGGTGGTAGAGCATTAACGTGGAACAAAAAAGCTCAGGGGGAGTGCTCAGGTCCTGAATTCAAGCCCAGAACTGACAAAAAGAAAAAAGAAATCAATTAATAAAAAAAATAAGACATATAAATGATTTTTACATCTTTAGGAAATTAATGTCATCTATAAAGTGATGACCAAGAAGAAATAGAAAGATCTAATTAAACAAAATATTTCTATGCTATATTTGCAACTACAGGAAATGTGTATGTACATTCTGAAGAGCTGAAGATTAAAACAGAAAATGTTCTAAGCTCCTGAAAACACTAGCAATGCCTATTCAACCTTCTGCCATTTCACAACCTTTCTACTTGTGCTCAAATAAAGTTTGAATAAAATCACACATGCACTATTTCCCTGGCTGAGAAATAGGTAGTCAAGAGTACAAACTTTCAATAGTACTCTAAGACTAATGAATAGTATGTCCATCTGCTGAAGCAGCATATTAATAACACTATAGAAATGTAACAAGGTGGGGCTGGGAAGGTGGCTCAGTGGTAGAGTGCTTGCCTTGCATGCATGAGGCCCTGGGTTCGATTCCTCAGAACCACATAAGCAAAAAGAAAAAAGCCGGAAGTAGTGCTGTGGCTCAAGTGGTAGAGCGCTAGCCTTGAGCTGAAGAGCTGAGGGACAGCGCCCAGGCCCAGAGTCCAAGCCCCACGACCGAACACCCCCCCTAAAAAAAAAAGAAAAAAGAAAAAAAAGAAATGTAACAAGGTGGTTCCTGAAAACATTAAACATAAAATTACCAGACAATTTAGAAATTCCACTTCTGGGTTTCTGCCAAAAGAACTGAAGGCAGCTAGACAAATATTTATTTATATACCTGGCTCATAGTAGCATTCTTCACAATAGATGAAAGACAGAGACTGCCCAAATTTCAGAAAAACAAAACATGACACAAACATACAGTAGAATATTAGTCAATCTTTAAAAAGAAGGAAATGCTGGTCCAAGTTACAACATGGATAAACCTTGAAGGTATTATATATGCCAGGTGAAATAAACAAGGCACGAAAAGACAAATATTCAAAAAATCCACTTACATGGGGCATATAGGCATATAGTCTTCATAGAGCATGCAGTGGAGGTTGGCCTGGGGAAAGGGATTGGGGAGTTACTGTGAGTGAGTGTGGGAAGATGCAATGTTCTAGACATGAATGGTGATGATAGTTTACACAGTCTGTGTGTGGAAAGGCCATTGAAATACAAACTTAAAATGATTACAACAAATTTTATACTACACACATTTTTGCCACGATGTTTTTCCTCACTTTTACCTGAGGTCCCATAGCTTAGGAGGGAGACCTATAAACATACTGGTAACATAAAGCCATAAAAAGGATTTATACGGATGGCCAACACTTGATTAGCCATTTTTCACCTATTTCAGAACTAGGATCTTCTTCACATGATCATCTATGGCTGTGTCTGTTCTTGCATCCAGTAATGGGACTTAACTAATGAGATCTTCCTTTCCGTGATCAATGGCAAAGATGGGAGTTGAAGGGAAACAGAAAATGAGAATTAGACTTCTCTTCAGTTCAAAGAGCTAGACTTCAAAGTTCAAGTGAGCTTACCTCATGAAAAGGCCACTTGCCAAGTTATGATCTCACTTCTTTGCAACAGGTGAAATACTCAAAGTAAGCAAACAGATCGAAGTCCATTCTTGCATATATATTTTAAATCATAGGCAATTATCTCAATTCCTCATTTGAAAATTAATTCCAAAAGCTGACTTTCCTCAGAAAAGTAATGAGAAATGGCTTGCCATAATTGTAGAATCTCAATTTCTCTTTTTCCCATTGTCTGAGAGGAATTCAAAACTATCTTTGTTGCTGGGGGCCGGTGGCTCACATCTGTAATCCTAGCTACTTGGAAAGCTGAGATCTGAGGATTGCGGTTCAAAGCCAGTCCCGGGAAGGAAAGTCTGTGAGACTCATCTCCAATAAACCTCCAGAAAACTGGGAGTGGCACTGTGGCTCAAGTGGTAGAGTGTTCACCTTGAGCTGAAGAGCTCAGGGAGACCACTCAGGTCCAGAGTTCAAGACCCACGACCCCCACCCCCACCCCCCAAAAAAAGACTACGTTTGCTAGTTGTGATATTCCAGGAAAAAACAAAAACACAAAACCCTGCATCGTGACAAGCCCTGTCCTCTCCACCATCCTCCCTCCCTCAACTTTAGTCTATCCACCCCCTCACTATCCAGAAGTCTGGAAAAGTTGATCTTTAACCTTCCTGTACCGTCCAATAAAAACAGAACTGGACACATGTGAGAGACACTGTGTCCAATTCATCGTGCATGTTTTTCTCCTCTGAAAAACATTTTCAGTTCTTTGCCAGTGAAGAGTAAAATGGTTTAGTATAGTAAGTGTATTTTCAAGGGAATGAATAAACGGAAACAAGGTTAAACAAATATTTAGAAAACTGGGAGGAGGTGGTCTGGGCTCAAGGGAATCTAACTAAACAAACAGCACACTCCTGATTTCCTCTCCTTCTCCGAATGATCCCATTAAGTATATTATTACAGTCGAGCATGCAAAACTGGTTTCATACCAAACGTGCTGATGCTCAGAGAACTCAAGTATCTGAGATGAATTTGAGACATGGTGAGCTCAGATCTTAGACATTATAGTGGAATTTGTGAATTTGTGTTACTCTGTATTAACAACTATTACCTCCAGCTAAAATTTCACCTTTAAAGTCAAAGACAATGGGCAAATGTTCTCAGGAAAATTCCCCTAGACGGAATATGTAAACAGGAAATTGGAGAGCTTTCTTCTAAGTAGTCATTTTCTTTTGTTTTTAAGGTAAAGTAAGGTTTGAAAAAAAAAGAAGATTCATGATTTGCACCTGCCTACAGCCACTTGTAGTTGAGAGCAGACCTGGGACTGAACCATCCCTCCTCTGATATTTAAACTGTGGCAGCATTTTATACACAGGCAGGACTCAGGCCAAGTTCAGATACCTTTCCAGTGGCCACTATGATACAGAATGGAATGGAAGCAGTATCGTTATATCTAGCCACAAAGAGATCACAGCACCTCAGAGTGAGCTAGTAATCCAGAACCTTCAGATTTGCCTAATGAAAGAAAAAGCCCAATTTAATTTTCGAGGTCTTTGGCTAGTACTTTGAACACTGACATCTCTTGGGTGGCTAATCATCACTTACTACTCTCTCTCATAATCTAATAAGATACTAAAGATTCATCTAGCCCAGTTTCTGAATCTGAACCCAGTTGACTCTAAAGCCACTGCAATTAAGAACACATAGGCTGGTTTTCCCTGAGATCACTTTGTCCACATACAAACATTTGTACCATGAAAAAGTATTTTGTTAGGAGATTCCAGAGTCTTCAGGATTTTGAAATGCAATAAAACACAAAATGCTAAAGGAAGATAGAATCAGAAAATCTCCCTTTGTGTGTCACTTTAGGTCTCAAGTTACAGCATAAGCAACAATGCTCAGACTCAGCATGACATTCTAGTATTAGCACAGTTCTGTCTTCTTGGGAAATTAGTGTTGCAGAATTTTGGAAGTGACAAACTACAAAATGCTCTATGGTTCTATAAATTTCCTTGATATGAAAATCTATCAAGACTTACTAACAGGGGCTGGGAAGGAGGCTCAGTGGTAGAATGCTTGCCTTGCATGTATGAGGCCCTGGGTTCAATTCCTCAGCACCACATAAGCAGAAAAAGCTGTAAGTGGCGCTTTGGCTCAAGTGGTAGGGCGCTAACCGTGAGCTGAAGAGCTGAGGGACAGTGCCCAGGCCCAGAGTTCAGGCCCCACAACTGACAAAAAAAAAAAGCAGCAGCTCAGGGACAATGCCCAGGCCCTGAGTTCAAGCCTCAGGACTGGCAACAACAACTACTACAAAAACAAAATAAAAAAAAACCAAACAACTAACATTACCTAGAATGCAAAAATAGTAACAAAATAGTTCTAATTAATAATGGGAAAGGATTTTACCTAAACAAATATGAATGACTTCTTTATTTCTATTTTTGTTAACAATACACTATTTTTAAAAAAAATATTTAAACAGTTGGGCACTGGTGGCTCATGCCTGTAATCCTAGCTGCTCAGGAGGATGAGACCTGAGGATCATGGTTCAAAGCCAGCTGGGGCGGAAAAGTCCCTGTGAGACTCTTATCTCCAATTAACCACTCAAAAAAGGGGAAGTGGTGCTGTGGCTCTAGTAGTCAGCACACTAGCCTTCAGCACAAAGAGGCTCAGGGATAGTGCCCAGGCCCAGAGTTCAAGCCCTACATCTGAAAAAAAAAAATTAGGTACAAAGAGGTTTCAATTTAAGTTTATGCACTTGATCAGTGTTAATATCCCTTCCTTCATTCTCTCCCACATCTATCCCAGCCCTGCCTGCCTCTTCAAGTTTCATAGTTTTCATATATGCACATTTCTTTTCAGTCAGCATTCTCTACTTGTTTATTACAAATGAGCCCACAAGATGAGGTATTAATGCTTGTGTAAAACATGATCCCCATTATCTGGGGCTAATTAGATGATACTTTTATAAATCTAAAAGGTAGGCTATTAGTAAAATAATTCTGATTAGTACAAAAATTTTAAGCAGATGAGGAAAAAACTTACTTAGAAGTCCAACGAGTAAGACTGTAGTCTTGGCTGAAGTACGTGGGAAGAGAGAGGTAAGTACCAGGAAACAGTTTGTGGGAGAGGTAAAGGCTCCAATGAATGAGAAACACAGAACCAACCCACCCTCTGACAAAACCCTGGGGACTTTCAGCCACACTGGAACATCACATAAAAAGATATTAATCTAGCATGTAATAAACTTTTGATAAAAGGAAATCTGATTCTCTTCTTTGCCAATTCAGTACTATAAATGAGTCCTAAACTTCCTATTCTTCAATAGATTGAATAATAACAACTGAATTTACTGAGAAAATAAATATTTGTAAGTGAATTGAATGAAATCTTATAGCTATCTTCATTGCTGAGATAAAGGCAATATTAAAATGTAAACAAATATTTGGCCAGGCGCTTGTGGCTCAGGCCTGTAATACTAGCTACTCAAGAGGCTGAGATCTGAGAATCATGGTTCAAAGCCAGCCCAGGCAGGAAAGTCCATGAGACTCCAGAAAACCAGAAATGGTGCTGTGGCTCATGTAGTAGAGTGCTAGCCTTGAGGTGAAGAGCTTTGTGGGACAGCACCCAGACCCAGAATTCAAACCCCATGACCGAGGGAAAAAATGGATTTTTGGAAACACTGGTAAAGTGATATCAACTAAGATTGAATGTCAGCAACTAAATTGTGCTTTTGAAAGTATATTTTTATTATCTCTAGTTGTACAAAGGGGTTACAATGAAACATGTCAGTTTATGAGTGTAATGTATCTTGATCTATATCATCCCCCTTCCGTCATGCCACCCAATGCACCCTTTCCCCCTCAATTTAAATTGTTTTAAAGATACTTTACAAAGTGAAAACTTATACACATAGAAATCTTTCCTACTGATAATAATGAAAAAGGCCCTGGAGAGATTTTGTTTCTGTTTTTCCTAAATCTATACCTCCCTTTTTTTGTAGCTAGCCCCATTCCCACCTCCCTTTTATGAACAAGAACTTTTTTCCTTTCCATATGAAGTCTATGCATCAATATATTCCATGAACTCCTTATCCATCCACCCATGTCTGGCCAAGGCATAGGCACAATGTACATTGCTAGATAGATGAATCCAATCCTCTGGCCCTGACAAATGTAGCTTTTCTGAGACCATGAGGGTCAATAGCAATGTGAGCTGTTCCATCCACGCAAGGGATTATCATCAAACAGACTGTCCTTTAGATCTGCAACTGAGAAGCCTGCAGCTCTGCTGATAAGAAACTTTCTGAGCCTTTCTGGTTGTTTGCCTCTTCTTTTCTTCTTTGGACTACATTGTATGTTTCCAGTAACACATTTACTTTTATGTATATATTTTTGTTTATTTGTAGTTAAGTTATCCAGAACCCACTTCTAATTACATAAGAACAGTGATATAAGAATCCTACTAATAACACAGATGGAAATTCACTTAAAGAAATTTACACCAGCTGGGCACCAATGGCTTCTGCTTGTACTCCAAGCTTCTCAGGACAATAGGCTCTAGAGGATTAAGCTGTAAGGCCAAAGTAAGGAATGAGGAAGAAGGTTCAAGGCATTGGTCAAGTGGCAGAGAGCCAGCCTACCAAGAACAAGGCCCTGGGTTCAAATCCCAGTATCTCCATGAGCAGAGAAGCTCCATTTCATTTTTTTGTCAATACACTACCGTAAATTAAGTCCTATGTTTTAGAAGGTCTCTTATAAGTATGTTAAATAATGAATTTATTCAGGTGAATGAATACAGAAATTCATTTACACTTTTCATTTACACTTTAAAACTGAACAAAATATTACAGTTGTTATCTTTGTTGCTGAGATGAATGAGGTGCTAAAATCTAAATATAATTAGATTTGAGAAGTACACTGGTGAAAAGTATGAACTAAGATTGAATGTCAACAACTGAATTGTGATTTGCTTTACAAAGAAATTTATATACACAGAATTATTTCCTATTTTAATAAAGAAAAAGTCTCAGGATATCTATCTATCTATCTATCTATCTATCTATCTATCTATCTATCTATCTATCTATCTATCTATCTATCTGTCCATCCATCTATCCATCCATCCAATGTTTTCCCTAAGTAAATACCTCCCTCTTTTGGTAAGCAGAAACTCCCCATTCTTTTTTATGAACATGAACTTTCTTTCCTTTCGTAGGAAATCTTCACACCAAAAAATTCCACTCATTCTTTATCCATCCACCCATGTCTGGCCAAGGTGTAGGCAGCACAGTGCATTAGATGCATTTATCAGATCCTTGGGTCCTGGGGGGGGGCATTGATGACTCATAACCACAATCGTAGCTATTCATAGGAGTAAGTGCGAAAAGGTCGGCACTGAGGCCACCTGGGGCAGAATGGCTGGCTAGATTCTCTAAAAGCAAACACACAAAGAAAATGTATAAAGAACAGAGTCAGAAACTCAGGTCTACTGGTACAGCACCAGCATGCACATGGTCCTGGTTTTGAATCCCAGTATCACCAGGAAGGGGTGGGGAGAAAATATCACTCTCTTTAATTCTTTCATCAATTGTTCCATTATCTTTTGTTAATTTAAACATGCATACACAAAGAATGGTTTCCATCTTTTAATGTTTTCAAATGTAACATACAGAACCACAATACTATTTCACTTTCAAATTATGGGATATATCACATTTAAATATATGCTTGGATTTGACAAGGTGCTATTACAATACTGAGAAATTTCATGAAAAAGTTACCTTTTTAGTATAGTCAAATTACCTTTTTGCTACGTGGGCCAATGCATTAAATAGTAACTTGTTTAAAAATACGAGATTGTTTTAGGCTTCAAATTATTTTTTAAAGATATCAAGAGTATATAGACACTGAATTCTTCACACTCATTCCATTTTGAAAGCAGACGGGACAAGATCTTTTTCCTTTGTACTTAACCTGGAGAAGTCAAAAACCACCTTCTCCTAAAGACACAGATATACCTAGAATTACATCAGTGTCATCACAGACGACTACGGAACAAAATGATCACTTCTATATTAACACATCACCACAATACATTGTTTTCTAAAAAGACAAAAAAAATAAAATATTGGGAATGTGGATTTCCCTTACTGAACTGAACATAATAGAATCTCTGACTTTCTGGCTATAATAAACTTCAACTCTTCCCAGGCAGAACTATCTACACAGCACAGTGCTACACACAATTATTCCAGTGAGATGTATACTCAATTTCACAAGATGATCAACACAGTAGTGCCATACAAAGTTTTTCTGCAGATAAAAATGCTAAGAAAGGCCACAGTGGACAGTGCCAGACACCGTAAGACAGGAGATGACAGGTAACACTCAGAGTCAGGGGATACCATGAGTTTCCACTGCTTTTTTTTTGTTGCTTTTTTTTGTTTTCCCACACCAACGGAAACAGAAAATCATTTAGAGAAACACAAGAGTAAAAATATATAATTCCACTGTAGGTAACATAATGTTTCCTTTGTTAAATGAGTAAATTAGCTTAACTGATAGCGAAAGTGAACAAGATCTGACAATGAAAGATTTTCCGTGGTTCTCATCAAAGAAATGCGCTAGGATTAGCACGAGGGTCCTTCTGGTTCCTGTATCTGTAGGTCAGCCAAACACCCAGGATCTGGAATTTAAAAAAAAAAAGGAAAAAAATGTTTGTGTATGATTATTCCACTTATCAATAAAATAACTCTAGAACATCTGAATCACCTTGCTTTATTGTTTGGTTTTCTGTTCTTTCTTGTTTGTTTTTAAACTTAAGGCTTCTACTTCTAGTAAGGCTGGAACTCAGAGTCTTGAGCTCTCACTTGGCTATTTCACTTAGGCTGGCACCCTACCGCTTGAATCACAGTTCTACTTTTGGCTTTTTGCTGGTTCATTGGTGCACTGGCTGGCTTCAAGCCAAGATCTTCATATCTTCTCCTGAGTAGCTGGGATTACAGGTATGAGACACCAGCGCTCAGCTTCACTATACTTTCTCTGTTGTTCCAGAGGAAGAGGTTTATTTATTTCTTTTTCAAATTGAAGTAAACCAAGTGAGAAGCCCTAATACATTAAAGCCTGCCCAGTGTGGTGGACTGCATGCCCTCCCCCAGCACCTCTCTTATCAAAAGCCCCCAGAACCTGGCCATGTGCCACTTGGTGGGGTAATAGGGACTTTGCAGGCAGTGATTAAGTTACAGATTATCAAGATTAGGTCAGCGATGCAATTACAGGGGTCTGTATAACAGAGGAGGATGGGAAGGAGCAAGTCAGAAATATAAAACAGGAAATATATGGAAATACAATGACAAAACAAGAAGGCAGATCAGAGAGAGAAGGTGCTCTAGCTGGATTGAAGCTGATGTTCTTTGTCAACTTTGTTATTAATAGTGAAAAGGTGAACTTTTCACTAAGGGGAGAAGAAAGAAGCTAAATTAATATAAAACCAATCACATATTAGACATATTAGATACTTATATACGTATGTATTCATGATAGGCACAAATGCAGTTGATAATTACTGGAATATGTTACACATACATGAGAAAGGCCTTTCTAAGCATAATATCAAAAGGATAAACAATAGACTTGATTCCAGTAAAGGTAAAATCCTCTCTAAATTAAAAATAAAAAACAACTCTTGTTGAAAATGATCTTTACAACTTGGAGTGGGGGGAGGAGGAAAGGGAAGGGGGAAAAACAAAGGAGGAGCTGAGGTAACAATGCTCCATAGGAAATGTACTCATTACCTTACTCACGTAATTGTAACCACTCTGTACTCTAATTTTACAATAAAAGACATAAAAAAAAAATCCCAGACATAAAAAAGGTTGGTAAATATCAAAGAAACTGAAAGCAGAAGAAAGCAACGTACACACACACACACAAATGTGGAGGATAATGAAGTATTAGAGGGAAAAATGAAAGAGAAAGGCAGAAAAAAGGGAAGAAGTGAAAAGATGGGAAGCGACGGGTAGTTCTGGGGCTTTCTATTCCCCATAAGGCCCAGCTTGGTGCCAAACTCTCACACATATTATTCCAACCCCCACCTGGAATTCTTAGAAAAAAAATCCCATTTTAAATATGCTATTTAAGTTCATTATATCAATTGTAAAGACTCCAACTAAGACAAAAGTTATTGCACAAACATAAAAGTAGAAATACAAATTATCAAAAAATAAACAGATATATGGGTGAAATTCACTAGTCATATCTTCACAAGAGCAAGCAGGACTGTAATACCACTAAACCTATCAAAAATTGCCAACTATCTTTAATAGCGAAAATAACTAGTAAGTGCTTGAATCTAGTTAGTAGAGCCTTTCAAGCAGGCAATTTGACAATTCAGTATTTATCAAAATATTTTAGGGCATTTCTCTCCTGTGTCCTATTTCATATCTATCTATGTATCATAAGAGTTTAAAAAGTTAGGAGATAAAACATTCCACAACAGAAAGCTGACCACAGAGATATTTATTGTAGTGATATATTAAAGGGGAAATTCAGTGGTCAATATAGTAGGGAACCACTTGAAATTCTAATCATTCAAAGTACTTAGGGTTTGCCAGATTTTCATATATATGCTCACTTTTTAAAATAGATTATCATATGGTTCTGTAGCTATACACAACAATCTTAACTGAATACTTGACACAGAGTAAAATATTAGTCTCTTCTTAAAGCAACAGTGGATACATAACTGACAATAACAGAGTCTAGTGTCCTTTTTACTAATAGAGGATCATGTGTTGACTTACATACCAGAATTTGTTGTTACAAAATGACAGCTAACTTCCCATGGGCTGGGTACTATTTTAAGAATTGTAAGTTTTATATGTACTAAATACATGTGATGAATAAAGGGAAAACTATATCCCCAACTCTATTCTTTTGAACAGATAAGATTAAGTAACTTGGCCAAGGGCACATGACTAATAAGCTGCAGCACTAGGTTGCCAACCCAGTCAGGGCAGCTGCTATTCCATTTGTTAAAACACATCCTCTAATCACCAGCAAAAGCTGCCCCAAAGGCTTACCATTATAAACAATAAACATCCTGTGTGTTCATTTTGTATCTCCATGAACTAAAATACTAGAAGTAGAATTTATGAGTTAACAGAAAAATATATACTTTTATTACCTATCTAGTTAAAAGAAAAATATGCTTTTTAATATCTATCTATCTATCTATCTATCTATCTATCTATCTATCTATCTATCTATCTATCTATCTATCTATCTATCTATCGTGGTTCTGGGGACAGAACTCAGGGCCCTGGGCACATGCTGACAAGTGCTCTACCACCAACAGGACTCCATAGATCAAAGGAGAATAATGAGTTGTTTGTACATACCTCTGTAAAACTGAAGAAGAGTCCAATACCACCAACAAATCTCAGAACCTCTCCAGCATATTTTCCAATTATTGGAGCACACAGTGAGCACTGCTGGCTACTTTTAACACAGCTCTGTCAATTAAAGAAAGGCGGGGGGTGGATATGAGCAAAGTACTTCATTCACAAGTAATGAAAACAGAGTAACAAAGCCTGTCAAAAATTGTTTAAAAAGGAGAAGGAGGAATAAGAAAGAGTAATACAACGTGTGGTTTTGATTATGGTGCATTTATAGGCATGTACGGGAATTTCGTAAGGAAGTCCCTTTGTATAACTGATATGCCCTAATTAAAAAAGAACAGTGCATTTATAAAAAGGCATTCAATACATTTAAAGTACACTTATGAAGAGCAACTAAGAAATACACACAAAATTAGGGTCTAGGTTATTACAGTCAATCTTGGGCATATTCTTATGGGGGGGGGGAACAAATCTTTAGGGTGGCTCCCTGGTCAATGACCCTGTATAACCCTGCCTTCCTGTGGTTGGGACCTGTGAATATGATGGGAAAGCCACTCTCATGTCTAGCCTGCATTCCTTATGACTACATCTGATCAGAATGGAGTGATTTTCATGCTAACTTTGAACTATGCCTGTGCTGTGACCTGAAATGCCCAGCTCATAGCCACCAAGAAAACAGGACCTTCAGTCTGGAGACTACTAGAAGCCATATCCCCAACCCCTGCCCCCTGCTCAATAGCGGGGCAGATGGGAGGATCCCAGGCCTCAGGTGAATATCAGCCTCTCCCAACACCTAATTTCAGCCTCATAAGACCCTCAGCAGAGGACTCAGTTAACCCATGTCAGACTCCTGACCTATGGACCTGTTAGATGATAAATGAGTGCTGTCTTAGGTGGGGAAATTTGTAACAACTGTTACACAGCCAATAGAAAACTACTGAGTCCCCCTCAGGGCCCAGAGAGGTGCTAACAGAGGTTTCTCTAAAGTGTAAAATACACATGAACTTCTTAGGTGAGTTAAGCCCTGAGCTCTTTTCATGCAAGGTTGGGGGGTAGAGCTTGAAGGTCCAAAGTCTGGCCTGGGACAGTAGGGTGGCTGGCTCTATTTGGTCTGTAAATAGTTTAACTCTAAACAAATTGTGATAAGGGGAAGGGAGAAAAGAAGAAGGTACTTCTATGTGACTTGCACCTTGGTGTCTCTGGTTAAGAAACCCAATTGATCATTCTCTTCTACTACATGGATCTATTTTAAAAATCACAATGTTTACATGCTTTCTTCTAAATCTCTAAGAGTGGCCTATCACTTTTCTTTACAACTTGTTCTAGGAAAAGGCAAATGGGAAAAAATTTAGGGGAAAACCAAGAGCTTGCATGTCTGACTGGGGCCTGAAATAGTATTCTCAGTTATTTGAGAACAGGCAAACGTTACAGTAGTGTACATGAAATATAATATAGGTACATGAAGGATGATTCTGACATACAACTCTGTATTCTCTATCATATTCATTATTTATTATTTATGTAATATGTTTTTTAAGAAAACAGAAAAAAACTAGCCAGTCGCCGGTGGCTCACACATGTGATCCTAGCTATTCAGGAGGCTGAGATCTGAGAATGGTGGTTCAAAGCCAGCCCAGGAAAGAAAGTCCACAGACTCTTTATCTTCAAACAACCACCCCAAAAAGAACAAAAGTCGAGCTCTGGCTCAAATGGTAGATTGCTAGTGTTGAGCACAAAAGCTCAGGAACAGCACACAAGCCCTAAGTTGAAGCTCTAGGATGGGTATTTTAAAACAAATAAACAACAACAACAACAAATTGTATACGTTGAACTTACAGCCAGACAGGTATCATTTGGGTTAAAAGTTCGGAATCCACAGCAGTTTAAGTTTCTCTGGATGTCATTTCGAGCACTTGCTGTATTGTTCCAACCAACTTCCAGAAGCTGGCCCTAGGAAACACATTTCATATGTATGCTAAAAATGTGTCTCTGCATAAAAGCACAAATCTGGAGACTATAGCTTGTAGACCTGAGTGTGTACAAAATCAATATCCTCTATAAAACTATTAAGACTTTTCAAAGGCTTATCTTTTCATTTGCAACTACAATTAGGGTACTATTTCTATTCTGTGATATGCAATTTTTAAAAAAGCATTTGGTTCAAAGGCATAATTCTCTGACTATAACAAAAACTAAGTTTCTGTTGCTTTGACACAAGAAACCTTTATTACTCTACAACAGTAATTGCTAGAATAACACTATGAACATCGCAGAGCAAATATCTTCCTGCTTATTAATGGTGGGAGGACCCATTAAACGTCTTATTAGCAGTAGCATTTTTTTACCCTGTTTAGAGCTAAAACATAAAGGATACAAATTTTACGACACTTCATGGTCTTTCAGCTCCTGTCAACCCACTAATGCACTCAAAAACAAGGAATTGAGCTATTCAGAGTAAAATAACATTCTAGGCAAGAGGAAATTTTTCATAGTCCATTTCTCCCTCCTTTTTCATGCTCATGCTAGGTGATATAAAAAAGTAGAAGAAACAAGCTGGATATTGGTAGCTTACATTTAGAATCCTAGCTACTCAAGAGGCTGAGATCTAACAAGTGTGGTTCAAAGCCAGCCTAGGTAGAAAAATCTGTGAGAATCTTATCTCCAATTAACCAGCAAAATGCTGGAGGTAGAAGTGTGGCTCAAGTGATACAGCACAGCCTTGAGTACAAAAGCCTTGAGAACTCAAGGCCTATAGTTCAAGCCCCAGTACCAGCACTAAATGAATGGATCAACGAACAGATGAATAAAAATAAAGCTGAAAAGAAAAGCCTCCACTCACCTGTTGCTCCTGATTCAGGGCTAAACAAGCACAAGATACAGAGAACTGAACAATAAATACCAGTAGGAGAATAATCATATACTGAGAATCAAAAGTTAAGGACACGTTTCAACATTCTTAAAATAGTATAAAGCTGACATAGCTTTAAATGTACTAGAAGAAATTCACACAGAACTATGTGTATCAAAAGTATACATATAATTTTTATTTTGCTAACACATGGTAAGTTCGTATAAAAAATATGAATACAGACAGGTCTGGGAAGGTGGCTCAGGGGTAGGGTGCTTGCCTTGCATGCATGAGGCAAAAAAAAAAAAGCACATAAGCAAAAAAAAAAAAAAACAAGCCGGAAGTGGCGCCGTGGCTCAAGTGGTAGAGTGCTAGCCTTGAGCTGAAGAGCTGAGAAACAGCACCCAGGCCCAGAGTTCAGGCCCCATGACCAACAAAAAAAAAAAAGAAAAGAAAAAAGAAAAAACAAAACAAATAACACATGGATAAAATATTAGAAAAAAGAAAAAAGAAAAACAATACAAATAACACATGGATAAAATATTAGAATTACATCCCAAATAAAATGGCAATGCTTATGTACATATACATATATATATTAACTAAGCAGATAAGAAACACAAATTGTCTAAGAAACACACAAATTTTCAATCAAATGTATCAGAAAATATTGCTAATTAAGACTTCACTGAACTTCCAAAAAAAGCTTCATGATTTGACTCAGAGTGGTAATAATGTTACCCTCACAAATGTTCCTGATATTGGTGGAACAAATATACATTGGGCTTTCTAGGAGTTTGCTTTGTGGCAATTTATTTTCTAATAATAGCATTAAATACACTGTAGTCATTCAAACAGTAATAAGTAATGAGTAAGAAGTCAACCTAAAAGGGGTAAAAAATTCGAATTTTCCAAAGGATACAAAAAAGAGCAACACCTGATGGTGCTTCACAGCTCCGATCAGCCCCACGAGAGCAATCAGGAACAAGAAGATACCCACCGCAATGACCACGCCGACCACACGGAGGCTGGAAATGAGCCCGAAGCCAATGCCCCAGGCCGCAATGCCAATCAGCAACAGACTAACCAACTGGGGAGACAGAAGGGGAAATTATTAATTTACATAATAGCCACATTTTTATAGGTTTTTTTTTTTTCCATCTTAGCATCTTTCAAGTAACTGCAGAGTCCTTCGGTATCCAGCAGCATGGAATGATCTCAGGATCTCCACTGATAAAGAAATGGGAGATTGGTTGGTCATCTTTCATATACAATGGTGTAGTATTTGTTCATCACCCCCTGCACATCTTCTCATGTACTTTAGTTCATCCCTGCTCTACAATACTGAATGCAATGTAAACGTTATGTAAACAGTAATTATGCTACATTGCTACAGAATTATGACAAGAAAAAAAGTCTGTGACATAACTCCCCCTTTTCTTCCCCTCCCCCACCCCCAATGTTTTTTATCCACATTTGGTTGACCCAGCCCCTGGGTTCTGACCTCCAGAGGCTGGAGATCCATAGCTAAACTAGAGGATTCACAAAAGGTCTCAATGGTACTGCTTAGTACTGCTTATAAATTATATCAGTTTCCTCAGTTATGCTTTAAAAGTAACATTGTTCTAGAAAATAACCATGAGGCCTTAAAGGTCATCCAATTTACTAAATAAACTTGGACATATGGTACCTAAGCTGGTGAAGTAAGAGTGTAATTAAACTAGACACCAGTATACCTCAGTCCAATATACTGATCACTGCAGATGAAAACTAATCTTTTCCTTCAAGCCTAGTTGAAACGTGGCCCTCCCTAGCCTCAGGCTCCAGAATAATGCTTTCTCTAGCAGTGTTTCCGAAGATGTGGTTCTATTTTTCTCCATTTTTCACTTACTCTTGTTTCTAAGTCTGTGTGTCTCCAAAAGTCTGGTGCAACTTGACAATAAGAATCTACAATCCGGGCTGGGAAGGTGGCTCAGTGGTAGAGTGCTTGCCTTGCATGCCTGAGGCCCTGGGTTCGATTCCTCAGCACCACATAAGCAAAATTTAAAAAGCCGGAAGTGGCGCTGTGGCTCAAGTGGTAGAGCTCTAGCCTTGAGATGAAGAGCTGAGGGGCAGTGCCCAGGCCCAGAGTTCAGGCTCCACAACCGGACCCCCCCCCAAAAAAAGAATCTACAATCCTCTCACCTCCTTTTGTCCCCAGAACCCGTCACAGGCCCTGGAGCCTGGGGCACATGCAAAAATTATTCAGAGAACTGCTGTTGAGATCAATCATCCTAGAGGTCATTATCTCATACTGGAATTTAGAAAGACACAGAGGTCATTGAAAACAGCCAGATGAAAAGAGAAACTTCAGCTATTTCCAATGAAATGGCATACACAGCAAAAAAAAAAAAATCATTTTATAGTCCAACCACTGCAAGGAAGCCAGGTATTGGTGAATCACAACTTAATTCTTGTTACTTGGAAGATCTGGAGATTGTGGTTCAAAGCCAGCCCCACAAAAAGGTCTGTGAGTCGCTGATCTCCGATTAACCACCAAAAAGTTGATGTAGCGCTGTGACACAGTAGTAAAACACTAGCCCTGAGTAAAAAAACAAAAACTAAGGGACAGCACCAAGCCCTGAATTCAAGCCTCAGTACTGGCACAAAAAAGCAAAGAATATCAGGAGAAGAGTAAGAACACATTTCATGATAAAACTGTTATAATTACTTCTTCAATACTTAATAAGTAGGATGTACATAGGAAATAAAATTAACTGATAGAAGATGCAACTTGAAAAGGTATGAGAACAGGGCTGGAGGACTCTTTGCAGAGAGGGAAGAAGAACATGCCTCTGATGAACGTGTGGACAAGCACTTCCCGGAGCCATCTGACAGAACAGTCCTCACTTTGGAAAAATCAAAATGGAAAAAATATATATTCTCTAGCATCTCTTAAAAGGCCTGGGAAGGGCTGGGAAGGTGGCTCAGTGGTAAAGTGCTTGCCTTGCATGCATGAGGCCCTGGGTTTGATTCCTCAGCACCACATAAGCAGAAAAAGCTGGAAGTGGTGCTGTGGCTCAAGTGGTAGAGCGCTAGCCTTGAGCTGAAGAGCCATGGGACAGCGCCCAGGCCCAGAGTTCAAGCCCCATGGCCAACCAAAAAAAAAGGGGGGGAGGGGCCCTAGTAAAACTAATTTAGCATATAATAATTACTTTTCAAGGGAATCCTTTTCTGCTTGAATGTGTAATTTTCACATGTAAACAGTTCATTTGATTAAACTTTATCTCACCAGTAGATAAAACTATATATATATATATATAGAAAAGTCCGTGCTTTCTTTTATTCTCATGCTTTGCTTCTTTGGCAAAGCTACAGATATTTTGGATAAAAAAATACAGATAGAGGAAGGGGAGGTGTGGCTCTAGTGGTAGAATACTGGCTGTAAATGGAAAAACTAAGGCCCTGAATTCAGCCTCCCCCCCCCCCCCAAATACACTAAATGCACACTATTTAGGAGTTTTGCCCGTTTCTCTCTCTATACAGTTTAATATACTTGTAAAGTTAAAGTCTGTCAAAGGAACTATTTTACATGTGAAAAATTACACATTCAAGCAGAAAAGGATTCTCTTGAAAAGTGACGAAGTTGTAGAGACTCTGTTGGCCTCTGTTGCAGTTTAGATGCACAGAAAACTTCTATTTTCAGAGGAGGAGAGGGGAAAGCACACATATATTTTGCCCCCCAGAAATTGGTCTCCCTTTCTCAGTGCTCCTTATCAGTATGTCTGTTTGCTTCAGTAGGCTGAGCCTTTTTTTTAAATCATCCTCTTTTAGTCTTCTCATAAATTTAAATAATTTTAGACTGGGGGGGGGGAAGCTCTTTGGTCTTCACAAGTGAGCTTATTTCTCACTGTGGCATCCAAATATAACATTTGTTTTGCCAAGCAGCAAGAGGCAGAAGCCTGAAGGAGGTGTGAGAGAAGGGCCAGATGATGCTGGGGAGGGCCCGCCTACACAAGGGAGAGGGGCCTGGGGGTCTCCAGTGCCGAGCACAGAATAGTCCCTACTTGCACACATGAGAGGAGCTTGCTGTAGCACTTTGGGGGCTCCAGATAAAGAGAATCAATAGGAAATATCTACATCTATTCATCTGTCAAGAGAAAAATGAAGCAGAGACAGAGAGGCCTTTGAAAAGCAGACTCACACAACTGTTATGATTGGCAAGTCAAATGTGTAGAGCAGGCCAGCAGGCTGGAAACTCAAGCAGAATTCCTTCTTCCAAACATTCAGTATTTGCTCTTAAGGTTTCCAACTGATTGAATGAGGCTTACCCACATGATGGAGGAAGTATGATTTACTTACAGTGGGCTGATTGTAAATGTCAGCTATAGCTACTAAATATCTTCAGTGCAATATCTAGACTAGTGTTTAACCAAAGAAACTGGCATCATAGCCAAGCTCACGCACACACACACACACACACACACACACACACACACACACACACACACACACACACACACACACACACACACACACACACACACACATCATCCCACTATCCAATATCACATCAGTCCTGGAGGTTCAAGTAAACCCATGGGCAAGATAGTACACTGGAGCTGGGAACGTGGCTTAGTGGTAGAATGCTCACCTAGCATGCACGAAGCCCCGGATTCTATTCCTCAGTTTCACATAAACAGGAAAAGCCAGAAGTAGAGCCGTGGCTCAAGTGCTAGAGCAAAAGAGGTTCAGAGACAGTGCCCGGGCCCTGAGTTCAAGCCCCAGGACTGGGGGAATGGGAAAGGGAAGACAATCTGTACTGCATCCTTTGAGTCTTAGAGACAAAAATCACAAATGATTTCCGGATGCCAGTACCAGGCATCTTAGCTGCTTAGGAGGCTGAGATATGAGAATTGAGATTCAAAGCAGCTGGGGAGAAAAGTCCGTGAGGCTATTATCTTCAATTAACCACACAAAAAAACTGGAAGTGGAGCTGTGGCTCAAGTGGTAGAATGCCAGCCTTGAGCACAAAAGCTCACAGACAGCACCTAGGCCCAGAGTTCAAGTCCTAGGACTGCCCCCCCCCAACCAAAAGACGCTAATAATGACATCAAAACCTATAGTTTTAGAAGAATCCCTTTTAGTGAGTTTTTTTAAACATTAGGAATATTAAAATTAAATATTTTTAAATGTCAAATTAAAAATTAACTATTCATCAAGAAATGTTTGGTGCTGATTATGTGCTGAATGCTAATAATAAAAGCCATCCCTACTACAACAGACGTCTATGAGCTTTCTCTTTAAAGGGCCAGATAGGTAGCCTTTGTAGATTTCATAGTTCCTGTTATAGCTACTCTATTGAGATGCTGTATGTCAATTAAGAATTGGACAATACAGAATAAATAAGCAAGGCTGTGTCCTAATAACATCTTAGATTTTTATGCATTTCTTTGTTTTGTTTTGCTGTTTTCAGATAGTGCAGGGGAGCCATGAACTTGCAATCCTCTTGCCTCAGGAGTGATGGGTTTATAGGTGTGAACCATCATGCCTGGAAACATTATTTTTCAACAGTGAGTCTGAATTCACGTAGTTTTCATGTATTACAAAATAAAATTCTTCCTTTGACTCTTTGGTCACTTAAAAATGTGAAACTGTTCTCTACAAATTGCTATACAAAAACAAGCAGTGGATGGATGTGGCCTGTGGGCAGTAGTTCATGGATCTTTGCTCTACATGACAATACAGAATGAAAAGTCACAATGGGGTAAATGGTTGCTATAGTCAGACATCTTACAAGGTGAGCCACAGTGCAAGACAAAAATTTAAAACAAAAGAAAAATCTAGCATGGTGTCTCATGCTTGTAATCCTATCTACTCAGGAGTCTGAGATCTGCTAGGCTGGACAGACAAACCTTCCAAGTCTCTTATCCCCAGTTAACCAGGAAATGAGCTGAATTGGAAGTGTGGCTCAAGTAAAGTACTAGCCTTGAATTAAAAAAAACAGCAAGAGGGCTGGGAAGGTGGCTCAGTAGTACAGCGCTCGCCTTGCATGCCTGAGGCCCTGGGTTCGATTCCTTAGCACCACATAAGCAAAAAGAAAAAAACTGGAAGTGGCGCTGTGGCTCAAGTGGTAGAGTGCTAGCCTTGAGCTGAAGAGCTGAGGGACACTGCCCAGGCCCAGAGTTCAGGCCCCACGACCGGACCGAAAAAAAAAACAAAAAACAAAAAAAACCCAGCAAGAATATTCCAGCACGCACGCACACACACACACACACACACACACACACACACACACACACACACACACACACACAGTTTTGTTGTTGATGATGATAAATAGAAGTGGCCTGCAATGAAACACAAGGGAGCAGGTAATAAACTGAAAAATAGGCCGACTTGTGAATATTACCTTATGCAGCAAAAGAATAAATATTACATATATATTCCAGGCATGAGCCACTAGGCACTAGGCTAAGTGAATGATCTTAAAGGAGCTTATCCTGTCAGTGGGGTCTTTGATGTCATCATGAGCATCCTTATGAAAGAGGGGCAGAAAAACAGAAAAAGCAAATTATCTGTATAGTTACAAATAATGTCAACAGCCACCGAAAAATAGAAGAGGTGAGGAACAGAGGCCTGGGCCTCTGGCACCTTACTAGGCATTCTGGTCTCCAGATCAGTGGGAGTACATTTCTTGTTCTCAGCCACCGTGATTGTGGTCATTTGCAACAGCACCTCTAGGGAAGACACAGAGAACAATGCATGCCTTTGGAAACAAGTCAGGAACCTCTCCCTGTTTCAGGAACTGCCTAATGTTTAACCACCAATGAAATCCCATCTGCATACCCACTAACTGGTGCTCTCAGAAATCCTCATTGACATGGTCCCAGAAAACCAGACTCTTACACCAACACTAGCGTTTCAGCAAAGGAGACCATGTTCTGTGTTCACTCTGTTGCAGCGAATAGGCTCACTCCTCCTCACTCACTTTTTCTTGAGATACTGTCTCATTATGCTATCTAGGCTGGCTCTAAACACCTGGATTTGAGTTTCCTCCTGCCTCAACCTCCGAGTAGCTTGGATTAGAAATGTGTACTACCATATCTAGCCCCAAAAAAGTAGTATCTACAACCGAAAGTGAATGAGGAGGGGCATTAGTTTAGCTCTCTGAGTAGCCATTTGCTTTTACTGAAAATGTCATCAGGGACATACATAGCCAGGTGCCAGTGGCTCACATCTGTATTCCATGCTACTCAGAGACAGAGCTCTAAGGATTGTGTTACAAAGCCAGCCTGGGCGGGAAAGTCCATAAGACTTTTATCTCCAACTAACCACTAAGCTGCAAGTGAAGCATTGGCTCAAGTGGTAGAGTGCCAGCCTTGAGCAAAGAAGCTAAAGGACAATAGGTAGGCCTTGAGTTCAAGCCCCAGCACCAACACACACAGACACAAACAGACACAGACACACACACAGACACACAGACACACACACAGACACACAGACACACACACACACACACACACACACACACACACACACACACACACACACACACACACACACCACAGAGAACACATTGATAGTTGATTTTTTTTTCTTCCTTTTTCCAGATACCAAAGGGAAAAGGAAAGACTTGCTTACCATTCTACCATACCTCTGGAATTCCTCATCAAAGTGATTTGGTCATACTTATATAGAGTTGTCTATCCCCATTGCTCCTACCACACGATCTCTCATACCCACTGAAAGTTAGAGGCTTAAAACACAGCTGGTTTATTCTCTTACAGTTCTAGAAATGCAAAGTTCAACATGGAAATTTTTAGGCTTCATTTCTTCTGGAAGCTTAAAGGCAGAATATATTTTCTTTCTTCTCTAGCTTCTACAGGTTACCTGCATCCTTTGGCATACAGTCCCTTCCTCCACCTTCAAAATCTAACAGGGCAGCATCTTCATCTCTCTTGGTCTTTTTCCCCTCGGAACACCTTTTTTTTTTCCTGACTAGGACTCTTTTTTCTGCCTCTAATAATGACCTTTATGATTATACAAGTTTACCCATAATAATTCTCCAATGCATTATTTTTTTTTTTTTTGTCGGTCGTGGGGCTTGAACTCTGGGCCTGGGCGCTGTCCCTCAGCTCTTCAGCTCAAGGCGAGCGCTCTACCACTTGAGCTACAGCGCCACTTCCGGTTTTCTGGTGGTTTATTGGAGATAGGAGTCTCACGGTCTCTCCTGCCCGGGCTGGCTTTGAACCGCGATCCTCAGATCTCAGCCTCCTGAGTAGCTAGGATTACAGGCGTGAGCCACCAGCGCCCGGCTCCAATGCACTATTCTTAATTCAATCTCATCTTCAAAGTTCCCTTTGCTATGTAAGGTAACGTAAGGGCTGATTCCAAGGATTCAGCTGTGGATACCTTGAATACAGGCATTAGTCAGCCAACCACATAGGGTTCTGAGAACATGGGTAACTGAGTTACCATAGAAACCTTCTGACTGCATTTATTTTTAAACAATGGAAAGGGTTCTGACATTATATATATATATATGAGACCAAGCACAGAGAAACAGAGAAACTATGGGACATTACAAATTAAAACAGAACTGAAAGCTCATGCTGAAAAAAAAATGGTAAAATGAGGTCCACAAAAGAATAGGGAAGGGCTCCCAGATCACATGGTTTCTCGCTTTAAGTCAGGCTGAATTGGGAAGTTGAACTTAGAACTTTACGTTACCAGGAATCTCAAAAACAAAATCTCAGGATGGGGTGGGGAACAAATCAGACCACTACACAGCCAGGGAGACAGCAGAGATTTTTGTAGTCTCTTCAAGAGAAACACAAGCCTACTTGGAATTTAAAAATGCATTACCTAATGCGTTTAATGCAGGAACCTTCATGCCAAACAATCCAGAGAAAACTAATTATGAGCTGTGATAGCAGCTAAAGGAGAACAAGTCATAGGAAGCAAATCCAAAATGACTCAGGAGAGACACTTCCAAAACCCAGTCTTAAGCCATTCCCAAACTTAAAAATATGAACTTGGTTATCAACCAAAACAAAAACAAAAAAAAAAATGAGTGGATCAAGAAAATGTGATATATATATATATATATATATATATATATGTGTATGTATGTATGTGTGTATGTGTGTGTGTGTGTGTGTGTGTGTGTGTGTGTGTGTGTGTGTGTATATATATATATATATATATATATGGGAATTCTATGCCTCCATCAGAAAGAATGACATCACCCCATTTGTTAGGAAATGGAAAGACTTGGAAAAAACTGTATTAAGTGAAATAAGCCAGGCCTAAAGAAATATAGGTCCCATGGTTTCCCTTGTTTGCAATGACTAGTACATGTCTAGGACAAGCAGAGAAGGTCAAAGGCTATGTACATATGACCACATGAGATAATGTTAAGCAAAATGTACCCCCAAGACAGGGACACAAGAGGTGTTTTCTTTCTTGCTAGTGTTTTAATGCACTTACAATGCACTATGTGTTTCTTTTGTATGTTCTTCCCCCACGTAGAACCCAGTTTCACTGGATTTGATGCCGGTGTTCTGCATCTTGTATATACATTTTTGTAATTTGGGGAGGAGAAGGGATATTGCGGAATGTTTAAATGGGGATACAGGCTGATGTTGATGAGATGTACAGGACACTATGTTGAAAACGAACTTTACAATGTTGGGGTGGGGTTGGGGGAAGCAATTGGGGAGGTGGGGAGGGAAGTGATGGTAGGGGGAAAATAAAGGAGGAGGTAACAATGCTCACTATGAAATGTACTCTTCACCCTACTCATGTAACTGTAACCCCTCCGTACAACATTTTTACAATAAATATATATACATTTAAAAAGAAAACAAAACAAAACAAATGCCCATTTCATAAGAAAATAAAATCTACTGATTGAAAGAAGCAATACACACTTAAGAAGACCCACAGCTCCCAAGTACCTCAGATAATAGAACTACATGAAAGTAAAAAGAGTACATTTAAACTAACAAGATAAAAAAAGATATTTCCCCCCTTTGGTTGGTTGTGGAGCTTGAATTCAGGGCCTGGGTGCACAAGGCTACTGGCTCTTCCACTTTGAGCCACTTCCAGTTTTCTGGTGGTCAAGTAGAGAGTAGAGTCTTAGAGTTTCCAGCCTGGGTTGGCTTTCAACCATGATTCTCAGAACTCAGCCTCCTGAGTAGCTAGGATTACAGGCTATGAGCCACCAGTGCCTGGCAAGACAATTTTTTTTTTTTTTTTGGGGTCCGGTCATGGGGCCTGAACTCTGGGCCTGGGCACTGTCCCTCAGCTTTTCAGCTCAAGGCTAGCACTCTACTACTTAGCCACAGCGCCACTTCTGGCTTTTTTTTTTCTTTTTCCTTTATGTGGTGCTGAGGAATTGAACCCAGGGCCTCAGGCATGCAAGGCAAGCGCTCTACCACTAAGCCACCTTCCCAGCCCCCTGGCAAGACATTTTTAAAATGGAAAAAGTTGAAGATTAAAAGAAGCTCAATAAAATAAACCAAACAAATAAAAAGAGAAACAGAATGAAATGTGTCTTTTTAAAACAGACAACCCTCAAGAAAAATTATTTTTAAGGAAAAGAATGGGAGTAAAGACACCTGTCAAAAACCCAGTGTAAGGGCTGGGAATGTGGCTTAGTGGTAAATGCTTGTCTAGCATGCATGAAGCCCTGGGTACAATTCCTCAGTACCACTTAAACAAGTTCAAGGACAGTGCCCAGGTTCTGAGTTCAAGCCCCAGGACAGGCAAAAAAACCAAAAACAACAACAACAAAAGTGCAAGCCTGGCATTAATGACTCAAGCCTGTAATTCTAACTACTGAAAGCCAGCCCAGATATAAAAGCATCTGAGTCTCCTCCAGTATTTTCCCCACTCCAAAAAAGTACAAAACTCATACACAATGCCAGAATATGACATTTCCTTCAAACTTCATTTGACTTCTTCTCTGCAGCACTACCAGAGGAGATCTTAAGACATCTGGGAAAGAGCGAAGATAAAATTAAGTTGGGCCAGGCGCTGGTGTCTCAGGACTATAATTCAAGCTACTCAGGAGGCTAAGATCTAAGAACAGTAGTGTAGAGCCAGCCCAGGCAAGCAAATCCGAGAAATTTTTATACCCAATAAACTAAAAAAAAAGCCAGAAACAGAGGCATGGCTCAAGTGGTAAAGAGCCAGCAGTGAACAAAAAAGCTGAGCAAGAGCCTAAGGTCCTGAGTTCAAGCCCAAGGGCAAAAAGAAAAAAAAGTTAGGAAGGGAGGGAGACACAACTGTCATTATTTACAAATTAGTAAACAGATATACAAAGGAAATCCAAGACATCTAGAAATTATTAAAACTGGCATGAACCATAAAAGTTGTAAACAGGAGCAGTAAATTTTTAAAATGTTCCTTAGGATATGATTTATAATAAGCCCCCCATGTATGCTTATGCATAAATCTAGAACAAACAGTGAAGCCCTTCATGGAGAAAACTGTAAAATGGATGGAAGGATACAATTTAACAAATATATGTATGTTAAATTACTATGTTAAAATATGTATGTATGTTAAATTAAGAGATACAATTTAAAATATCTATATGCTAAATTATGTACGTTAAAATATATGTATGTTAAATTAAGCAATACAGCATGGCTAGTGGCAGGGGAATACTTGTGATTATCAGGTATCAATTCACTCCCCAATTAGCTTACATTCTTCAATGTAGTTCTGGTCAACATCTCCACAGGGTTTTAATTTGTGTGGAGGTATCCGTGCCTGGTAGAACTTTGGATGTTAAGATGATTAAGGAGGGGCTGGGAAGGTGGCTCAGTGGTAAAGCGCTTGCCTTACATGCATGAGGCCCTGGGTTCGATTCCTCAGCAGCACATAAGCAGAAAAAGCCCGAAGTGACACCGTGGCTCAAGTGGTAGAGTGCTAGCCTTGAAGTGAAGAGCTGAGGGACAGGGCCCAGGCCCAGAGTTCAAGCCCCACAACCGACAGAAAAAAAAAAAAAAGTAAAAAGATGATTAAGGAGAAGTTCTTTATCTGTTGCACCTTTTGTCAACTCAGTTACACTGTTACTAGCACCGTGACCTTCATTTCACCTGGCCCTCATTCATCACTACACCTAAGCTCTCCTGAACAATGTCTGCCAAACTGAAGCCCAACCACATCGTTTGGATGTTTTATTCTTGAAAATTTAAGCAAAATTAGGTACATATATAGAATTACACTATCTTAAAAATCATCCTAACAGATCTAAAAACATATTTTAATAGCTCAAGACAGCCACAGAAGCAAATAAGCCAACAGTGTTGTCTTGGGAGATACGGAATTGTAAATCAGTGGAAAAGAAAGGACTTTAGTAGCCCGTGCCCATTACTTTCCCAGTTTGAGAAAAGGTAACTAATCTCTACCTTATTCTACATTTTCAACCCTAAATAGGAGAGCACAATTTTTAAAATATTTTTTAACAACTTGTGGTTAAGGGAATATTTCTTAAATCTGACTCAAAGTAGCACCTACAACATTAATATACCTTTTGCCATATGGAAAAAATTATTCTTAAGTGCTTTATACCTGTGAAGTTAATATTACAATAACTCTAGGAGGTAGGCAGTATCTGTTTCCAGAATGAAGAAGTTAACCACAGAGATCTTAAACTACTTGTCTAATTGTGATAAGGCACGTTAGGGCAGAACTAGAACAGAAACTCAGAGCTTTCAGGCTAAAGATTCGCTGTTACTACCTACCCTCTGTCACCTTAAATACTAAAAGTTTTCGATTCTATACTATGAAAAATGTAAGAAAACTGTGGAACAGAAATGAGATATGGCTCAAGTGATAAAGGGCTTGCCTAGTAAGAACTAGGCCCAGCGTTGGATCCCATACTCCAAAGAAAAAAAGAAAAAGAAACAAAAGGAAAGAAAAAAGGAAAATATGTGCTGAGCCTAAGACTAGAAGAAAACATTGCCAGTACGTATTTTAAAGTGCCTACAAATCACACTGAGCACATACTGAAAAGGATTCAAAGACAGTGTGAGGTAATCAGTAAAAGAAGTAACCAAAATCAAGACAAGAAAGAGGCTAAATCTCACTAAAAATCAAAAAATGAAATTTGGAACACTGAAATGGGATCTCACATGCATTACAATGCTAAAAGCCTGGTAAACACAGCAGGTGTAGAGAATCTACAATTCATGTTCAAGTAGAAGTGTAAATTTCTATAGCAGCCTTACAGAATACTCAGGCAGGAACATTAAAGATGTGCATCTCTCGTCACCGCAGCAATTCTGTTTCTAGGTTGATCCCCAAGAGAAACAAGCATCTCATCAGCTGTACACACACTGCGGCTTTCTACTGAGTATTTGCTGGTAACAGTGAAAAACTGAAAGCAACTGTAAACTGCGGCTAAGGAATTCAGAAACTCAGGTATAATCACACAAAAGAATTCACATGTATTTATCTATACCTACGAAATCAATAAATATCAAAGCATAACAAAATAAATCATATAAACTATATAAATACAATGAACTATATTGTTTATGTGAATTTTCAAACATACACTTGCAACACTGTACACCTTCTCTGTGGATTACTGTATCAGATTATATGTCATATGCTATAATACATGCAGAGAAATAGCAGGGGTTTTTTTTTGTTTGTTTTGTTTTGTTTTGTTTGTCATGGCGCTTGAATTCAGGAGCCTGGGTGCTGGCCCCAAGGCTTTGTAGTCAAGGCTAGCACTCTACCACTTCGAGCCACAGCTCCACTTCTGGTTTTTTTCTGGTGGTTAACTGGAGATAAGGGTCTTACAGACTTTCCTGCCTGGGCTGACTTCAAACTGTGATCCTCATATCTTAGCCTCCTGAGAGGATAGGCTTATAGGCATGAGCTACTGGTGCTAGCCTGAAAGATCTTGATTTAAGGAGAATGACAACTTCTGAGGAAGAAAAAAAAATGGGAAAGCAGCTTCAAAGTGTTCCTACAGCTATGTTTAACTTCTTAAAGAGAAAGAGATACCCAGATTGCCGGCAGCTGTAAAATCTAGCTAATGAATTAACAAGACTTGATCATATTCTTTTCTGTGCAAATGAAGTATTTCCTAACTGAAACTAGAAATTTTTGAAATTAGATTGGTAGAACACATCTGTAATCCCAATACTGAAGAGGCTGAAGCGAGAAGCTCTTGAGTTTTAAGAAAAGTCCAGGTTACACAATGAAACCCTGTCTTATAAAAACACAGAGAGAGAGAGAGAGAGAGAGAGAGAGAGAGAGAGAGAGAGAGAGAGAGAGAGAGAGAGGATGGAGGGAGGCAGAAAAATAGGGAGGTTTTTAACAGCATCCTCTTAAAAGGCACTTTGCCTATACCTCAAAGCAGTAGGTAATAATTTAATGATTCTCACCCATGTATAACAAAATATATTTCTCAAGTGGTACTGGCATGTATGAGGTCCTAGGTTAGCTTCCCAGTACCACTGGAGGGGGGAGGGAAGGAGGATGGGAGGAATCGGAAGAACAGGTAAGGAAAGCTCTCTAGGACTATTATCCTTGAGTGGTATCAAGTTTGAACTAAGCTACCACCCTACCCCCTCTCATATACACACACAAATATGCAAATTATTCAAAAGGTTAGAGCAGCAGCCTAGCAGGCAAGATGATCAAGTGTGGGAAGAAATAAATAAATAAAAGAAATAAACTACGGGAAAATACAGTACAGGAAATAAAACGTTATTTGTGTGCAGCTGAGGTTTCTGAAGCATCACAATTCTCCCAAATATTCATAATTAGGTTTTTAAGATAGAAATACTACCTAAAGAATTTCATTCTGGGAGCTGGGAAGGTAGCTCAGTGGTAGAGTGCTTGTCTTGCATGCATGAGGCCCTGGGTTCGATTCCCCAGCACCACATAAGCAAAAAGAAAAAAAGCCGGAAGTGGCGCTATGGCTCAAGTGGTAGAGCGCTAGCCTTGAGCTGAAGAGCTGAGGGACAGCACCCAGGCCCAGAGTTCAGGCCCCACAACTGAACCAAAAAAAAAAAAAAAAAAAAGAATTTCATTCTGTCTCTAAGATTTGATTATAAGGTTTCTTTAACTTGTGCCCAAAAGGAGCCTTTTAAAGACAATTTAGTGGTAGTGGTAATTATGTGCTATTGTTTGTTTGTAATTTTGAAAAGAACAAGATTATATGAAGTCTTCTAAACTAGTGATCTAAAAATTATTGATTCAAGTAAAATTAATTCTAACTGCATAATTAAAAAGTCAAAGCTTGTCAATGTAACTTAGTATACAAAGGAACTGGAAGGAACCCTTTGTTCAATTATAATAACAGTTTCTTTACGAAACCAATTATAATAGAAAGTAAATTTAGACCTATGACAAATAAGTTTCCTTCCTCTAGAAGACAGAATGCTGATAAAAACAGATTATGGCTCTGTTAACTCCTTGATAATGATGTTTTTATGAGCAGGAAGCGTCAACCTTTCCTGTTTTCTCTTTAAAACAAAGAAAACTAGATCATATAAAAAGAGCTGTAATGGAAAAAGGCACCAAACAAGATTATTTAAGTGTCTAAAATTGGCCTAGCTTCGCCAAACAAATAGCAAGAGACAGTTGCGGCAGCAAACCTGCCAGTAGACAGATTCTGACAAAGGAGAAGAAACAAGGGACTCAGATTCTCAGCCAGGACTCAGAGACAGCACAAAACCACTGAACCAGGAGGCACCAAGGCCCCTGGCCAGGGATCTCAATCTATTCCTTTCATTGTACAGCTAAGGAATCAGAGTAGCAAGTTACTGTGCCAAATGATACAGACACAGAGCTGCAGCAAACTCTACATATATAATATAGCTTTTCCTCCCTAGTGGACCATGGCATTAGAGCACAGCAATATACTGAAGTACCTTTAACACTGTGGCATAATATTAGAGCTACCATTATAATACATAAGGAATTATGGTTATTGCCTTGTAGCCTGATCAATACATTTACTACCACCCACCTACACAGTGCCAGGCAAAAGAACAATAAAGCTCTCTTGGCATATGACCTTTCCAATAGTTAAATGCCAAATGCTAACCTATTCCTTTTGTGCTTCCTAGTTTTTTCTTACCTGAATAAAATATTTCCCCACATATACTTACATTATTCACAGAAAAGCACACAGTGCATTCATTGCCTAGGAAGCTAGAAATCCTATTTTACAAGCAATGACTTCTCTTTGAGACCACTCAAGTGAACAGAAATGTGGAGAACTAATCACCACGTATTCATGCAACTACTACTAAAGAACAAAGATAACATGAACAATGGTCGTTACAATCTAACACAAGTGTTAAATATAAGCTATTAAGCTATTCTAATGATAAAGAAATTGGGAGACTATTCTAGAATTTAAAATTGAAGAAACAAAGAAATGGTTGCCCAGAGGAAAATTAATCTCTAGAGTGAACATAGGTTATGTTTTTCAATCTAGTTTATTATTTTTACACAACCATTAATCCTAGTGACTACCACCAACAGCAAATACACAAGACTCAAGCCCACCTTCCTGTCTAACAGTGCTTGGTTTAACAGATGGATATCTAACAGAGTATATTCTGTAATATCAGATACAAGGATAATGAAGAAAAATAAATGGGCCCCTCTGGTGTAGAAAGCTATATGGACAAAGTTGATGTCAGTAGCTATCTTACATGTGGAAATAAAGATTTGGCCTCTTCAAAAATCTAACCAGCTGGGCACCAGTGGATCACACCTGTAATTCTAACTGTTCAGGAGGCGGATGTCTGAGGATCACAGTTTGAAGTTAGCCGAGACAGAGAAGTCCATGAGTCTCTTATTTCCAAATAATTCACCAAAAAAGCTGGAAGTGGAAGAATGGGTAAAATGGTAGAGCCCCTAGCCTTGAGCAGAAAAAACAACTTAAAAGCCCTGAGCCCTAAGTTCAAGCCTCAATACCAACATAAGCGCTCGGTGGGGAGGGAGGGGGGAGAGTGGGGGGAGTGGCACGCAGGAGGGAAGGGAGAGAATCTAATCAAAGGCAAGCTGAGTTGAAAGCAATAGAGTGAAAGAATTTTTACCTTTCCTGAGCTGAGCCTTTTCATCCAATCAAAGCTATGATATAATTAATGGATGTCCCAGTTACACAAATCAAAACATTCTTTCAAGCTCACCTATAACTCAAAAAGAATCCTAATTAATAAGAGCTCCATCTTTCAAGTGTTCATAAATTTTTAATAACTGAAAATCTGTATTAACCTTAACTACCCTCACTACTGTGGCCACCTTTCCTTACAAAACTAAATTTAAACCCCTCGTCCTTGTCAGTAAGTTTTTATAAACATGAGCAACCTTTGTCACTGAAGTAAACAATAGTAGATAAGCTGGCCACTGGTGGCTCATACCTGAAATCCTAGCTTCTTAAGAGAATGGTACTCAGTAGCGACTACATTGAAAATGAACTATGCAACTTGTGGGTGGGGACAAAGGGAGAGAAAACTGGGAGGGAACAAAGGAAGAAATGTACTCTTTACCTGACTTATATAATTGTAACCCCTACATATATCACCTTTATAATAACTATTTTTTTTTTCAAAATGAGGATGAGGTCTAAAGCTCAAAGCCTGACAAACAAAGAAAAAAATCCATGAGACTTTTAATTAATCACCAGAAGGTCAAAAGTGAAGGTGTGGCTCAAGTCGTAGAACATCAGCCTCCAGCAAACAAGTCAAATAAGAATGAGAAACCCAGAATTCAATCAATGCAGAATTCAATCTACCTGCACACACACACATGCACAAGCACACACAGCATGCACATGCATACACACATGCATGCACACACACTCACACATACACACAAGAGTTAACAGAGCCTGAAAAATAGCTGAGAGGGAGCATGTTCTGTAGCATACTAGGGTAAGTATGTTTATAAACACTGAACGTTTCAAAATTGCTAGTAGGAAAGATTTTCCATCTTCCCAACAAAAGGAAGTATGTTTGACATAGCAGATGAGGCAATGATCATTATATATTATGCATGTGTATTGAGACATCACACTATAGCTCATAAATACATACATACAATCACGTGTCAATTAAAGATAAAAAAATGTATTTCTTTATTTTAAAAAAACCTTCTAAAGCTTCTTCCTCCAAGCTGAAAGTAGGAGGCTAAGGAACCCCAGGACTGCCTTAGGCCATCATCTTTCTGCAGCCTCCCTAGGCTACTAAATTCAACTACTGAGGTGCAGGGGTGCTGGTAGATGGGAAGCAGGCGTTAAGGAGGGAGAAGGAAATAGTACAAAGGATGAAAAGGAGACTTTTGTGGGTGATGGATTATTTAAAGTCTTGAATATGATGTGCTTGCTCAAAGGTAGTATACACATACTCAAACCACCTGTGTTGTTTGCAGTTTTAGTATCTCAAATCTGTTGCTGCATCATAAAGGCAAAAGCTTGACAAGGCGAAGCAGTTTAGAGTATTATCTATCCTCTGTCAAGGAACAAATAATGCCTAAATATGCAGATATAATTAGGTGGCTAGGAAGCATGCCACATTTCCAGCAAAACAACCACAATAATAATTACAATTTTGAGCAGTGGTATAGCAACAATCCTATTATCTGCAATTGAACTCGTCTTTTTTTTTTTCTTTTTGCCTGTCTTAGGGTTCGAACTCTGGTTCTGGGCACTGTTCTGAGCTGCCTTATTGGTCAGGGCTAGCACTCTACCATTTGCGCCACAGTGCCACTTCCAGCTTTTTCTGTGATTAATCAGAAAGAAGAGTCTCATAGGCTTTCCTGTCTGGGGTGGCTTCAAATGGTAATCCTCAGACCTCAGCTTCTTGAGTACCTGGGATTACAAGCATGAGCCACTGCTGCCTAGCTCTGAGCTCAACTTTCATGACTTGTGTCCCCTTCAAAGTTCATGTATTAGAATTTTAACCTGCAAATTCATGGGTTGATGGCATCTGGAGGGAGGACCTTTGAAAGATAATTCCGGTTAGATGCGGTCTCCAGGATGGGGTCCCTACGATGAGATTAGTGGCTTTATGAGAAGTAGTTGCCTGAGTTTGCATACACCTGCTCTTTGGCCATGTGACACATCTTCCAAGAAGACTCTCATGAGATCCTCAATCCTTGGGCTTTCCTTCCTTCTTCCTCTCCAACGGTGGGAAATTTCCTTATAAGCTACCCAAACTACAGTACTATATTATAGCAGCAGAAAACACACTAAGGAACAAATATGTTAAAAGGTCAGTCAGGTTCGCTTGGCAGCTACCTTTTGTTTCTTGCTTTAGAACAGTTTATATTCCTAAAGTTTCCAATACCAGGATGTGAAAGCCCACTATATTGTGAAGATACTTCATTAGCTACCTGTCGCCATCCCATCACACTCTGAATTCTTCTCAGGAGCCCTCACCCTCTAAATGCTACACACTCAGTGCATATGTTTATCTTGTATTCCTAGCATGTAAGAGCCTAGTGCTGAAAAGGCCTCAAAATATAATCGATATAGATCTCACTGATACTGCATGCTATGCTTATGGTACTCTAGAGGCTATATGATAGGCAGTGGGGAAAAAATACAGTATAAGGATGTTCCAGATTATTCTGTCTAGGCAACATATAGAAGAGATTTTATTGTTTCATTAGTTACATTTCAAGAAGATAATCCAGCTACATTAGTTTTGAGTGTCAAAATTCTAGAATAAGTAACTTTGTAAGTAACTACCTTGAGCACAAAAAAAGGAATTCAAGACATCTGAAAAAAGAGTGGATTAAGTGCCATAATTAAATTGTGCTACAATTAAATTATGCAAGAAATGTTTTGCAAGTACTAAAGCAAAAAGAAAATATGACAACAGTGGAAGGTAGGAAAATGTAAAAACATTATTCTTAATATAAAGGAGGATTATACTGCCAAAATGCGGTACTACATCATTTCACATGAAAGAAAACAAAGGCCCTAGACCAGAATCTTTTATATGCTTCAGCATCAATGAGGAATGACACTGGAAAACTGAACTCTGTTCTGAACTTTTTAATGTGGAAAACTGAACAGCAATTCAACGATCATGTTGACGTACTTCTAGGATGACAAAGATCTGAACAAAAATGTGAAGACTATAAATAATCTAGATATTGCTAAATAGCTAGATACGTAGTGTTGAAGCCAATACCTCAGTCCTTTCATTGTACTTATTTCTCAAACGGTACAGAAACCTCAAGTGTTCTTACACAGATTTTTCTCTCCTGGTTCTCTATCATGTCACTGTTACAATGTTTACTAGACACAATGGGCAAAAATATATCTCTTGAAAAGAAATTAAAGGGAAAAAGACCCTAATTCAACATTTTCCAAGGCCAAATAGTTGGAAATAGCATCCACAGTTGCAAGTTCCAATTTCACCCTAGCCTTTCCTTCTTTGTAGCAGTTCTGAGAAACAAATAAGACTTATGGGCAGATCAACCCTGCACTGACGCCTACAGTTAGTAACTAATGCTGACCATATGCAGGGACTGCAACTCAGAACAGAGAAATAATTGAGACAAGATCCTTACTGTCAATGGGCTTATACTTTACCTGCTGTTTTCAATGATTTTTTTCACTACTAAATTCAAGAGTTAAGTCTCAGTTCTCATCTGAAACAGCAGTACTTAACACCACCCCATTTTATCTCCTTGACACACTTACATTTGGCTTCTAGGACACCAAATTCTCCCAAGTTTTCCTCTTCCATAACTAGCTTTCCCAGCCCTTTCTCAGCCCTTTGCAGAATCTGCTTTGTATCTCAAGAGTTTTAATATATGTCAGTCCATGGACCCCTCCCCTTCTGTAGCTCCTGTCACTTACATATTGAAGTCATCCAGTTCCAACTGTGGAAATAACATTCTCTACGCTGACAGATGCCTGACTGTCCATCTCCCAGTAACCTCCTCTGAATGTTGGTAATGATGTGTGAGAGAAAAGAGATAAGGCCCAGGCAGCTAACAATAAAGCTACACTGGTAAAAACTGTGGAATGAAAATCCAATCTATCAGGAGTTCAACTGGTCCCTTCCTTAAAAGGGGCCCAGAATTTATCTATTTCTTTCACAATTAAATACTGTCTCATACCTACTTTACAGCCTGGGCCTCCATTCTCACAGAAATCAGACTATGTCATTTCTAAGGCCTCAAATTACCAAGAATACCCCATTTTATGTGGAATAAAATCTTGTCTTCATAAAACACTCCAAGCCATTTGCAATCTGGGCTCCACAGGTTCATCAGCATCCTTTCCTACACCTGCTGGCTGGCTCTACTCCAGCCACACACCACTCCTTTGTCCATTACACGAATAAAGAATTCTCTTATGAGGTCTTTTCAAAGGCTATTGTTCTAGCTCAAAACTTTTCACAGAAACCTGTCCTTCATCTCCTTGCCAACCTCTCTTCCAACAAACATGGTCTTCCCAAGCAGACCAAGTATGACCATCCTCCATAATGGTCATAATCAATCCTACCAGATCCTCCATGATGGTCCTCTATGATCCTACATAATGCCCAGCATACTTCAGTCCTCTTATTTTGCTTCTTTCTTTGTGGTATGATACTTTCTTTTCTGTTCAAGTAGGATCTATAACTTATTGACTTGTTTATTATCTGTCTTCTATCATAAGTGTAAGCTCCATGAAGCCAGGGCATTTTGGTTTATTATTATTATTATTTGCTGCTGGAATAAATAAAAGACAAGACAATGACTTAGGTTCATCTTACATCACATTTCTATTAGACTACAAATAAAGAACCCCAGCCAATAACAATTATAATACAGTTTACAATTTCACTAAGTATAAATTTGCTCATGGGACAGGCCCTAGGAAGTCTGCCCACAAATGGAACAAAAAAGTATTTCAAGGCCCAGTACATTTCACAGTAACTAGCAAACAGTAATTCCTACTTAATTGTTAATCTAATGCTAACATTTTTTCTCCCTTAAGATGTTTGGCTGTGGGATAGGGTTAGCTTGTCATTATAGTGTGTTTATCTCACGTATACAATCCAACACCACACAAAAAAAAATGAATTGGAGGCCATGTGTAGTAGTACACACTTATAATCCCAGCATTCAGAAGAGGAAAGCAGGAAGAATCAAGTCTGGGGCTATACAGTCATGTCTCAAAAACACAAAATACTAAAATTAAAAATAAATAAAAATGACCATGCTTCTGGCTGTACCTTTTGCTTGTTGTGTGTGTCACAGTGCTGGAAATCAAACCCAGAGTCTCAGATTCTAGGCAAGTGCTTTATCACTAACACCCCCCTCCCCCGACCCGCCCATCCCAGCCTTGGTTTACCTTGAATCACTGTGAGCTAAAAGAAAATAACCATTTTATGCAGGTTTTCATTTTTCTTACGTAGGTTTTACCCATGAAGATTAGCTAGAAAAGGGGACAGCCGAGTCTGCAAATTCAGTTCAGGAAGTATTTAGAGAACAGAAGCTCTATGTTAGTAAAAATAATATAATTACAAGGGGAAAAAAATAGGCCACAGAGAAAGCCATGACCTGTGCCAACAAGAAGTGTGTGCTCCAGGAAGAGAAAAAAATGAGGCCCCAGACCATCTTCAGTACAGAGAACTGGGTTGGCAAAGACAGAATAAAAACAAATCTGATAATACCAGCTCTCATCGTAAGCTAGAGAATTTAGGTATGAATATTCTTTAATGTATCACAGGCCCTTCACCTCCCTGAATTCCATTGAGATAGCACTAAGATGCCAGGATGGATGGATGTGTGTGCGCGTGCTTTGTTTTTTACTTGTTTGAAGTGTGTTTTGTTTGTTTCGGGTTTTTGTTTTGGCAGGGCAGGGGAGGATGTTCTGGGGTTGGAAGTCAGGGCCTCGTACTTGCTTAGCTTGTTCGCTCAGGTAGAATACCACTTGAGTTATACTTCAACCCTACTATTTGCTAGTTAGTTGTGGAGAACTGTGGAGATGCTGTTTTTTCTGCCCAAGCTTGTTTTGAACTCTGATCTTCTAGATCCCAGCCTCATGAGTAGCTAGGATTACAAGCATGCATCAGCCACCAATGCATCAGCCCATGCAGCAAATTTTAAGGTAAAAAATTCTTACTGACTGGAGTGGTTTTATTAAAGTACTCTCCAAAGATGGAGTAAAGGGCCAGGTGCTGGTGGCTCACATTTGTAATCTTACACAGAAGGCTGAGATCTTAAGATCATAGTTCAAATCCAGCATAGGCGGAAAAGTCCCTTTATCTCCAATAAAAACAACCAAAGCCTCAAGAAGAGCTGTGGCTCAAGTGGTACAGCATTAGCCTTAAGCGAAAAAGCTATGGATTAGTGCCCAGGTCTTATCAAGCCCCTACTCTCTCTCTCCCCTCTCTCTCTCTCTTTCTCTCTCTCTCTCTCTCTCTCTCTCACACACACACACACATACACACACACATGTATGTACGCAGCAATGGTAAGGCACAGATTGAGCAAAGACATCAAAGTAGGAAAGGGCAAAAGTGCATGAAATCAAGAGGAGTAAATTATATAACGTAACGTACAAAGGCTACTGCTGGAGTTCAAAGATGTGGAATGAAATGCTAAAGAATTTGGATTCAATCTCCGAGTCTTCACATGTTAGTAGAAGTGGGTTTGGATTAGTCCTGGTTGGTATGGTGTGGAAGAACTTGACACAGATTCAGGTAAAATTTGATAGAAAGAAGCAGTGAACCCAACCTGCTTTCACCAGAAACAAAAAGTGTGAAATGGCACCCATCATGAGATCACCTAAACCTGCATTAAAAACTAGCACAATGAGATGCTCAATTGTCACTTCAAAACTACTGGCTGTATTTCCCCCAAGTTAATTGCTTCCTTCTTTGGAAATGTCTCAAATAAATCAATGTTAAATTTTGTGCCAATTAGCTCATTTCAAGCAAGAAAAAAAAGAGAGAGACACATTTTTGTTATGGTATTTTTAACTATATTTGACACATGAGCAGATTATAAATATGGCCATAAGAGTGCTCTCTGGAGGGCTGGGAAGGTGGCTCAGTGGTAGAGTGCTTGCCTTGCACGCTTGAGGCCCTGGGTTCAATTCCTCAGCACAACATAAGCAGAAAAAGCCAGAAGTGGAGTTGTGGCTCAAGTGGTAGAGTGAGGGACAGCACCCAGGCCCAGAGTTCAGGACCCATGGCCAGCAAAAAAAAGAGTATCCTCTGGAAGAAATTCAAGATTCTGCAAAGAGCCCATTTTCGGTGACCAACTGAATTCATTCAGTAGTTTAAATGACAGAGCAATAACACCACAAATCTAATCACATATTGAAATATTAAAGTAAGATAGTTTGAAAGACGATTTTGAGAAATGGCAGGTTTGAAAGATGATTTCAAGAAATGGCGGGAGTCGTCATTTGAAAGCAAGTGAAATAAGTAGATTTTGCTTTGGCTGAATACCGAACTGTTTTTTAGCTGATTGGGGAGTTGAAGCTGAACAGAATCGTAAGTTTTTCTAGCATTCTAATGACTAGACCAAGAGTCAATAAAATAAAAAAAGTAGCATTAAATTTAAAATTTATAAACCTCAATATATACCACATCTCAGCCATTTTTCCTTACAACTGAAAGACATATTTTTATTAAAAGGAAACTCCTGCCTTCTGGAAGCCTGTTGATTTAATAATCTCTAGCATATTCAGAATCCTAACAGCTTGAAAACCTTTCCATCACAGCAGGCTAGTTTGTAACTCAAAGTTGGAAACAATTCAACATTTTCCATCCAAAACTATAGCAACTTAATTTCGTTTTTGTAACAAATCCAAAGAAGTTATAGACACAATTTCCCTCACTACAACCCCAGTAGTAAAGAATGGAAAATATCACCCATTTACAAATAAAGAAACTAAAGACCAAAAAAAATATACATAGAATTGTAAGCTTTTTTCATAACCCCAGTATTTTTCTCCTCAGAAATTATATGGGCATATTTTTTTATCGGAAAGTTCTAGCATCTTTGTTAGTATTGGGGTTTGAAATGAGAGTTTTGTACATACTAGACACTCTATCATTTAAGCCATGGTTCAGGTCCAGCCCTTTTTTACTTTGAGGATTTGTTGCTATTACTGTTTTTCACATACGGAACAAAACCTGGTGGGACCAGCCTTGGATTATAATCCTCCTACCTATGCCTCCAGACTACATAGTATATTCATTGAGATAGGGTCTTGCTCATTTTTCATCCCCTTGGATGAAAAGAAGGACCTTCTTGTTAAAAATAGCTTGGGATTTGTAGCATGGTAAAGGAATAAGGACACCAACTCAAAAGGAACTGGGCAAAGTTTACTTCTGCAGAGGTGCCATCAGCCAAATCTGGCAAGTTAGTTCACAAAGCAGGCAGCCTGCTCTCTTCTTATCCCAGCAGGCCTTGCAGGCATGACTGAGTTCTGGCTACAGTCTACAAAAGGATGTTGCTTAATTAACAGGATGTAACTAACATTTAAGGAGCTTCTAACAGGATGTCTTAAACATGGTATAGCAGGACAGGGAAAGTATGTAACTAAAATGCTAATTAACAGGATGTAACTAACATTTAAGGAGCTTCTAACAGGATGTCTTAAACATGGTATAGCAGAACAGGGAAAGTATGTAACTAAAATGCAATTAACAAGGGTCAAACTACCTAGCCAAAGCAGGAACTTTTTAGAAAAACAATTCTCATGAAATTAAGAGAATGGAAGCAAAAAAGAGCTTTTATCACCACATTCTGATCTCCACCTCCTGAGTTAGCTGGGAGTACAGGTGTTAGACACCACACACAGGCAACTTTTTATCCACTATAAAATACATCTCAATTTCATTTTAAAATGTAAATCAATGAATATGAGGGTATGAATAAGGTGGCTTGAACTCAAGATCTGTGATCTTGTTTAGCTTTTATTTGTTTATTTTTTGCAGTCCTGGGGGCTTGAACTCTGGGCCTGGGTGCTTTCCCTGAAATCTTCAGCTCAAGGCAAGTGCTCTACCACTTAAGCCACAGTGCCACATCTGATTTTCTGAGGTAAGTCTCACAGACTTTTCTGCCTGGGCTGGCTTTGAACCACTATCCTCGGATGTCAGCTTCCTGAATAGCGAGGATTACAGGCGTGAGCGACTGTGTACCCGGCTCTTGTTTAGCTTTTTTGCTCAAGGCTGGCATACTATAACTTGGGCCATAGCTCCACTTACAGCTTTTTGCTGGTTAATTGGAGGTAAGAATCTCAGACTTCTCTACTTGGACTAACTTTACACTAAAATCCTCAGATCTGAGTCTTCTGAGTAGCTATGAAAACAGGCATGAGCCATGGGCCCAGTTGACATTAATAAAAACTAATGTACTCTCAATATTGCATAAGGATTTTTCTCATAGTTACAGTAGGGAAAATACACATGCACACAAGCACACAAGCACACAAGCACACAAGCACACAAGCACACACACACACACACACACACACACACACACACACACACACACACACACACACACACACACACACACACACACCCCAAAAAAGGAAAAACATGTAAGAGAAAACTTGGATTCTAGATGAACACTAAAGAAACAGAACTAAAATTTCTGGAATATTCTCACTCATTCTAAGACCACAAATTATTTTCTACCCTTACTTTCTTAGTTAAGACTCCGATATATTTTATCCATGTATTCATACATACCCTAGCAGTACAATTCCTTAATATCTCAGTACTGTAACTATTTTTCTGGTAATTATTTTTCACTCTTTTTCTGTATTTAACAAAGTCATCTATCAAACAGAGCTCTCTGGTTAAGCACAGGGAACTGTATTACAAAACTTCAATGTAGGACTGAATGATATAATAAAGGATGTAATCAATGTAATGTAGGAGTGGGGTATAATTCAGTGGTAGAACATTTGTAATGGCCCTGGGTTCAAGCTTCAACACTAGAAAAAGAAAAATTCCCAAGCTTCAAAATGTTTCAAAATTTAATATACATTTCATGTCTCAACAAATCACTATGTATTCTTTGAAGTTTCTATTTGTGAACATATTCTCAATCTTAAACATTCATGTAATATATAGTATTATATATACATTCATTTAACATGCTATTGAAAATAAATCAACTTTCCAAACTAATATTAATTCATAATTATAACCTAAGTATTACCGCTATTTCCAAACTCCTCAAATTCAATCATTCCTTGCTGCTTTCTAACCAACAAAAAATGTCTCCAGTCTTACATTGCATGGCACCTACAATCTAATTCACCTCTTTATTTCTCCAACTAACTCATGTCTCACTGTGCAAGTATTTTCCTTAGTCTGTGTTTATTTCCCATAGTTCTCTAAATAGAGTGTACACAATAGACAAATGTTTATTGATTGAACTCAGCTCTTGAGATCATCTGGAGAAAAAAGGTGGTAAACAGACTTCATTTAGAAACCAAGGGACTTTCAAGAGCTTTTTGGTTTGCAGTATTTCCAAACTGAAAATAGAAAGGGGTCCACGATAGGCATGCAACCAGTATTTACAAGTGTGATTTTACTTATTATCTTTAACTAGAAAGTTCTGAAGCAAGTCATCCCCTCCACTTACAATACCAGGAGCTGAAATTCAGTTAAGAGATTGTAGCTTCTAAGATGGACACTGTTGGCTCACACCTGTTGTCCTAGCTACCCTTGATCTGAGGATCTGGTTTGAAGCTAATCTAAGCAGAAAAGTTCATGAGACTCTCATCTCCAATTAATCGCCTAAAAGTCACAAGTGGAGATGTGCCTCAAATCTTGAGTGAAAAAGCTAAGACATAGCATGCAAACACTGAGTTCAAGTCCAAGTACTAGCATGCACCATGCACACACATACAGTCTGTAGCTTTCCTCTTTTCTCCTTACATTTACAAATTGTATATATACTATACACTTAGTTAAGGTTATGCCAGGTGCCAGTAGCTCATGCCTATAATCCTAGCTATTTAGGTGGCTGAGATCTAAGGATTTTGGTTCGAAGCCAGCCCTTACAGGAAAGTCCGTGAGACTCTAATCTCCAATTAATCATCAGAAAACCAGAAGTGGCACTGTGGCTCAAAGTGGTAGAGTGCTAGTCTTGAGCAGAAAAGCTCAGGGACAGCGCCCAGCTCCTGAATTCAAGCCCCACAACCAACAACAAAAATAAATAAAGTAGAAATAAAATTAAGGTTATTCTGCACTGAGGATCTCCATAATTTAAAAAAAGCAAGTAGAAAATAGAGCTGTGGCTCAAACTGGTAAGAGTTAGCCTTGATCAAAGACACCCAGGCCCTGAGTTCAAGCTCCACTACTGACCAAAAAAAAAAAGACAAAAACAACCAATACCTCAGCCTAGTCACCAAACTCCTAGAACACATATGGAAGGTGCCTTTTAACTTGTTTTAGCACCCTGCTTTCTGGCTAATCCTGAATAGAAACCAAATCTCAAGCTTCTTAGACCACCTGAGGAGGTAACAGGGCTTGGCTGGTAGAATCCTAAACTGCTCAAAATGCCCCAACACAACAGTAATGAGGTGGACAGCACTCCTGGCCTCTACACCCCACTCCCAAGTACAACTCAGGTCCTACCACTTTGAGAGATGGCTTCCAACCTAACCCTGAGCATGCTTCAGAGGCACTAACAGAGAAAAATACAAACTACAAAGTAGGTTTGTTCTTCTTGCCCAACACACACATATATACACACATGCGCACACGCACGCACTTTTTTCCATGATAAAATGTGGAAGGAAGCCAAGAGCCAGTTGCTCATAGGAGTAATCTTAGCTACTCCGAAGGTTTAGATATGAGAATTGCAGTTCGAAGTCAACCCCAGAAGGAAAAGTTGTGACACTCTTATCTCCAATTAACCAGCAAAAAGCTGTGGCTTACATGGTACAGTACAGTCTTAAGTGAAAAAAACTAAAGGAAAACCACACAGGTCCTGAATTCAAGCCCCAATACTGGCATTAAAAAAAAAAATCCAGGTCGGTTTTTTTTGTTGTTGTTTTTAAACAGGCTCACACCTGTAATCCAAGCTATTCAGGGGGCTGAAATCTGAGGATCACAGTTCAAAGCCAGCCCAGACAGGAAAGTCTGCAAGACTCTTTTTGTTTGTTTTGTTTTTTTGTTGGTCAAGAGCCTGAACTCTGGGCCTGGGCGCTGTCCCTCAGCTCTTCAGCTCAAGGCTAGCACTCTACCATTCAAGCCACAGTGCCACTTCTGGCTTTTTCTATGTGGTGCTCAGGAATCGAACCCAGAGCCTCATGCATGCAAGGCAAACACTTTACCACTGAGCCACTTTCCCAGCCCCTGCAAGACTCTTATCTACAAGTTACCACCAGAAAACCAGAAGTGGAGCTGTTGCTTAAAGTGGTAGAGCACTGGCCTTAAACAAAAGAACCTCAGGGACAGTGACCAGGCCAAGTTGAAGCCCCATGACCAACAAAAATTAAAATTAAAAGAGTCACTCCTATTTAATATCTAGATTAAGTTTTGCCTGTTATTCATCTCTTTAAACTGCTGAACTAATTATTTAGCCTATGTACAATGTATATAAAAAGATAGGCACTAAATTATTTTAATAAATGACCCTTTGTCGAAAATTCCTAGGATTTTAAAGAGCTATTTTTGTAGTCCCATGAACTTCCAATTAGTTATATTTTACTGCAGAGCTATTAAAATCAATAGAATATACTTTGAGGGCCAATAATTTAGAATAGAAATTAAATAGTCTCAATGGGTACCTTTAAAATCAACCTGCTTTCTCCTTGCTTTTGTGAAATTTGTAAATACACTATAAATAACATATCTTGAAAGCAATAGCACTTGGTTTGAAAATAACTTGCTTTTTAAAAAGCCGTACACATTGCACATTCATCTACAAAGACTCTTTGGCCAAGTAAGTATGCAAAGCAGCCTCTTTATTGTGTGTAAGCAGACAATGTAAGATTAAGTGTCTGGTGGACAGATGACTGAATCATTGACAGAAGAGACAGAAGAAAAAAAAAAAACAGAAATCAGGGAACAAAATAGAGAAAATATAAAGCCCCAAGCAGATCATTTGTGCTACTAAAATACTTGATCAGCGTTTACTTAATAAACAATGAGATAAGTAAGCATGGTAAAGGTAAAGCAGGTGAATTCTGATCTGGAACTTGACACCCATCTGCAATTACAAGAAGCTGTACCACCAAGTGTTCTATCATTAGCAGCCCTGTTGACAACATTCCTACTCACTGGCCAGAAAAGAACTCGTTTCTATCCTGCTTTCCCACCCCCACCCCCCACCATACACACATACACACTAATGGTAAAATGACCCAGTGTCTGCCTCCCTGTGTTGGAGACCTCAAGGCATCCTTCCATTCCAAGCCTGTAACCTAAGCTTGTATAGATGGCCTAACTCTGCTAATGCAAGGGAACTGGAACTGGATTTGTTTTCAGGGTGGGTGGGGGCTGCAAAACACCAGGTATATTTATAGAACGGAGCAAGAACAGGATGGAGGGACAATGACAGAAGAGGAAGTTTCTTCTCAGTAGAAGCAGCCTGTAGAAAGATCTGGATTCAACAGCACAGGTTCGCCTCATGCACACCAGCTACAAAACTTATTAAAAACCTTTTTTGTGTGTGTCTTCTATCTTACGTGTCATACTTAAGACAACCCCCTTGCTTCCTATGGGGATCAAAATGACGAACAAACGTCGCCTGTGGAAAACCTGGGGATGTCGCAGGCATTCAATAAACATTAGCTCCTTCCTCCTCCCATTCACCTAGAATTGTGTCTCAAAAACAGAAAAATCACCATCTGCAGCGCTAAAACTTAAAAGAGGTCAAAGTTGGTTCGTGCGGGGTGGGAGGGAGGATGAGGACGTGGGTGGAGGCTCGGTTTAAAATGGAGTTGGGATCTTGATCACGGGGGGGGGTTAAAAGCGAGGGGGGGACCATGGGGAAAGCATCAAGTATGAGTAAAAGTGGCGATCGCAATCCACAGAGACACAAAACACATCCCTTTATGTAAGCAGGCGACGAAACTTCGGAAGCTGCGGGTGTCCTGAGAACCCAACTCGGTAGCGTCGATTCACATCGCACGAGCTCGCGGAGCTAACCGAGAGGCTGAGCACCCCGGCCACAGAAAGGCTGCTGCCTCGTCAATTTCAGATCTCGCTAGGTTGAAGAAAAGGGGGGGGGGGGGGAGAGACTGTACTCAAACCTCGGGCAGCCATCCCGCCTCCAAATCCGCTCCAGATGGGATCGGAGCGGCAGAAGGGATGGGGATGGGAAAATGGGAAGGTCTGATTAGATGGGAAGGGATGGGGGAAGGAGAAGGGGGACCGACGGTGGGTGAGGGGCGGGGTGGAGCGCGGAGGCCGGACGAGGCCAGCCAGCGAGGAAAGACCCCGGCTTCACAAAGACGCGAAAGGAAGAGACTGCGCCAGGCCCGCACCGCCACCCCAGGCGCGGACACGGACGCGAGGCCGGGGGCGCGCAGGGCGTGAGCAGACGGGAAGGGGGCGCGGGGCGCGGGGGACGCGGGGCGAGCCAGCCGGACCGTACGCAGAGAACCCAGGGTGTCCCGCAGGTGCGGAGCCCCCCGCCCCGCCCCGGGCTCCCGAGGCTCACCGTGTACAGCAGGTTGAGCGCGCACAGGCAGTTCTTGGAGCACGCGAAGCCCCCGCAAACCATCTTGGTGACTGGCTGCCGGCCAGCTTAGGTAAAATTCGATTCCGGGGAGCTTCGCAGGCAGCGGCTCGGTCCGGTCCTTCAAGGCCTGGCTGGGGAGGGGCAGAAGCGCCGACGCCGGTGGGAGGCTTGGGGAGGGGGGGGGTCTGCAGTGCGCGGCGCGCCCGCGGCGGCTCCGACCCGCTCGGGAACCTGCGGCCGCCGCAGCTCCAGCCCAGCCGCCAGCCCCGCCCAGCCACCCGCCTCTCCCCGCGCGCTGATTGGTCGCTGCCAGGGAACAAAGGTAGGAATATGCAAATCAATGCGCTGGGCGAGCGGGGATCCGGGAAAGGCGGGGTGGTGCTGAGCTCGGGGGAGGGGCGGGTGCTGGCGGACGCAGAGCCCCGGGTCAGAGCTGGTGACAGTGACCTGGGTCATTTCCCCAGGAGCCCGTGAGAGGGCGGGGCTCCACGGAGAGGAGGTCCACGCTGGCAGCGAGAACTATGACAGCACCTCTCGAGTCTCGGCCTGGGCGGATGACGTGGCACCATTTTGAATGAGATTTCAAAATTAAGCACCTGGCATTGCTTGAATGAAAGAAGGAAGGAAGGAAAAGAAAGAGAGAATGAAAAGCAAGAATGGAGTAGAAGCAAATGAAAGGGGAAAAGTGAGCTTAGGAATAAATGGAACCCACTAATGTAATTCTAACTCCTCTGTACATCACCTTTATAATAACTATTAAAAAAGAATAAAACATAGGTAAGGAACGTGGCCCATAATTGTGACCTGGGTCAGGTCAAGAAAGACTTGCTCTTTGGAGGTTTGCTAGATAATAATTTTTTTAAAAAAATTATAAATACACGCTTGCAAAAGAAGAGAGTGATTATTTTTGTGATCAAGTCTTGAGTTTCAATAAACTTATGTCTGCACAAATAAGACCTGTGAAGACCTTTAATATGATATGAAAAATACATCCAGTACTTTTTTTTTTTTTGCGTAGAACCTGCCTAGTAGGGTAAAGACTCAAGAACTGCCAGATAAAGATACAACTTTAAAAAACAAAATGAAAACCTGATATGCCCCTGACATTAATAAAGGGTTGGTTAAATCAGTACCTCTGCCAATAAAATATTTTCATAAAAAGATTTTTAAGTTTCTAATACATGGAAACTAAGTTAAATTAATGCAAATGCTAAATGTGTTTAACAAAATGGTGTTTTAAACAAGCTAATTAAAATAATTGGTCTTCTTTAACTACTACCCCCTTCCCCAACCTCACCACGCCAACAAGGCCTAATTGGTTCTTATGTCATCTACATTGGCTTTTTATGTACACCCAGAAATATTCCAGAAGTTAATCTCAATTCGAAACAATACTTAGATACATGGGATTTCCTTTATTTTATCTTTTTTTTAGCCAGATGTTGCTGGGCTCCAGTGGCACATGCCTATAATCCTAGCTACACTGGAGGCTGAGATCTGAAGGTCACAGTGGGAAGCCTGCCTGGGGAGGAAAGTCCTTGAGACTCTTATCTCCAATTAACCAGAAAAAAGCTGGAAGTAGAGCTGTAGCTCAAGGGGTAGCCTTTAGCACAAAAGCTTGGGACATTCCCCAGGCCCAGTGTTCAAGCCAGATGACTGGCAAAAAAATAAATAAAATATAAATAAAGCCAGATGTTTACTAAAGAAGAGGTGTTGGCAGGACATCTCTAAGCCACCTACATCAGAAACCTAACTAAGGGGTAGACCACTTCCTTTGGGTAAATAACAACATCAGTCTCAATTTACCTTTTATATCTACTTTATGACCCACAATTAAACATTAGGAAAGACTTGGAGACCAAGAAAAGATGCAGTTCAAACGAAGGTTTTCTTGAGGGATGGGGGAGAACAACGGGAGAGGTGACATTGATCAAGATGCATTGAACACATAAACTGACATGTTGAATTGAAATATTTTTGTTCAACTACTTGAAGATAATAAGAGAAAAAGAAAGGTCTTCTAACAATTGGGGAGATTGCTAAACCTTTTTCACCTCCCCACCTCTTCCCCCCCCCCCACCTTTCCCCTCCTTCTTATTCTCCTCCCCTCTCACCTCCTTTTTCTTTGTCTTTTAGTATATTTTTGAGCCAGGATGAAGGAAAATTCTTGTACATTATTAGTTCAGATCTTCAAAGTCCAGATGCCAAGACTGGTTTAGATGTGCAAAGACTAATTGAAAGAAATGACTGAGAGAGGGTAGAGAGAGAGCCATAGGAGGCTGGAAGAGCAAAGTGACCACAATGTAAATGTGATATCTGTGAGAGGGCAGGGGGAGGAAAGAAAGGGGAAGGGAAGAAGGAAGAAAAGTTCTAAGGCTGTGCACTTTAAAGGTTTGACAAAGGCTGCCAGGCTTTAAAAATGGTTTAGTGTAACCCTCCCCATTTATATGCTGGAAGTTAATCCCTATTGTTAGTTATTAAGATGAAACTTCATCAGTCCACACCCTTTGAGAGGCGATTAGGATTATGTAAGTTTATTGTGCTAAAGTTCCATGATTAGATCCTGATAGTTTTACAGAAAGAGAGGAGAGAGGGTTGGAAAGGTGGCTCAGTGGTAGAGCACTTGCCTTGCATGCATGAGGCCCTGGGTTCGATTCCCCAGCACCACATAAGCGAAAAGAAAAAAAGCCGGAAGTGGTGCTGTGGCTTAAGTGGTAGAGCGCTAGCCTTGAGCTGAAGAGCTGAGGGACAGCGCCCAGGCCCAGAGTTCAGGCTCCACGACCGGACCCCCCCCCCCAAAAAAAAAAAAAAAAAAGAGAGTAGAGAGACCAAGAGATGCAGATACAGCTGAGCATGCTCCATCCCTTGTCATGTGACAATGCCAGGTGATGATACTCTGTGTTGCCAAGGGACTTGGCAGCAAGCAGACCTTCACCAGATGCAGTCTCTTCACTTGGACCTCCACCTCATAAGCCAAAATAAACCTCATTTTGTTCTGTTATATTGTGCTAGTGGCAATAGAAATAGACTAATAAAAGTCCAACAGAAAGTCTCTGGGCCAAACCCAGAAATCCTGCACACCTCCCTGCAATGAGCCTGCTTTCTGGTTGGCACAAATCAGATTTCAGAGCATAGCACTGGGCTAGCTATGGTTACAGTTCCCAGAATGATTCTGATAATTGCAATATCTTGAAGAAGAAGAAAAAAGAATCAGATTACATTTGTCCCTTTCGTCGTACAAATGTCTTTTATCTAGTGATATTTCAAACCATTGTTCATTTCTGTAACCCTCATCATTTCATTAGGGAAGCAAATTCTAACGTTAGGTATCCATTTCAGATTTTCACAATTCTTATTTGAAAGTTCTTTCTTAGTTTGGTTTTCATTTGACATCATCTCTCTTTTTTAAAAATCTTACTTTATTATTTGGCTTACAGTCAACATTTCTTTTAAATGACTCTACATTAGGCCCCATATGTCCTAATAAAAAATTACTCCTAAACTCTTACAGTTCTACTATTAAAGAGTATACCAAATAATTTCTAGGCTCCTCAGATATAAGAATATGAAATTAGAGCAGGATGCTGGTGGCTCATGCCTGTAATCCTAGCTATTTGGGAGGCTAAGATCTGAGGGTCACAGTTCAAAGCCAGCCCTGGCAGTAAAGTCCATGAAACTATTAACTCCATTAACCTACTGAGAAACAGCCGGAGGTGGCAATGTGGCTCAAGTGGTAGAATGCTACCCTTGAGCCAAAGAAACTCAGAGCACCCAGGCCCTGTGCTTAAGGACTGGCATGCACGCGCACGTGAGCACACACACACACACACACACACACACACACACACAGAAAGAGAGACACACAGACAGACAGAGACAGAGAAGAATGTGAAGTTAGAAAAGAATTATTCATACATACACAAATTATAGTAACAAAATATCAGTAAGTTTCAAAATGTTTCACCATTGTCTAAGATACTATAAGTACCAATGTAGTATTTCCTTAGCCAATAAAACATACAGTCATGATACGCAACATACCTTGAGCTAGGTAACTTGAGGGTATGATGGGATTGGGAAAGATGGCAGAGAAGGATGGAAGAAGTAACATTGATTAAGATGCATTGTGCTCATAAGCAGACTCAATGAAATGAAACTTTGTACAACGACTTAAAATTTAAAAAATAGGAGAGAGGGGAGGGAGGGGGTAATGGGGAGAAAAAGAAGGAGAGGGTGACATTCTTCAATAAGACATTACTCATTTACTTCCATTAACATTTTAGACCACAAAAGCATTGCCCAGCGTTCAGGCCCCACGACCCACAAAAAGAAAAAGAAAAAAGAAAAACAACAAAAACCAGTGACTCTTTACTGCCCACAGATGAGCATCTCAGAGTACTTAAGGCCTCTATTTTCCTATTGTTTTTTCCTTTTTCCTAGCAAAAGAAAAACTCTAGGAGGAAAACCAGACTATGCTTTGTCATTAAAACACTTGAACATTCTCGCCCTCATGTCTTTACTCACATAATCCCAACTACTCAAATCTCTCTTCATGGCAGATAGATAAAAATATAAATTAAAAACCTTATAAACAAAAAATACGGGGGGAGGGGGGAAGATGGGATGGGAAGGGGAAACAAAGGAGGAGGCTACAATGCTTGATAAGAAATGTACTCATTATCTGGCCCATGTAATTGTAACCCCTCTGTACAGTATTTTCACAATAAAACAAAAAACAAAAAAAGAAATTACTCATTACCTGATGCATGTAACTATAACTCCTCTGTACATCAGCTTTACAATAAAATTTTTTAAACAAATTTTAAAACCAACCATTGCTATTAGTCTTTAAATATCTTTAAATATTAGTCTTTAAAATGTCATCAGTTTTATGTGGACTTGATATATTCAAATGATTTCTAATGACAAATAGACTTTTATTATGAATAGTTTGGGATCATTTATTCTTCTGTCTACTAAACAAAGGGGAGAATGTGGGACTTTCTTTTGAAGTGCCTGAGAAACTTTCAGATGGGGAAGCACCAGCTGGGGTGTTCTTGTCCAGCACCGAAACAAAGAAACTAAGCACAGCAGTGTTCTTCCATGCTATCTATCTCCTGTTGTGTTTGCTCTGGGATCCTCTTTTCTTTGATGTCTTGCCAGACTTGAACAATTAAATGAAGCACATTTCTACAATAATATTTCATCTCCCTTTTGCTATACAGGATGTTTCACTTTTCCTGCCAGAGCAATTCGAACCAGAATTCAATTAAAACAAAACAAACAAAAAAACACAAAAACGTTTTGCTTCTAACTACAAATTAAATGGAAATGTCTCCTATCTTTCTAATTTTTTGTACTTTTACTAACCATTTGTCATGTGTAAATGGTTCTTCCCCTGCCCCAGTATCATGTCACTAGATCTAAATCATACTAAGTCATATGACTATCTTGCAATAATGATATTGACACTAACATCTCAGTTTTGAATTTCTATAAATAAGTTTGCTTTGTTTTTGTTTGGGTTGTTTTCCCCCCAACTAGTATGGGACCTTGAACTCTGGGTCCTGTGCTGGGTTCCTTGCATATGGATGGTACTCTACCACGTGAACCATGCCTTCAGCCAAGCTTTTTGCTGGTTAATTGGTGTTAGAGTTCTGAGGACTTTTTTTGCCCAGGGTTGTCTTTAAATGTTGTAACAATGTTTAAAAAGAAATGTAACCCTCTGTTCCTCACCTTTACAAGAGAAAGAGAGAGAAAAATCTTCCTGCTCTCAGCCTCCTGGGTAGCTAAGATTACAGTATTAGGCCGTAGGGCCTGGCTAAGTGAGCATTGTTTAGTGGCTTTCTTGACTACTGCAGCCTTACATCCAACTTTAGGACTCAAAGGTAAATCTAGCTTGACGAAAAGACACAGCGATGCACCCATTGACTACCTGGCTTTAAGGGGGAAAATCAGCTTTATTGACAGACAAGTGTACATAACTTTCTACCTATTCTCATATCCACAACCCTCCTTTCCAGCTCACTTTTCCCTCTTCATACAAACAATGTATCGGTGAGAATACCATTTAGAATGGATTGAGGATATTTTTAGTATTAATATCACATCTAAAGAACTTTCTGAGAAGGATGGCCAATAGACACATGAAGAAATGCTCAACATCCCTAGCCATAAAAGAAATGCAAATCAAAACAACATTGAGATACCACCTCACTCCAGTTAGAATGGCAAAAATCAAGAACTCTAACAACAACAGATGCTGGAGGGGATGTGGACAGAAGGGAACCTTACTTCATTGTTGGTGGGAATGTAAACTTGTTCAACCACTTTGGAAAGCAGTATGGAGGTTCCTCAAAAGACTTCACATAGAGCTCCCCTATGACCCAGCAATCCCACTTTTGGGCATTTACCCAAATGTTTACAAACAAGACCACACTAAAGCTACCAGCACAACTATGTTTATTGCAGCATTATTTACCATAGCTAAGATATGGAACCAGCCCAGATGCCCCTCAGTAGATGAATGGATCAAGAAAATGTGGTATACACACACACACACACACACACACACACACACACACACACACACACACACACACACACACTTCTGTTTTTTTTTTCTGCTTATGTGGTGCTTAGGAATCGAACCCAGGGCCTCATGCATGTAATGCAAGCATTCTACCACTGAGCCACCTTCCCATTTCCTTTTTTCATTTTTTTATTAATAAGTTTTTTATTGTGAAAATACTGTACAGAGGGGTTACAGTTACATGAGCAAGGTAATGAGTACATTTCTTATCAAGCACTGTTGCCTCCTCCTTTTTTTTCCCCTTCCCATCCCTGCCCTCCCATCTCCACAGGTTCTAATAAAGCCACCCTTTCAACTCACTTAAGGTCAAGGGCACATGTTAACAAGCAAACCTGGTTTTATAAACCTTAGGGTAAAGTTTATTGGTCACTTCACTATAGTTATTTTGTTACTGAAGGTCTAAGCCACAAGCCCAAATTCCAAGGTTTCCACCTGTCAGGTGGAATATACCAAATAAACAAACTAATAGAGAAGAAGGGCAGAGAAAGGAAATTTGTTAACACAACACAGATGCTCCCAAGAAAGAGGCAAAGTAAGTATCTCAGACCAATGGATACATGTGTTTTAGTTTTAAATACAGGAAAAGCAGGGGTTTTTTAACATATAATTATTAACCAGTCTCTGTCCCAAGAGTGGTCAGGTTGTTCATTATATCAGTATTGATACTGTTCCTTGTTATAATAAGAAAGTCTTTGTAGCCTGGCTGGGCATAGCATGTCTATCCCTCAGTCCTGGCCTTTCTAGATTCCATGGTCACTGCAAAGTGTCAACAGAATAGAATGACTAACAAAAAGGATACAGATGTTAAGGCTGGGAAGGTAGCTCAGTGGTAAAGTGTTTGTCGTGTATGCATGAGGCCCTGGGTTCAATTCCTCAACACCACATAAGCAGAAAAAGCCAAAAAAGTGGTGTTGTGGCTCAAGTGGTAGAGCGCTAGCCTTTAGCTGAAGAGCTGAGGAATAGTGCCCAGGCCCAGAATTCAAGCCATGAGCCATGACCAAAAAGAAGAGGATACAGATGCAAAAGAGGGTTAGAGATGTCCAGCCTTTATCCTGATCTTAGCAGCTCTCTGGACATACATAGGCCTAAGTGAGGAGTTGGGGTTTTTCAGCCAAAACAGCTTCTAAGTTCCTAAGACAATATGAACTTATTGTAAATGTTCATTGGTAGGTAGGTGTAGGATTTACATCTTTAATCTGCTAAAATATTTGGCTGCACATAAGAAAACAGCTGACTCAAAGGTCTTACAAAGACATACATGATTTTTTACCTGAAAGTTTAGATGAGAAACACAGATTCATGACTGGCTAATCCATGAGCTTGGATTGTCTTTCTCTTCTATTCCTTTGGCTGTTTCTTCTTTGTGTCATACCACCTCAGGATGGTTTCCTTTATTGACCTGTTCTCTGCCTTACATCTGTCTATTGTGAGAGGAAACTTGCCCTCACTACTTCAAGCAAGGCTGAGGTGGGACCTGAATGGAGCCACTTCGTTTATATATCTACTCTAAAGCCAAGTTCCGCCAAGGGCAGGCCTCTGAAGTCACTAAAAGCTCATTCTTCATGGGTAAGGTAGGACTAGCTTCTGAGTTACAAGTGCTGCTTTGGGAAAGTGGCATTTACTTTTAGCAAGGGAGAATTTGGTGTGGAAAGTACACAGATACGTGACAGATACCTAGCCCGTAAAGTGCAGAATAGTCCAAGGGTGTCTGTTACATGACACTGTATGACACAATTTACTATAGTATGTATAGGTCAGTTCTATTAGGTTCTAGAAAAGACTCAGGTTGTTCTTGTTTGCTTATCTTGTGCCAGGAATGACTCATGATCATATGCCTCACCTGGGTACATACGGTGACTAGCAATCACTATGTTTGATCCTCAGGAAGACTTGCCAGATCTTAGCAAGAATCATTTTAGAAAGTGCTCTGTGAAAAGTGACTGGAACATTTAAGGGTTTTCTAGGCTTCTTGCTGTGATATGATGTCCTTGAGAATCTTATATTAGGATATTCACTTCAGAAATAGGAAAATATATGTTGTATGATTCTTTTGTATAAGACACAAAATGTAAGCTGGGTGCTGGTGGCTCCCACCTATAATCCTAGCTACTCAGGAGCCTGAGATCTGAGGATTGCAGTTCAAAACCATTCTGGGTAGGAAAGTCTGTGACACTTATCTCCATTTACGCACTAGAAAACCAGAAGTGGAGCTGTGACTTAAAGTGACAGAGTGCTAACCTTGAGCAAAACAGCTTAGGGACAGCACCGGGGCCCTGAGTTCAAGCCCCATGATTGACCGAAAAAAAAAAAGGAAAGAAAAAAGAAACTATATATATATATATATAAATTTCAACAACAGTTATTGTTTAGGGATGAAACTATGAATCTCCATAATATGGATGAGAAGGCTTTGCCAGCCTTGATGAACTGTGTAAATAAGATGAACTTTGTTTTCATAAATCCATGAAATTTTAGGGTAAACACTACCACATAATGGTCTGGTCTATTCTGATTATGTTGCTTGGCTCACATTATTAAATCCTATCTGGAATATTCTGGCACTATTATAAGTTTCAGCTTCTTTTATCTAATATTTATAAAGTAATATTCATATTGTCATGATAACTGATTTCTCTTTATAATCCAACTTTAGTCTCTCTTTTTTGTGTATGCTGGGTCTTGATTAAGAGCCCTGTGGATCTCTTGTTTGGCTTTTTTGCTCAATGCTGGTACTCTACCACTTGAATCATAACTTTATTTCTGGATTTTTTTTTTTGCTGGTTAATTGTTGATGTGTCTCATAGAGTTTTTGTTTTCTTTTTGCATGGGCTAGCTTTGAACTATTATGTTTAGATGAATAGCTAGGACCACAGGCACAAACCAATAGCACCCAGCCTAAACCTAGTGTCTTTTAAGGCCATAAATTAATATATAAAATGTGCCTTTTCAAACCAGCTTTGCCACTGGCCTGTAGATAATAGCATAATCATATTCTTTTTTATGAATTGATAGGCGTCTAAGTATGAGTCTCATAGTTAAATATTCAAGTAACTACTGCAAAAGTCTACTTAAGAGCAAGTTTCTTTAGAACAAATAAGGTAGGGTGAAAACAGCTTTGTTGTCATTACATTGAGAATTTATAATAGTGCTTTATGTTTACATAGATTTAATATTTTCTGCCTTATCCTATTGTTTTTCTTTTTCTAACTCTCATTTAATGAAGTGTTTTAAAATAGATTATTAGGGTTGGGAAATCTGGGTTAGCAGTAGAGTGCTTTCCCAGAATGTGTAAGACCAAGAGTTGATCTTTCCCCCCACCACAGAAGGTAATAAATAAATAAATAACAGCCTAAGAAAAGGAAAGAGGAAAAGACATTATCATTAGTCTAAAGATGGGATGTCATATTTACTCAAGGCCAAATCCACACTTAAAAGAAATTCACTGACTCCAAAATCAAACTTGCACCTTGTAACAGATCAAAACTGAATAGCCATAATAGATCTTCCAAAAGCTATGCTATATTTCCTATGACTTTAAAAATAAAAAAGGAGACAGTGGCTAGGCACCAGTGGCTCATACTGTAATCCTAGCCACTCAGGAGGCTGAGATCTGACGATCACAATTTGATGCCAAGATAATAAGGTCTTTTTGTGTTCAAGGCCAACTTGAACAACATCTCTAGTTGCAGCTTTTTTGGTACTTAATTGAGGGACTAGAGATGTAGTCAGTGGTTGAGCTCATCCTTAACACTCCCCCTCCCAAAAAATTGTTGAAAGTATTTAGGCTGAAGCTAGTGGCTCAAGTCTAGAATCCTAACTACTCAGGAGGCTGAGATTTGAGAATCACCATTGAAAGCAAGCCTGGTCAGACAAACCTAGGAGATCTAATTAACCAGCAAAAAACTAAAAGTAGAAGTGTGGCTTAAGTGGTTGACATCTAGCCCTGAGTGAAAAGTATTTTAATTTCTACCCGAAAGCACAAGTTTATAATGAACATAGTATAGAGTCTGGCTTGTAGCACGGCACATTAGAGATGTGTGGAGACCCCCCAATCCATCTTCTAGTTGATTGATTCACTGCAAGACCAGCAGGATTCAGAAAGCTGCTGCTACAGGCTTGGTGGCAGTTCATTATAATGAAAAGATATAGATAAGAATCAGTGAAAGAAAAGACTTGCAGAGAAAGGTCTAGAATAATAACCAGAAGCAAAGGTTTCTAAGTGTCCCTTGCTAAGGAGTCCCACTGGATGCACATAATTTCCCCAGGATTATGTGTGATCACTGACAAATTCCTAACATGGGAAAGCTCACCCTAGCCTGACATCCAGGGTTTTCCTGGAGATAGGTCAGGCATGTATCCTGGCAGCATAGTGTGACTCATCACAGCTGCTCAGACTCTAATCCCTACTACCCTCACCCCACCCACCCAAACAGGCATTCACCATAAATAAAGCATGGCCCAAAGCATCAGGTATGCAAAACACTTCACACTTATTCAGGCAGAATATTTCCAGAGCTCAGAGATTTTTACTTGGGAAGTGTCTAACTGCAGTCCTGAAAACCTGCCTTCCTTTGAAATGTGCATGGTTAAGCTACTCTAGCTCACTGTCCATATATAGACTTGAATCTCCTATATGACAATAGAAAAGATCTTCCATGGGGAAGCACAATGGAGGGATGATACTGATCGAAATGTGTTGTGCTTGTAAACTGATTGGTTGAATTTGTGCAACTACTTAAAGATAACCAAAATAAATTCAAAAATTCAAAATCTTCTCAAATCCCTCAAGATTTAAAAATTACTTTAATAATAAGAAATCATATTGGCCTCCTAGACATGGCTGGGGTTGGAGGTATATGGGCATAACCCCAGTACTTAGAAGATATTGCAGGAGGAGCTCAAACATGAAGCCTGCCCAAGCGGTATTATCTGTATCAAAGCATCAGGGCTTAAGCATGAAGCTGAGTAGTAAAGCATTTGCTTAGTATTAGCATAAGCAGGGCCCTGAGTTCAAACACCAGCACACAAAAAAGAAAACCATGAACATAAACAAGTGGAGAAAGGTATATATGAGTTCATAATTTATTAAGGTGATTATGAAAAGTTGAGGTTAAGCCTTATAATAAACATCTGATAGCTTAATAATATACGTTTGTTTATTCATTTAGTAAACATTCAGTGCATAGATTGCTACATGCTAGAAATAAAAAAGCAAACTGTTTAGCTCATTCCTCACATAGAATTTACTGTAAAAAACAGCATGAGGATAGTGTAAAGGACCTGGGCAATAAATGTTTTATTTATTTATTTATTTAGTTAGTTAGTTAGTTATTTAGTTGGTCATGTGGCTGGAACTCTGGGCCTGGGTGCTGTCCCTGAGCTCTTCAGTTCAAGGCTAGCGCTCTACCACTTGAGCCATAGTGCTACTTAAGGCTTTTCTGCTTATGTGGTGCTGAGGAATCAAACCCAGGGCCTCATGCATGCAAAGCAAAGCATTCTACCACTGAGCCACCTTCCCAGTCCAAGTGTGACAAATTTAATAGTGAAGTCTATTAAAGGCATAATGGGAACAGCTTAGATGGATAATGTGACGAGGTGTGTGATGATTATCAATTATTTCACCCTTTTTTTGCTGCTATATAGGGATTGGGAATGTGGGGAGGGATTTGGGGGAATGGTGAAGTTGAGATAGTCAAGGCCAGACTGGCCTTGAACTCATGATTCAGATTCTTCAGATTTCAGCGCATAGGGATTACACGCATGTGTCATTTTGTCTGCCTTATTTCACCCATTTGAGTCACTCTGGCCAAAGGACACTGAGCAAAAGTAATACAGACTACCCCCTTCCCTACACCTCTCTGACACTCTACCATTGAGCTACAACACAACTTCAGACCTCCACGGACCACTCCTAGTGAAGAGCATGTTTATGTCCTCCAGGCTCACTCTCCCATTTCAGTGTGGTAAGACAGAAGATGCTTGAGTTGCTGGGTCATCACTGATAACAGCTGCTCTGACTCAACTTTGCATATGCTTCAACAAACTGTACCATTGCAATCATGCAACTGGTCAGACTTTCTAACCTGGGTATTGGTGGCTCATGCCTATAAATCTTAACTACTCAGAGGCTGAGATCTGAGGATCGTGATTTGAAACAAACCCAAGTAGGAAAGTCCATTAGACTAGTATCTCCAATTAATCAACACAAAGCCAGAAGTGGAGCTGTGCCTCAAGAGGTAGAGTGATAGCCTTGGGTGAAAAAGCTAAAGAACAGACAGGACTCAGGCCCTGAGTGCAAGCCCCAGTACCAGTGTGTATGCATGCGCACAGTCTACCATCTCTTAATGTGGTGCCTACTCCAGACTTAGGAGTTAGATAGGCCCACATTGAAAAGAGTATCAGGAAATTAGAAATATTTTGGTGTGATTGGATTATAGAGTACTTGAAGATCAATAGGAAGGGTTAGTTTGAAAGATAGTATAGACTAGGTTTTGAAAAACTTTTAAATCATATTAAAGGAATTTTTAAATGGAAAAAAGTATTGAGGATGGTTGGACAATCAGGTCATGATTTTGTTTTTGAATGTTTTATGTTAGAGAGTAAATGGAAAGAAACATAAACCTGAGATTTTACTTACAGAGCCATGGTAACAATTCTACTTTGAAATAAGACAGAAACCTGAAGGTGGAAGACAGGAAGGGGAAAAAAGTATATAAATAGGTTTCTTCTAAAGCCTGGAGAGGGATTCTAAAAAGGCAAGTGGATAGTCCAAGGTTTGTGAAGTTTGTAAACAGGTATGTCCATCCCAATTAATTGAAGTTGCTGACTCTGCTATAATCTTTTGTTACATTTCTCTTTCTGCCAAGTGGTCATGGAGAAACTCCCAAGACTTCTTAGGACTTCCCTCTGAGGTCACCCAACCACTTCTACCACATTGATCTGGTGGAAATGAATTGTTAGCCTGGGCTGGTGACTCATATCTGTAATTGTAGCTACTCAGGAGGTAGAGACCTAAAGGAGATTATTTTGAAGCAAGGCAGGCAGACAATTCCTTGAGATTCCTTCTCCAATTAGCTAGCAAAAAAGGTGGAAGTAGAGTTGTGGTTCATGTGCCAGCCAGGAGCAAGAAAGCCAATGGTGTGCATTTGAAGACTTGAGTGCAAGCCCTAGTTCTGACACAAAACAACAACAACAAATAAAACAAAACAACTCCCCCAACCTCCCTCCCCCCCCCAAAAAAAATAAAAATACAAAACAATCACATACAAAGATCAGGAATTAGAATGTCTTTGGACTTTTCAATAGCAAATAAAACGCCTTTTAGTTTTTAACCAGAAATAATGTCCAATCTTAAATTGGTCATACTGTGGGACCTCAATCAAATCAGAAAGGACAGACAAAATGAAAATATTTTTGGTGTAAAAGGCCTTCAAATTTTTACCCTACACTTCATTTTTGGAAAGTACTTAACAATGAGTCCAGTATATTTGAAGTTGTATAAACAGGAAGTGACTTAACACTGACATACTTTTATTTCTCAAAATGATGTCTCCTTGCCCTAGATTGCACTGGTAGACTTTGCCAAAAATACCATGAAAACAGAATTGGCACTTTGAGCAGTAGCCCTTTGAAGTGAGTGCTGAAGGTCACCTGTTCAGCTACATTCCTAATAAACAGGTACTGTTCTAAAAAAAAGCCTGTTTACCAAGTCACACAGATGGCTTTACTAATAGCATAATTTATGTCATCTAAAATCCAGAACGTTGGTATATTAGTCTGTAAATACTTATCCCTCTCCCACTCGTGTGTGTGTGTGTGTGTGTGTGTGTGTGTGTGTGTGTGTGTGTGTGTGTGCGCGCACGTGTGTGCGTGGGCATACGTAGTGTTCTACCACTTGAGCCACAGCTCCAGTTCTGGTTTTTGGTGATTAATTGGAGATAAAAGTTTTATAGACTTTCTTGCCTACACAGGCTTTAAAGCATGCTCCTCAGATCTCAGCTTCTTCCTGAGTAGCTAGAATTACAGGTATAAACCATTGGCACTCCATTCCCCCACCCCCATCCCCCTTTACTGCTTAATAACAAGGTGGCCATCTAGGATCTGGATTCTAGGTATATTTGTGTCTCTTCCCCTTCCCTTCCCCCTCACCAGGATTGTCCTCTAGTCCTTCACAGTCCCTATTTCTGTACTCCTGCCCTGCTAATATCACTACTCTTCTGACTTTACTAATCCCTACTTGTATTTGTAGTTTTGTCCTTAAAAACTGCTGTTAAAATGTTATGTTTTGCCAGGTGCCAGTGGCTTACACCTATAATCCTAGCTACTCAGGAGGCTGAGATCTAAGGGTGGTGGTTCAAAGTCAGCCTGGGCAGGAAAGTCTGTGAGACTTTTATCTCCAAAAAGCCACTCAGAAAACCAGAAGTGGCACAGTGGTTCAGGTGGTAGAGCACTAGCCTTGAGCTGAAGAGCTGAGGAACAGTGCTCAGGCCCAGAGTTCAAGGTCCATGACTAACAACAACAACAACAACAAAAAGCATGGTTTTGTAACTGGGATGCTGAGGGCTCATGTCTGTAATCCTAGCTACTCAGGAGGCTAAGTTCTGAGGATCGTGATTCCAAGCCAGCCTGGGAAAGAAAGATCATTACTTATCTTCAATTAGCCAAACACACACACACACACACACACACACACACACACACACACACACACACACACACACACACACACACACACACACACACACACACTATCAAAGCCACAAGTAGGGCTGTGGCTCAAGCAGGAGAGTACCAGCCTTCAGCACAAAAAGCTAAAGGACAGCACCTAGGCTCTGAATTCAAGCCCCAGTACTTGTATGCACACATACACATGTGTGTACCATTATATTAATGGAATCATACAATATACATTTTTTGTATTTGTATTTCTCATTTCTTGGATTCAATTCTATGTAAGACACCACAATATTATTGAGATGGTTATATTTTGTTCATTTCTCATACTAGTCAAGTTTTCATTAAGTGAACATACCATGATTTAGTTATATGATTCTCCTGGTGATAGGTATTTGAGTTGGTTCCAGTACACCACAGCTCAATCAGTATGTATCAGTTTCACTTTTAGAACTCAGAAGCTGTTCATAAATAAGACGGAGAACGGTACCGTCTTATGAAATTTAGAAGCTTTTAGTCACCCTTAATAAATTTCATACTTACTCCCATCTTTCCAAACCTAAGCAAAAGTTATTTAAATCAGCTGAGCTGTCAAGCTTCATCACTCTTTGCTCTTTGTTTTTGGCTTGTTGTGTGCGCGTGCCAATACTGAGGCTTGGATTCAGAGCCTACAGGCCCTCTCCCTTTTTGCTCAAGGCTAGTGTGTTTCCACTAGTGAGCCAGGGCTCACTCCACTTTTGGCTTTTTGCTAATTAATTAGAGACAAGAGTCTCGTGGGCTTTTCTGCCTACCCTGGCTCGGAACTGAGATCCTTAGATCTCAGTCTCCTGAATAGCTAGGAGTACAGACCTGAGCCACTACCCAAATTCCATGTTTTCTTAATGATTACTTTCTGATATATGTGAACTAAGATGGTATTATTAGCTCTCAAAAAAAAAAAAACAAAACCACTTGTTGAAGTAGCTTTAAGGAAATGAATACAGTAAACACTAATCTGCAACACTCAAATTGGAAATAGTCTCAGGCTTCCCAGTCCAAAGAGGGCAGATTTGCAGAAAGTTCTTTTTTTTTTTTAATTTCTTTTTGTACTGTCATAGTTCTTTTATTTATTTATTTATTTATTTTTTGTGAACACACTGTACAGAGGGGTTACAATTACATGGGCAGGATAATGCGTACATTTCTTATCAAGCATTGCAGCCTCCTCCTTTGTTTACCCTTCACATCCCTTCCCAGCCTCCCTTCCCCAATCCTCCCTGCCCCCCCCCAACGTCATAAAGCTCGTTTTCGACATGACAACTTGTACTTCTCATTGTTGCAACAGGTCCACCTGTATACTTAAACAACTTGTTTTTCCCCATCTCCTCTACAAGTTATACTGACATCAAATATAGTGAAAGCAGGGTTTATATTGTGGGGGAGGGACATACAAAGCAACAAAGAGATAATCTTATAAATGCGTTAGAAACACATGCATGAAAGAAAAAAACATTAAAATACATATCTAAGGATTCATTTTCCTGACATCACATTATCTGACCTTTTCCGCTTGACTCCTACATATACTAGATATTGCAAATAAGGGAAACCATGGGACCTATGTTTCTTTGGGCCTGGCTTACTTCACTTAATATAATTTTTTCCAAGTTTTTCCATTTCCTAACAAATGGGGCAATGTCATTCTTTCTGATGGAGGCTTGAAGTCAGAGCCTGGGCACTGTCCCTGAACTTCTTTTGCTCAAAGCAAGTGCTCTACCACTTGAGCCACAGCACCACTTCTGGCTTTTTCTGCTTATGTGGTGATGAGAAATCAAACCCAGGGCCTCATGCATGCAAGCACTCTACCACTGAGCCACCTTCCCAGCCCCATTCTTTCTTTTTTGTGTGTGCCAGTCCGGGAGCTTGAACTCAGTGCCTGGACACTCTACTGCAGCTTTTTTGCTCAAAGCTAGTGCTCTACCACTTTTGCTACAGTCCCAGTTCTGGCTTTTTAGTAGTTAACTGAAGGTAAGAGTCTCACAGACTTTCCTGCCTGAGCTGACTCAGAACCATGATCCTCAGGTCTCAGCCTCCTGAGTAGCTAGGATTACAGATGGGAGTCACTAGAACCTAGCTTCACTGCCTTTCTTACAAAACAGATTATCTTGTTATCATTGGAGGATTATTTTCCATTTTAACCCATTCTTTTATAAGTATTGAGTATATATGGTAAATAATCCATTATTATAAAATAAATCTATTCATTATTTTTAAAAATCTCAGTATTATTAATAACGAATATCCACTGAATGCTTACTATGTACCTGACAATATGCTAAGTACAATCTATACATTCCTTCATCTAACTGTGCCTATTTGATGAAAGCTAAGAACTTGTGTAAGCTTGCATCTGAAATAATTTGTGTTATGAAATAATTTTAATCATCACATTTAGCTATGACAACAGCTCTATAAAAGGTTAATTAACTTTTAAATAAAGGCTAGAACTATATTAATAAAAGGAAACCCAGGGGAAATTTGTGGAAAAGTAATATTGTGACAAAGCCCTAGATAAATAAGAGCAGAAGAGTTTCTGTTAATATAATTGGTAGGGAAATCCATCTTAAATAGACTTTATACTAATACTTACAGACTTCTATACTTTTATTGCTATTCTATCATTTCATTTATGATTAGTAGAATCTCATCCTTTGTAAAACCACATTAGTTGAATTATATGTATAATTCTCCAAATAGTAGGCAGGTAACACAGTAACATTTAAGAATCCACAAGAAATACAGCTTCTACCAGTGATGAGTTTAAATTTTTCCATTAATTATTTAACTAAGAGAAAGGACTCTCTGGGCACTGGTGGCTCACACCTGTTATCCTAACCACTCCGGAGGCTGAGATTTGAGGATCCTAGTTTGAAGCTAGTACAAGAAGACAAATCTGAGAGACTCTTACCTCCTATTAACCAGCACAAACCATCCAGAAATAGAGATGTAGCTCAAGTGGTAGAGTGCTTGGTTTGAGCAAAAAACCTAAGGGAGACTATGAGCTCCTGAGGTTAAGCCTCAGTGTGGTGCAAAAAGAGAGGAAAGAGAGAGAGAAAGAGAATCTCAATTACATATGTTTACTCTGAAATAAAGATACTGGGTCTAACTGGCACCATCTTGGCCATGTGGTGGATGAGAATTGGCTATACCTGAGACCATCTTGTCTTCACAGTAGAGACAGGTAAGTTCCACCTCCAGGTGATGGGCATGCCTGAATTCCTAGAGGCAGGGGCAGGGACTTGGACAATAGATTACTGGACCTGTCATTCCTGAACCTTAAACTTATGAGACTCTTGAGTTTTCCTGTGACCCTACCCCCTGCCCCTGCCTGTATTTAGGCCCCAAATATGCCATGCCTCATGTTTCCTGCCTCTCCTCTAGTCACCAGGGTGTCCCACTTCAGTTCACCACTGGAGATGATCTGGTTTGCTGGTATTGTTTTTCTGCTTTTCCTTTGTTCTTCTACTCTTGTGGTCAGTTTTCTAGCAGAATTAAGTGTATTTGAGGGGCTGCAGGTTTTTGAGACAAGAGTCCACCTGCGGTTGCTGGCTCTCCAATAAAGACTCCCAATTCAGCCTCTCAAAATGTGGCTTCTGTTTCTCACTGATCGAGTCCCAGTAAATTAACTCTTAACATTTAGAGATAGTGAAATCCAAGGATCATTTTCTTTCTCACTATCATAGTTATCTGTACAAGTAATTTTCTTTGTAACATTTCCATACATATATACAATGTATCCAGATCAATCTAGCTCCTGTATCACTCTCCTTACTCTCCTCCCTCTTTTAAAATTTCAACAGGTTTCAATGTTCTATTTTCCGTACCTGCGAATAAACTACTTCAACCATATTCATGCTAATTCATCTACTTCAGCTCCCCCTCTTGAAGCTGTAACCCATCCCTAACAGAGCCTGTTTTACTTTCCCAAGGAAAATTTTTATTTTTAACTTTTTTTTTGGTCAGTCATGGGGCTTAAACTTGGCCTGGGCACTGTCCCTCAGCTTGAGGCAAGTGCTCTACTACTTGAGCCACAGTGCCCTTTCCTGTTTTCTGGTGGTTAATTGGAGATAAGAACCTTGCAGACTTTCCTGCTTTGAACTGCAGTCCTCAGATGTCAACCTCCTGAGTAGCTAGGATTACAGGTGTGAATCACCAGCACCTGGCTTATTTTTAACTTTTTTTTTTTTTTTTTGTCAGGTGTGGAGCTTGAACTCTGGGCCTGGGCACTGTCCCTCAGCTCTTCAGCTCAAGGTGAGTGCTCTACCGCTTGAGATACAGCACCACTTCTAGTTTTCTGAATGGTTAATTGGAGGTAAGAGTCTCACAGACTTTCCTGCCTGGACTGCCTGTGATCCTCAGATCTCAGCCTCCTGAGTAGCTAGGATTACAGATGTGAGCCACCAGCGCCCGGCTTTTATTTTTAACTTTTTATTAAGACAAAATAAATTTAGTTCAGGTACTGGTGGCTCAACCCTTTATCCTAGCTATTTAAGAGGCTGAGATCTGAGGATTGCGGTTCAAAGCCAGCTCAGTCAAACAAGTCTGAGAAACTCTTCTCTAATTAACCACTAAAATAAGCTGGAATTAGAACTGAGGTTCAAGTGATAGAACACCAGGCTGTACAAAAAGATTACAAACCAGGATACAGTAAAACCACCAGCACACCTATGAACATTGAAGCACAATGCATCATAGCCAAGGTATGGAATCAACTCAGATGCCCCTCAATGGACAGATGAATTAAGAAAATATGACTTTATATATATAGATACATACAATAGAATTTTAATCATCCATTAGGAAGAATAATATTGTATCATTTATAAAGAAATGGAAAGACCTGGAAAAATTATGATAAGTGAAGTAAATCAGGCTTAGAGAGACAAACTGTAAATAAATATATTGGGTTGTATACAAGTGTATACAAACGGGGACTGGGAATGTGGCCTAGCCTAGTGGTAGAGTGCTTGCCTGGCATGCACGAAACCCTGGGTTTGATTCCTCAGTACCACATAAACAGAAAAAAAGCTGGAAGTGGCGGTGTGGCTCAAGTGGTAGAGTGATAGCCTTGAGCAAATGAAGCACAGGAACAGTGCCCAGGGCCTGAGTTCCAGCCATAGGACTGGCAAACAAAAACAAAAACAAAAAGCAAGTGTAGGGCTGGGAAGTTGGCTCAGTGGTAGAGCCCTTGCCTTGCATGCATGAGGCCCTGGGTTCGATTCCTCAACACCACATAAGCAAAAAGAAAAAAAAGCCGGAAGTGGCACTGTGGCTCAAGTGGTAGAGTGCTAGCCTTGAGTTGAAGAGCCGAGGGACAGCGCCCAGGCCCAGAATTCAGGCCCCACGACTGAACCCCCCCCCAAAAAAAGCAAGTGTATACAAATGTATTAACTGAAATACGGGAAACTCAATTAGTATAATTCCTCAGAAAGGAAAAGTTAAACAAAATACCAGGAAATGTGTACTTGAAAGGGGTGGAGTGTCATCTAGAGGAGAAGAGTAAACAAAAGAAGAGAAGAGAGAGTATGCAGTGAAGAATCCAGTGTCTATCCTATAAAATGAAGAAAAGTGAGGTAAGGGGTAGATTGGGAGGGATAGGTAAGAATGTTGAAAGAGGTCGAATTGATCAAGATACATTGTATTCATAAACTGCTTTCTTAAATGGCAAAGTGCTTTTTAAGGGACACCATTTAGGCCCTGAGTTCAGGCCCTAGTACCAATATAACACAGCACAACAAAACCTTAGTATTTATATGTGAAGCCAGGCTCTTGTGGCTCATGCCTTTAATCCTAGCTACTCAGAATGCTGAGATCTGAGGATCACATTTCACAGCTAGTCTGGGCAGAAAAGTTTATGAGATTCATCACCAATTAACTACCAGAAATCCAGAAGTTTGGCTGTGGCTCAGTGGTAGAGCGCTAACCTTAAGCACAAAAGCTCAGGGACACTGCCCAGGACCTGAATTCAAGCCCTATGACTGACAAAAACAAACAAAACAAAAAACAAAACACAATTTATATTTGAAAGTTAAGCATTTTCTTTAAAGGCAGAAGAGCATGTAATGAAATACTCATGCCTAGAAGTCAGACTTCCCTGATCTGTTATCTGAAAAAAATGTTAATAACTCACTTTGCTAAGCTGGTTTGTTCACTGTAAAGTCAGCTCTTTGTATGTCAGCTCTTTAGGGCTGTTTTTAAGATAAAAAGAAGATTCTCTTTTTTTTCATAGTAAATTAAGTATAATTACGGAAGTGGCAATTATATTTGCTTAGTCACATTTAAGGAAGCCTGTACATTGATTTAAAATTTAATTTGGTAAATATGTGGCTCTGAGAAGCAAGAGTCTCAGGAGGCATTCCTTAGCCATGTATTACCATATATTTAATAGCATTGGTGTTTGTATGCTTAATTTTGTTATATGGGAATTCAGTCCTGAGAAACAGAGGAACCACATTTTCCCTCTGGTCCTAACGCTTGAACTCATGGCCTGGGCATTGTCCCTGAGCTTCTTTTGCTCAAGGCTCATACTTTACCACTTGAGTCACAGCAACACTTCTGGCTTTTTATATTAATGTGGTACTAAGGAATCGAACCCAGGGCTTCATGCATGCTAGGCAAACACTCTACCACTACGCTACATTCCCAGCCCCAAAAGCCACATTTTGAGAGGTCTAATTAGGAGTCTTTATTTGAAAGCCAGTGACTGCAGGCAGAAAACTTTCAGCCTTGAATACACTTACCACTGTTAGAAAACTGAGCCATGCTGGGTGCTGGTGGCTCACACCTGTAATCCTAGCTACTTAGGAGGCTGAGATCTAAGGATCATGGTTCAAACCCAGCCCGGGGAAGGAAAGGCTGTGAGATGACTCTAAGCTTCAATAAACCACTAGAAAACCAGAAGTGGTGCTGTGGCTCAAATGGAAGAGCGCTCACCTTGAGCTGAAGAGCTAAGGGACAGCTCCCAGGTCCAGAGTTCAAGCCCCACAACTACCACCAACAACAAAAGAAAACTGAGCCATAATAGTAGGAGAGGAAAAAAAGAGCAGGAAAACAAGACCAACAAATCAGACCAACTCCAATGGAGAGCTGAATTGGGACACCTTAGTAACTAGAGGAAAGCCAGGAGACATGGCAAATGTAGTCCGAGCTGGTCAGGGCCTAAATAGAGTCCTGGTGAAGGGGTAGGGTCACAGGGAGCTTGGAGAGTCTCAAAAGTTGGTGGCACAGGATTGGCAGGCCCAATAACCTATTGTTCAAGTCCCTGCCCCTGCCTCTAGGAATTCAGGCATTCCCATCACCAGTGTGTGTGTGTGTGTGTGTGTGTGTGTGTGTGTGTGGTGTGTGTGTGTGTAATAGGACTTCCCTGTCTCTACCATGAAGACAAGATGGCTGCCATTAAAGCTAATTCCCTATCATCCACCCCATGGCCAAGATGGCGCCAAGTAGACCCAGTATCCTTATTTCAATTGGTAATCAGTTTTAGCAAGTTCACTATTGGCCATTTTATCCTCTATGTTGTATTCAATAAAGGAAATTTTGATGTAAACTTGACTTCAATATCTAGTAGAGAGCTCATTGTGCCTGTTCTACCTTGAGTTTCCTGTGAGGTACCGATCTAGTTCTTTAGTTGGTGACTTGGTCAGCTCAGATGGCTCTAACCAAATACAATATGCTGGCTGAGTTAAAGGACAGGTGTTTATTTCTCAAAGTTCTGGAGCCTGGGAAGTCCAAGAGTAAGATGCTCCTAGACTGGTTTGCAACGGCAGCTTCCCAATGCTGGCCTTCACCTGCTGGCTCTCTTATGTTTCTTCTTAAAAGGATACTAATCTTGACAGATGCTGGTGGCTGAAGCCTGTAATCCTACTCAGGAGGCTAAGATATGAGGATCATCATTCAAAGCCAGACCAGGCAGGTGAGACTTTATTTCCAATTATCTACAAAAGGCAGGAAGGGAAGCTGTGGCTCAAGTGATAGAGCATTAGCCTTGAGCACAAAAGCTCAGCAACAGCACCTAAGCTCAGTTCAAGTCCCAGGAAAGACTCCCTCCCTCCTCTCCCCCCCAACAGCAACAACAATAACCAATAAAAAGAAGACACTAATCCCATTTCAGAAGCCTCACTCTCACAGCTTTATCTAAACATAATCACTTCCCAAAGGCCTTGCCTCCAAATACCATCACCTTGTTAGGGTTTCATCATATGAATTTGGAAAGATACAAGTCTGCAATATTTAGCTAAGGCTACTGGGACCAAGTCCCACACTTTTATTTATTTATTTTTGGCAGTCATGGGACTTGAACTCTGGGCCTGGGTGCTATCCCTCAGCTCTTCAGCCCAAGGCTAGCACTCTACCACTTGAGCTACAGCACCACTTCTGGTTTTCTAGTGGTTTATTGGAGATAAGGGTCTCATGGCCTTTCCTGCCTGGGCTGGCTTTGAACCATGATCCTTAGATCTCAGCCTCTTGAGTAGCTAGGATTACAGGTGTGAGCCACTGGCGCCCAGCTTAAGTCCCACACGTTGAGTGAATTAGACAACAGAAATTTAACATATCACCATTATAGAGGCTGCAGGTCTAAAATCAACCAGCCCAATAAGATTGGTTGCTGCTGAAGCTTGTAGCGTAGAATTATGGCCCTCCAGGCTCATGCTGGCTGGGTGCCAATGGTTGATGTTCCTCTGCATCATCTGTACCTCCCAATCTCTGCTCTTAATAACATCTTCTGTTCTCCCTCTGTGTATGTCTATGTCAAATCAATCCTTTTTAGAAGAGTACCAGTCATATTGGCTTCACCTTGACATCAACATTAACTCTTTTTCCATGTAAATCCTTATTCTAAGATATTAGGGGATAAGACACCAACATACGAATTTGTAGAAGACCTAATCCAACCCATCACAACTAGCTACTTTTAAGGTCTATAAAAGTAAATGCCAGCCACTTGTGGCTCATGCCTGTAATCCTAGCTAGTTAGGAGACTGAGGTCTCCTAGGCTATATTAGTATTTTTCACATTTTAAGAAATATCACTTAATATACTCTGTAGTCTAAGTGTTCACACTTGGTATCTCTCTTCTCCGGAAATTATTTGTAATAGTGTTACACAAAAATCTTGATCTTTGTGTAGCCAATGTTTTATTTTCAAGGAACTGTGCTTTGCTTTGGCCCATCCAGCATCATCTCTTACTAGTTTTCCTTGTCTCTATTCCACTGGCTGGCCCTAAACTCTCTGTCACAGTGACCCACTTCTTTAAGTCAAATAAAGACCAGCATATCTTCTGGAATGAGAAAAAAAAAAGTGGTAAGGAAATGAGCAAAATCTTGAGCTTTGTGGACCCCAGTCTCTGTTTCCTATCCCTAAGGAGGAGAGTTTAAGCAGGGCTGGAAAGGGGATCTCCTTCCTTACAATGTCCATGTTCTGAGATGACATCTGCTACCACTGCATAGGGCATTAATGTCCACTTTTGGAATTGCTACTCACAGCTCCTAAGTTACAAAGAGTAGTTCAGTTTGACAAACCTTAGATCTTCTCTTGGTTCCAGTGAGTATTTCAGTGCTTGGCTACCATTAGCCTCCCACCAAGTTAAGGAGTTGATGCCAGAAGCTTACTCATTGCCCAGAGCTACATCTGAAAATGACTCAATGGGTCCAAAGGAGTCTTTCAGGAGAAATAACCCTGCTATTAACCCAGTGACAGACCTCAAACTAAGCACTGAAACAGGGGCCAGCAGCCAGTCACATGCAAGCAATAGGTTTGGCATTGAACTTCATCTTTCTGTAGCAACAGATAACCAGTTTTCTTGCTGGTGTTTATGGGGCACCCTTGGCCTTCTTGCAATACAAGATCTCTATCACTGAGCTGTAGCTCCAATTCCTAGTTACACTAGGAATGTCATTTTAAAAGGTATGCCAATCTATGTTTAGTAATATTTTGACTTTTCCCCTTCACCATGGCTACCTGTGTTCCTCTTGACAGACATTGTTTGGAACAAAGTCTTGCTATGCAGTTCTAGCTTCCTGATTGTTGGGATTACAGGCATGTGCCTCTATTCTTCACTTGATAAACATTATTGTTAATAAATCTAACTTGACTTTACAGAAAGAAATACTAAACACATTTACAAAAAGCACTGGAGTCCTATGGGTTACTTGAGCTCCATGTCAAATAAAATTAGCCATCTGTTCAGTTTCCTAATATGGTAGTTCCACATTAAAAGAGGGTTTCAAAATTAGTTATTAAAATTTCTTTAATATTGTATAAGGCAGCTTTTACAGAGCCTTGATTAAAAGTAACTACTTAATTATTTATGTGCCACTCAGGGTATTCAAATGATTTAGAAAGAACTAGCAACTAACCTTTTTCCAGATTTGAATGAACTGGAAGACAGTAAATCAGCATGCATTCAGAACACTATTGTGACGTCAGGTTTCTGGGCAATTAGCCTTCAGAGGAAAGCTGTGAGCCAAAGTAGTCACTGATGAGATCAAAAGCCAAGGAGATTCTGTTTTGAATTTGCACTTAAAATTCCAGAGAAATGTGAAACTCTGAATTTTACCAGCTCACAGGAAGATGATAAGGTTGGTACACAGCAGATATTTTTGGGTGGGAGAGTGGTACTGATGTTTGAACTCAGGGCTTCAGATTTACCAGGCAGTTCTTCTGCCATGATATCCAACCATCCAGCCTTACAGAGTTTTAGAAACTAAGACATAACCACAGCCAAAGAAATCTCTCAGCTATCAAGTGTAACTGGACCCTTTGCAGTTCTCTGGTGAGCAGGGGGTTGGAGTCCTCAACATGGCAAAATCCACTCTGGGGCAAGTGGCCTAGGGATTTCTCAGCAAGAAGAGTAGAGGGACATCTCAATGATCTCCAAAAAATGCACAAAATGAACTCCTTGGTCAATCTCCACTGTGTGTGTGTGTGTGTGTGTGTGTGTGTGTGTGTGTGTGTGTGTGTGTGTGTGTGTGTTTGTGTGTGTGTGTGTGTGTGTGTGTGTGTGTGTGTATGCTGGTACTAAGGTTTTAACTAAGGGTCTGGTCACTGTTTCTTTGTTTTGTTTTTTCCACTCTAGGCTGATGCTTTACTACTTGTGTCACAGCTTCACTTTCAGCATTTTGCTGGATGACAGTCTCTTAATTTTGTCTGTCTGGGCTAGCTTCAAGCCTCGATCCTCAGATCTCAGCCTCCTGAGTACCTAGGATTACAGGAGTGAGCTACTTGCACCTGGTAGATGGCTATCTTCTTATAAAGTATTTTCACACAAGCGAAGAGCCCTTTGGAGTGTCTTTTCGGAGGTCTCTACACTCATTCATTTACAAAGGCTCATAAATGTAACCTAATTATTTTCCCAAAGCTCATCTCTTAACCCTATCAACCTCACATTTCAATATATGTATTTTGAGGAGGCACTAACATTAGTCCATTGCAATGGGTATAGAATTTCAGTTTTGTGAGATGAAAGAGTTTGAGAGATTGATTAAATAACAATGTGAGTATCCTGGAGTCATGGGCCAGAATCCTAGGCCACAGGCCCAACTTCAGGTCTTCTAACCTGTTGGTCCAGCCCTCAACCCAAATGTGCCAAAATAGAGATGTGTAGTTGTGAAGGGCAGAAAAAGGGGATTTGTAAGCACACTGTGGGAAGAGGCAAAGTAAACATTTCAGCCATCTTTGGAGTACAGATGTGAATTTAGGTTTAGAGGAAGAATTAAGACAGAGGGCAGGAAAAGTGTTTTTTAAATTTTATTTTATTTTATTGGTGGTTAATTGGGAATAAGAGTCTTATGTACTTTTCTGCCTGGGCTGGCCTCAAACCATGATCCCTAGCCTCTTGAGTAGCTAGGATTATGGCTATAAACCACCAACAACCCCGCTGATCCCAGTGCTTTAAAATAGCCCATGTCTTGGGTCTTACCTTTATTCATGATTGATGGTGTGCACTATCAGTAGACTGTAGGTTAACTAAGGCAGGACTACTCGAAGATCCATGCTGCAAAGGAAAACTTCAATACTATTTGGAAATACTTGTAATCTTAAAAGCTTGTATCAATTTAAAATCTATTTGCAGTATCATAGATATTTTATTTTATTTTGTGCCAGCACTGGGACTTGAACTCAGGGCTTCATGCTCTTACTTGGCTGTTTTGCTCAATGTTGGCACTCTACCACTTGAGCCACACCTCCACTTCTGGCTTTTTGGTGGTTAACTGGAGATAAGAGTTTCCTGGACTTTTCTGCTCAGGTTATCTTTGAACCTTGATCTTCAGATTTCAACCTCTTCAGAAGCTGGGATTACAGACATGCCTGTAACAATATCACAGAAATTCTAACGTATTTGGCAATGAGAGAAGTGAAGTATCATTAGATTCTCTAAATGGCCACATCTGAGCCAGAATCAGAACCTGTTGAAAGAAAAACCTGTTGAGAGAAAAATCAGAAGAATAATGAAAAATCTGTGCTACTGAGAAAGAATTTTATGCTTGTGTTTTGCTTGCAAGTAAAGTTCTATAAAGAAGGCTATATGGAACTCTTTTTTACTTAATGACTAAACTTATTGTTTTTGGCTGAGTCAATTATGACAGAATCAATGATGTCAGTCAGCAATCATCACAGATTGATAAGGAAGTCCCTCCTCTAGCAAATATCATTTGTAAGTCAGCAAATACAATTCTCTAAAACAAATATTGCTTTCTATAAAATGAAATGGTTCAAAGGCTAACAATTCGTAGAGCATAATTCATGAAAATATATATTAAATATACATAGCTGAAATGTGATGAGGGAGCTCTCCTGTAGGAAATGAACTAACGTACTATTTTAAGAGGACAACAAATGTAAACAAAGACTAATGATTGTCTTTTCTGTCAATCACAGGGCCTAAGCACTGTCCCTGAGCTCTTTCACTGAAGACTAATGTACTACCACTTTGAACCACAGCACCGAAGTGGTTAGTTGGAGATAAGAGTCTCACTAACTTTCCCACCTGGAATGGTTTAGTACCATGCTCCTCAGATCTCAACCCCTAAGTAGCTAGGATTACAGGAATGAGCCACCAGCGCCCAGCTAGATTCTTCATTCTTTGTCTCTTTTCTTTCTCTAAACACTTAGTAGCAACTAAACCCATACTTGCACGCACATGGTCAATTATTTCAGGAAGTTTTTATTTTCTCTTTCTGCTTTGTCTTTAAAACCTTTGCCTACTGAAGTTTTCCCTTTAATTTAATAAAGGTAAATTAAAGTCTTGGTGGCTGATAATTTCTTTTCTCATTTTGTTGTCAATAATCCAAGCTACTACTGCTGCCTCCTCTTCTTCCTCATCCTCGTCCTCCTCGTCCTCCTCGTCCTCCTCCTCCTCGTCCTCCTTCTCCTTTGTCTTCTCCTTCTCCTTTGTTTTCTCTTTCTCCTTTGTCTTCTCTTTATTTTTTGGGGATTGAGTCTGGGCTGGGGATTAAGTTTAAGGTTAATCCTTATGCATACTAAGCATACACATATAAGATCTATTTTTTATATTATTGGTGACGTTTTAGTAATTGTTCGTAGAATAACTGCATGAGAAATTGTGTGTGGAATGGCTCTCAAAGATGTCCTCATCCTAAGCTCTAGAACCTGTGGGTATGACCTTTTATGACAAAAGGAGCAATGCAGATGTGATTTTATTAAGGTCTTTGGGATGGGGAGAGCAGCCTATATTTTCTGGCTGTGACATAATCACAAGGATTCTATGAAAGGAGAGAGGACCCAGTGACTGAGGCCAGGGATGAAGGAAGGAACCAGGAGCCAAGAGATGCAGGCAGCCTACAGAAGTAAAAAACACAAGGACTTAGATTGTTTTCTAGAGCCTCCAGAAGGAAAGAACATAGCCAGGATGACCCATTTCACACTTCGGAGTTCCTCAACTGTAAATCAATAAATTTGTGCACCAATTCTTTGTGATGTGTTGCAACCCAATAGGACAGATTCCCAATAATAAAACAAATGTCACTTACCATCTTTATGGGAATGCTCATTTAGTGTGAATGTGGCTTTTAGTTTGTTGCTTTTTGTTTTTTGGGGCCTAGCATTCTCAAGCTGGTAATGAATGTAGTTGAAGCTTTAGGTGAAGTGTATAGCCTACATCACCTTGTCATAAATAGGTTATCCTACATGTGACTATTTGAGATCCGGGTAAGAATGCTAATTCAATGCAAAAAAAAAAAATACTGTGCTGGGAAGGTGGCTCAGTGGTAGAGCGCTTGCCTTGCATGCCTGAGGCCCTGGGTTCGATTCCTCAGCACCACATAAGCAAAAAGAAAAAAGCCAGAAGTGGCGCTGTGGCTCAAGTGGTAGAGCGCTAGCCTTGAGCTAGAGCTGAGGGACAGCGCCCAGGCCCAGAGTTCAGGCCCCATGACTGGACCAAAAAAAAAAAAAAAAAAAAACAACCCCAAAACTAACAGGTTAATTTTAAAGTTAGATGATTTAGACAAGCATTCAAAGAAACACCAATGCTGACATCCAATTAGTGACTCGTCAGTACCTCTTAAATGTTCTTCATTAATATTAGACCTAAGTTAGATTTCCATTTAAATTTTTTTTTTTTTCGGTCGTGGGGCTTGAACTCTGGGCCTGGGCACTGTCCCTCAGCTCTTCAGCTCAAGGTAAGCGCTCTACCACTTGAGCTACAGCGCCACTTCTGGTTTTCGGGTGGTTTATTGGAGATAGGAGTCTCACGGTCTTTCCTGCCTGGGCTGGCTTTGAACCGGGATCCTCAGATCTCAGCCTCCTGAGTAGCTAGGATTACAGGCATAAGCCACCAGCGCCCGGCATTTCCATTTAAATTTAACTAGAATAAACTCTGAAACTTTATTCTGTGAAAATGATCACACCAAATTGATATAAAAAAGATGTTTCTTAGCCAAGCATAACATTGGATGCTCCTTAATTAAATATTGATCTGTGTTGTTTTCTCTGATTATTCTCACCTGTTTGGTTCAGAGCCCAGACTGTCTATAACTTACATCTATTTCCACACACAATTAGTAATGTCTCTGTGCTGGCTCCTCTGATTGTGTTCTTTTTTTTGGGGTCCGGTCATGGGGTCTGAACTTTGGGCCTGGGCCCTGTCCCTCAGCTCTTCAGCTCAAGGTTAGCGCTCTACCACTTGAGCCACAGCGCCACTTCCGGTTTTTTTTCTGCTTATGTGGTGCTAAGGAATCGAACCCAGGGCTTCATGCATGCAAAGGCAAGCGTTCTACCACTGAGCCACCTTTCCAGCCCCCTTCCCTCAGCATTTCCTACCAAACTTGCTGAAAAATGGCCTGGGAGAAATGAAATTGTGAAAAGGCAAAAATGCAACTAAAATTCCATTCTCTCTGGTTATCGCAATTCTGGAAGTGAGCACAACCTTTAACCATTTCAGTCAAGTTAAAAAAAAATGATCTCTAGCACTCTTTGTTTATTTGTTTAATTTTTGCTGGTTCTGGGGCTTGAACTCAAGACCTGGACCTGGGCACTCTCTTAACTTTATTGCTCAAGGATCTACCACTTGAGCCACAGCTCTACTTCTAGCTATTTAAGGGTTAATTAGAGATAAGGGTCTAACAGACATCTGCCCAGGATGGCTCCTGAGTAGCTATATTAGAGGTGTGACCTACTAAAGCTTGGCTTGCTTTTTAACTTTTTAAACCTATCATTTAAAAGGCAAAGGTTGAGCCAGGTGCCAGTGGCTCATGCCTATAATCCTTACTACTCAGGAGACTGAGATCTGAAGATCACAGTTCAAAGCCTGCCCAGGCAGGAAACTCTGTGAGACTCTTATCTCCAATAAAAATCACTGGAAAACTGGAAGTGGCACTGTGGCTCAAGTGGTAGAGCGCTTGCCTTGAGCTGAAGAGCGCAGGCCCAGAGTTCAAGCCCCAAGATGGACCAAAAAAAAAAAAGGCAAAGGTTATCAGAATGGGTTCTTTTTTTTTGGGTCCGGTTGTGGAGCCTGAACTCTGGGCCTGGGCACTGTCCCTCAGCTCTTCAGCTCAAGGCTAACGCTCTACCACTTGAGCCACAGAGCCACTTCCAGCTTTTTTCTTTTTGCTTATGTGCTGCTGAGGAATCGAACCCACGGTCTCAGGCATGCAAGGTAAGCGCTCTACCACTGAGCCACCTTCCCAGCCCCCAGAATGGGTTCTTTAAAAAGCAAGCCGACTCAGTAATATGCTGTGTGTAAGGGCCATATTTTAGCTATATAGGCACAGATAGGTTCAAAGTAAATATACAAAAGAGATATGGCAAGCCAGGTGTGGTAGTACAAACCTGTAATTCCAGAACTCAGGAGGCAGAAACAGGGTATTTGTCAGTTCTCCACTGCCTGGCCTACTGGGTAAGCCCAAAGCTCTCTGTTGAAGCCCCAGAACTGGCACAAAACATGGGGTGGGGAGCCGACAAAATAAAGTCAAACAGAGAAAGAAAATATGAGCCACAAAGAGAATATGAGAAAGAGAGATCATTCAGACAATATGTCTATAAGTGTGGAGTGCCAAAATGGTATCAGTAGACTTCAGGTCCAACATATTACCAGAGGTAAAGCACATTTTAGAATGACAAACTAATCAGTCATGAAAAAGACATAACAATCATAAACATCCATGCTCATAACCACAGAGCTTCCAGATGCACAAAATAGAATTGGCTAAACAGACAGATACACCTTTTATAATCATAGTTACAGATCTTAATTCACCTTTCTCAGCAATTATGAGAATGCACCAGACCCCACTGATATTCCTGGAATACTTGAACCAATAACTTCTGAATACACATTGTTATAGAACATGTTGTCCACTAAGGACATTGACCTAATAGACCATATGCTAGGCTCTAAAAACAGTCTCAGAAAATTCAAAAGCACTGATGTCATCATTTCTGTTTAATGGCAACTAAGAAATTAAACTAGAGGGCTGGGAAGGTGGCTCAGTGGTAGAGCGCTTTGCCTTGCATGCCAGAGGCCCTGGGTTCGATTCCTCAGCACCACATATGCAAAAAGAAAAAAGCCGGAAGTGGCGCTGTGGCTCAAGTGGTAGAGCGCTAGCCTTGAGCTGAAGAGCTGAGGGACAGTGTCCAGGCCCAGAGTTCAGGCCCCACGACCGGACCCCCCCCCAAAAAAAAAAACAACAAAGAAATTAAACTAGAAAGCAACAATATTAGGAAAACCCAAATATCTGGAAATTTGAAAATATATTTGTAAAAATAAACATGGGTAGCTGGGCGCCGGTGGCGTTCCTAGCTACACAGGAGGCTGAGATCTGAGAATCGAGGTTCAAAGCCAGCCAGGGCAGGAAAGTCCATGAGACTTTTTTTTTTTTTTTGGGTCCAGTCGTGGGGCCTGAACTCTGGGCCTAGGCACTGTCCCTCAGCTCTTCAGCTCAAGGGTAGTGCTCTACCACTTGAGCCACAGCACCACTTCCGGGTTTGTTCTTTTTGCTTATGTGGTGCAGAGGAATCGAACCCAGGGCCTCATGCGTGCAAAGCAAGTACTCTACCACTGAGCCACCTTCCCAGCCCCCCCCCCCCCCCCCGTGAGACTCTTATCTCCAATAAACCACTAGAAAACTGGAAGTGGCACTATGGCTCAAGCGGTAGAGTACTCGCCTTGAGCTGAAGAGTGCAGGGACAGCATGCAGGCCCAGAGTTCAAGCCCCACAACTGACAAAGAAAATAAAATAAACATGGATCATCATGATTGCTCTCAATATTTAGGAGTCACTTAACATGTACATGCTACAATGTGAAGTATGTTTTGATTTCTGTAAGAGACTAGAGACAATATGGCAAAGTGAACAGATTTTCTAAAATCCACAGGAAAACTTTAAAGTTGGCCCAGAAAGAAATGATTTAATGTTATCTGCTATTTTTATTCTCAGCATCAATGCTTCATCATACTTTTTTGTCATCTTTTATTATCAGTTGGTTAGCCCAGCACCCTACCAGCTCAACCCTTATATACAAGTGCACATAAAATGCATCCTCAGTATCACCGCAGACATTCTATTATCCAAAATTTATTGTGAGATACATTGTCAACACTCATCTATTTTTTTCTATTGTATTTCTTTCTTTCTTTCTTTTTTCTTTTTTTTCTTTTTGGTCTGGTTGTGGGGCCTGAACTCTGGGCCTGGGCCCTGTCCCTCAGCTCTTCAGTTCAAGGCTAGCGCTCTACCACTTGAGCCATGGCGCCACTTCTGGCTTTTTTCTTTTTGCTTATGTGGTGCTGAGGAACCGAACCCAGGGCCTCATGCATGCAAGGCAAGCACTCTACCACTGAGCCACCTTCCCAGCCCCTTTTCTATTGTATTATTAAAGAGAGGCTGTTTGGTACAGTAAAGTCTGGTTGCTGTGTTTGTGGTTGAGACAACTGGGGAGAAGAAAGCAAACAAAATGGATTTTTCATTTGGTTGTTCAATCAGTAAGAAGATAATACACCTGATAAGAAAGCAAGTTTTAGCTAAGTACCAGTGGCTCACACCTGTAATCTTATTATTCAGGAAGGTGAGATCTGAGGCTCTAGCTTCAAAGCCAGCCTGAGCAGGAAAGTGAGTAAGGCTCTTTTCTCCAATTAACCACCAGAAAACTGGAAGTGGCACTGTGGCTCCAAGTGGTAAATTGCCAGCTTTGAGCAAAAAAGCTCAGGGACAGTGCCCAATGCCTGATTTCAAGCTCTAAGACCAACCAACCAACCACCCACGACTACCAACCAGAGAACCAAAAACTGATAGCTGCTTAGAATAATTGTGCTTATTAATCCTTTTTTTTTTTTTTTTTTGGTCGGTCGTGGGGCTTGAATTCTGGGCTTGGGCACTGTCCCTGCACTCTTTAGCTCAAAGTGAGCACTCTACCACTTGAGCCACCAGCACCACTGCCAGTTTTCTAGTGGTTTATTGGAGATAAGAGTCTCACGGACTTTTCTGCCGGGACTGGCTTTGAACTGTGATCCTCAGATCTCAGCCTCCTCAGTAGCTAGGATTACAGGCGTGAGCCACCAGCACCCTTGAAATCTACCACTGGTTGGAAAATGAGCTGAAAGGGAATGAATTGCCATTAGCAGTCCTGGCCAGAGTCTGAGCTGGGAATTGCCTCAGGAGGCCATTATGTGACTCCCCAGCTTAAATCAAATGATTCAGTACCATGCAGGACTCCATGTGTTTTAGGATTGGCTTTAAAAGGAAAGATTGTTACTTCCCTTTATCCTTACACATTTTTAAACTTTTACTTATTTTTTTGTTGGTCATGGGGCTTGAACTCTGGATCTGAACACTGTCCTTCAGCTCTTCAGCTCAAGGTGAGCACTCTACTACTTGAGCCACAGTGCCACTTCTGGTTTTCTGAGTGGTTTATTGGAGGTAAGAGTCTCATGGACTTTCTTGCCCAGGCTGGCTTTGAACTTCGATCCTCAGATCTCAAGCCTCCTGAGTAGCTAGGATTACAGGCATGAGCCACCAGCACCCGGCTACATTTTAAAATATATAAATTATAAAGCACTGAACTCGAAATGTTTTATAATTTCCTTTTTCTAGAGCTTAACATTAAAAAAATTAAAATGCTTGTCTATAAAAATGGGAATGTATGCATTCAGAAATATAAATATAAATTCAAGCTTTTTGAACCAAGTTTTTCTAAATAACTACAGATAAATTTTTCTTATTTATTAATAGTGCTGAGGATAAATCTCAGGGCCTTGAGTGTGCTAGGTATATTCCACTGAGCTATACTACCAGTGCCCAAAGTAATGTAAATAGTGTTTGGAAAGTCTTAACAGGTTTTATTTTTTTATTTTTTTGGGGTCTGGTCATGGGGCCTGAACTCTGGGCCTGGGCGCTGTCCCTTAGCTCTTCAGCTCAAAGCTAGCGCTCTACCACTTGAGCCACAGCGCCACTTCTGGCTTTTTTCTTTTTGCGTATGTGGTGCTGAGAAATCGAACCCAGGGCCTCTGGCATGCAAGGCAAGCGCTCTACCACTGAGCCACCTTCCCAGCCCCAGAGGTTTTATTTTTACTTATTTATTTTTTTGGCTGGTCGTGGGGCTTGAACTCTGGGCTTTGGTGCTATTCCTGCGCTCTTCAAGAGCTCAAGACTAGTGCTCTACTGCTTGAGCCACAGTGCCACTTCGGGTTTCTAGTGGTTTATTGGAAAGAAGAGTCCCATGGAGTTTTCTGCCTGAGCTGGCATTGAACCGTGATCCTCAGATCTCAGCCTCCTGAGTAGCTAGGATTACAGGCATGAGCACTGGTGCCCGACTTTAGCAGAGGTTTTAGTATAACAGGATTAAAGAAGTAATAACTAGAAAGCACATTTTGTTCCAGAGGCAGGAAATGGGAGTTAATACCTTTTTTGTTTTTTTGTTCTGGTCTGAGTGCTGTTCCCGAGCTTTTTGTTTTGCTCTAAGCTTTCACTCTACTATTTGAGCCATAGCTCTACTTATGGCTTTATGCTGGTTAATTGGAGATAAAGAGTCTCAAGGACTTTCCTTCCTGGGCTAACTTTGTACCTCAGTCCTCAGATCTGTTTCCCTCCTGAGTAGCTAGGATTACATGCTCTTACCTACCATTTTTTACAGGAAAAAAACCCCCACTCATATGCATTGTTTTTTAAAGTTAGATTTTTAATTTAATATCATGAACACATTTTTGAGTATATCTCATTTGGGAATGCAGTTTCGTTATAACTTAACAAGCCTCTTACAGACTGGCAGGAAATGTAACATCGTGTTTATTTAAAAAAATTAAAAAATTAAGTGTTGGGCCAGGCACTGTTGGCTCACATCTGTAATCCTAGCTACTCAGGGGGCTGAGATCTGAGGGTTGCAGTTTGAAGCCAGCCAGAGCAGGAAAGTCCATGAGATTCCTCTATCTCCTTAACTATTCAGAAAAAGCCAGAAGTGATGCTGAAGTGGTAAAACACTAGCTTTGAGCACTCTGGCTCAGGGACAGCACTCAGGCCCAGAGTTCAAGCCCGAGGACAACACCCCCCCCCAAAAAAAAGTGTTGGGATAATTGTTGTGCAACAATGGGTAATTAAATAACTTTTATAATTGTACACGCTCTATTTTTAAAAAGTAGAGACACCTGTTTTTCAAAGACCAGGCTTAGGTAAGGGATCAATTCCTTACTATTTGAGAATCTTTTCCCCCCATTTTTGCTTACCTTAAAATTACCATCTCAAGTTGTGTGGGAAAAATGTTAAGTGATATTCCCTATTTATTACACATATAGACTAGAAAACAGATTTTCCAGCTGTTGTTGATTCCTATTGTTTTTGCTTTCATCTTTATTCTTGGTGCTGGGGATGTACGTCAGGGCCTTCCTTCCACATGCCGAACGTACACACAAGTGTTCTGGCTAGAGCTCCATTCGCACTCTAGAGCTCTAGTGTGAAAAACACCTTTACTTGAATTCAGAAGTTTTCAGTGAAGAAAATGACCTTCCTTTTTGTCACATTTAAAACAAAAGTTGTTAAGACAGGCCAAAACATTTCATCAATATATTCAGATACATTTCCATGTACCTTAAATGGCACTACAAACTTTTAAAATTCATTGGCCAAATTTATTTTTAAAATTAAAAAAAAATTAGCTCTCCTTTGCAAATTGCTTGTTATCTGTAGTTTCATTATATTCTTCAATCATTCATATTCCTCTATTGTCATTTCTCCTTCTTTGGTGTTTTGTTATGTAGCAAAGGCCAGCTTGACTTCTTAATCTTCCTACCTCAGCCTACAGAATGTTAGGATTATGAAATTTTAGGCATGTGCTTCCTACTTGCTATTTTTAAATTAAATACAAAGCACTGTGGTTCCTGTCTGTAATCCTAGCTCTTCAGAGTGCTGAGATTTGAAGCCAGTCCTGGCATGAAAGTCCCTGAAACTCTTAAAATTATCCCGCCCCCAGCCCAGCCCTGAGTAGAGCTGTTGGCTCCATAAGAGCACTAGCCTTGAGCAAAAGAAGCTCAGAGACAGTGCCCACTCAAGCCCTGAGTTCAAGCTCCAGACATGGAGCAGATATGCGTACACACATACTTCAAATAAATCAATACACAGTTACATGATTGCTTTATTAAGTTCATAACTCTAACTTCAGAAAAATGTTAAGGTAGATAGATAATGGAGAATTGTCACAAACTGATGGTCTGGTCTGGATAAACCCAAACACCTCTCTCATAGTGCCTAGCTTTTCTCTCTGGAGACAATCCAAAAACAGGATGTCCTAGAACTGTCCCCAGGTCAATGTAATGTCATAGGATGGGTACATTACTTTCTTTTACAAAGCAGGAGATGGGAGGTGGGAAAGGAAAAAAAGCGTACGTTTTTATTCAGATGAACTTCACAGAAGAATGTTTATTTCTAATCACTTAAAAGTGACACAGGGTGTCAAAGAGTGTCAAAAGTGGCAAAGGTCTTTCTTCTGTGAATTTCCATCATTGTGGGGAAGAGTTGCCAATCATTATTTCCTGTATGATGACAACCACAGAGGTTTCAGAGAGATGTTTTTCAAACTGGTGTTTCTTTGTGCATGACAAAACAGTGTAATTGACAGTGCCTTCACCCTGAGGGAAGCATAATGTCTGAGACAGGTTACAGAGTTAGGTATACAGTCAGGTCTTAGGAAACTGGTCATTTCTCTTCCCAAAGAAACACTAAAAAACTGGCAGCATCTTTTGGTACAGGATGGCTCAACAATAATAGGACTTTTCACATACTTACTTTTCTGAGTAGGTATACTTTCTCCTCCACCCCCTCCCTCTTTCTTTTTTCTTGCCAGTCCTGGAGCTTGAACTTTGAGCTTGGGGACTGTCTCTGAGCTTTTTCACTCAAGACTAGTGTTCTACCAATTAGCCACAGTGTCACTTCTGGTTTTTTGTGGTTAACTGGGGATAGAGTCTTGAACTTTCCTGCCTGAGCTGGCTTTGAACCACAATCCTCTGATCTCTGAGTAGCTAGGAGTACAGGGGTGAGCCACTGGTACCCAGCTGAATTTCCCTGCTTAACAATGCTCTAACAGCAAGGGGGAATACCTTAGGGTTTTGTGTTTTTTGTTTTTTTTTTTAAGCATTAAGACTCAAAGTAAAACTGACTCCTGTGCCATGTCATGTTTCATTGTTACTATTGAGAATGGGATATTAAGATAATAAAATCATGAAGCCATAGAAATATATACAAGACCTGTTTGTGATGGAACTGGGGCTTGAATTCAGGGACTCATGCTCTCATGTGGCTTTTTCCCACAAGACTGGCATTCTACAACTTGAGACACATCTTCACTTTGGCCTTTTAGGTGGAGGTAAGACTCTTAAGAACTTTTCTGCTTGGGCTGGCTTTGCACTGTAATCCTCTGATCTTAGCGTCCTGAGTACTTAAGATTATTTATTTATTTATTTTTGTCATTCCTGGGGCCTGAACTCTGGGCCTGGGTGCTGTCCCTCAGCTCTTCAGCGCAAGGCTAGCTCTCTACCACTTGAACTACAGCACCACTTCTGGCTTTTTCTGCTTATGTGGTGCTGAGGAATGGAGCCCAGGGCCTCATGCATGAAAGGCAAGCACTCTACTACTGAGTCACCTTCCCAGCCCAGGTATTTAAGATTATGTGCATGAGCCACAGTGCTTGGCTTAGCAATCTTTCAGTTCTCTATATAGAGAAAAAACAGAGTTGAGGAAATAGAGGGCTTATTTTTATAGGAGCTATGTTTATAGGTTTAATAGTAATTATTATGGTGTTAATGAAAGTGTGCATGTGTATTTTGGAATCATTTGTTTCACTCTGAAGAGAACTGAAATTTATTACTGATGATCAGAGGAACAGAACAGCTTTGGCAGATTAAAAAAATGAAACAACCTAACATTAAAGACTTGAAAAAAAAATTCTAACACCAAAATGCCATCTGTGTAAGAAGCAAAGCATAATGTAAGAAATAAAAAAAAAAACTCTGGGAATGTAAACAGATTTTTAAAAAGCCATTTATTTTAAAAAACTGAGTTTGTCAAATCACATACACGAGCAGATACACAACTACCAAAGTGGCCCTGGAATAGACACCAGTGGGGCATCCACCACACAGTACCTGAAAAATACCGCTAAAAAAAGGAGTCTGCTGAATATTCAATTTCAGATTCCTACTGGACTCCCAGTTGAATGGCTTTAAGTTAGCATATAGAGAGAGGTAGAGTCCCAAGTGTATTAGCTGATGCCTCAGGGCTCCATTTAAAAACAAAACAGAAAATGAAAACCATTTCATCTCCACACAGGGAGGCCTATCCTATTGTGTTTTTCCTTTGTGAAAACAGAAGCCAAGTTTTTCTTCCCAATGGTTCAGCATTCCCAATCAAAAAGTGTGGTGTGGTAACATAAGCATTGTGCTTGTTGAACTGGTTAATTTTCCTCACCTTCCGATTCCGATTCTAGGAGAAAAGAAAGAAGTCAGATATTGAAATAAGATCATGGGGCACCTCCCCCAATTTTGTTATTTCAAGGCACCAACTGTGTATTAAGCAAAGCTGTTATTTATGAGGGAACATAGTACACACTGCTCCTTTTCAATTCCAAGCGCAATGCTCTCCTAAAAACCTAACAGACCCATATGTGGTACTGGAGAACATAATCCTATCATTCTTTGTATCCATCTCATTCTCAACTAGATTCTCTCTCAATCATTATTCTTTTGCGGTGTATTATCATTTCAAATGCCAGTTAACTGGTAAAGGTGCTATGAAAACACTTATAGGATCCACCAAATGGAGTTTTTTCTTGTAAGTCCACCAATTATTTCTTCCTCATAATCTTCCATTAGAATGGACAAGATTTTCTTTCTTTTTTTGAAAGTATCATATAGATATTTTTTATTACCTTGCTTCAGAAAGGAGCACTAAGATGCAGGCAAAATGCTTGACATAGATGACACTTTATGAATGTTAAAATTTAAGAACACACACACACAAAGCAAAACAAAACAAGAAAAAAATGGGGGCGGGGAAGAGATAGATCATTTAAAGTATGAAAAAGAAAAGTTGTAAAACAGAATGATTACCTTCTTCTGCGTTTTGTAACCACTCAACAAATTTCTTCATCTGGTCGAGAAAAACACTCTTGCCCTTGGCAACATGTGCTTCTTTATACCACTTCAGAATTGCTTCTTCACTCAGAACATCAGCTGTAATCACACACCAAAGATTTCAAAGTTACTCCATGAATGTTGTGTTTTAAAACCTCAGGTCCTTTAACTTATTAGAAAGCAATCTCTTTTAATATTAAAAATTCTATAAAGGAAATGCAAGCTGACTGTGGCAGAACATGCCTATAATCCCAGGACTCAGATGGTAGAAGCAAGAAGATGGCAAATTGAGGCCAGTATGGCCAGTACTTGCAAATTCTCAACTACTTGAACTGCATCCCCATCCCTTTTGTTTGTATTTTGTTTTAGAGTCTTGATAACCACAAGCAGACTGGGCCTCAAACTGAAGACCCTCCCCAACATATTTCCACACACACAGTAGCTGGGATTACAAGCATGCAGCACCAAATTGCTTTCTTTATACTGCTTTAAAAGAAAAACAAAGCTTACAATTTCTTACAGATTTCTACAAAAAGTGTGAGGTATCTATTACTTAAAACTCTAAACTCTACAAGTGTGCCTTCATGTCCCCAATACTATTGAGAATATTTAATATTAAAAAATAAAAGGGAAATACAAAAATACAATTTTAGATTAGGAAATGAGATAGCAACTTGATATAAACACATTTTAACCTTCATGAGGTGCATTGTCTATAAATGGTCTATAAAGCTTATGGACTTTACAAACTTTGACACTACAGCTATTTTTTCCAAATCAGGTGATATGTACATACCTATTTTTAAATTTACCTACTTTTTTTTTTTTTTTTGCCAGTCCTGGGGCTTGAACTCAGGGACTGGGCACTGTCCTTGAGCTTCTTTTGCTCAAGGCTAGTACTCTACCATTTGAGCCACGGTGTGACTTCCAGCTTTTTCTATGTAGGTGGTACTGAGGAAACAAACTCCAGGCTTCATGCATGCTAGGCAAGCACTCTTACCACTAAGCCACATTCCCAGCCCAAATTTACCTACTTTTAAGATTTTTTTTTTGTCTAGGGCAGTCTTGGACTGAGATCCCCTATCTTTGTTCTTTGTTTCTGAGCAGCTGGGTTTACAGGTGTGTACTACCACCATCTAGCTTATTTTTGCAATAGGGTCCAGAGTCATGATAACTTTTTGTTTTTTTCCTGGACAATCCTGCTTTTTACTTTTCCTGCAGCAATCCTCCTATTCCCCCCTCTCCCTTCTTACCTCCTCCCCCTAGGAGGATTGAATTTAGGGCCTGGGCACTTGAGCTCTTTTGATCAAGGCCAGCGCTTGATATAAAAGTCTCACAGGGACTTTTTGCCCTCAGCTGGCTTTGAACCTAGACTCTCAGATCTCAGGCATTACAGGCATGATCTAGTGCCTGGCTATTTCTTCCTTTTGAGTAGCTAGGCTTGGGGGTGTATCACCATGCCTGATCCCTTTCTCTTTCTGTCTCTGTTAAATAAACTGCATTTTTGCAAAGGAAACAAGTCTGGATTTACTCATGGACAACCAAGAGTTACCATCCAGAGTCCTACACAATTATTACTGTTATTCCTTTAGTCTCTTGAGCTGTTTCCAGCTTTCCATTCTCAACTCAGAATGATGAGTTTCCCAGACAATGAAGTCTCCACTAGCCAACAAAGCCTAGTTTTTGTGGGGAGGAGAAAAAGGCAGGGAGTTACAGCCTCAGGAACTTACCTACTATTGTGCCAGACTGCCTTGTACAGGGATCACTAGGGATTTTTTGAGGGGTGGTGGTACTAGTGTTTGAACTCAGGGTCTCTCACTTCAAGGTCATTACTCTACCACTTGAGCTACATCTTCAGCTTTTAATGAGGATTTTTTTTTTTGTTTCTTTTTTTGTGCTAGTACTGGGCACTGAACTCAGGGCCTGGGAGCTGTACCTTAGCTTTTTCATCAAAGGCTGCCCCTTGAGCCACAGCTCTGCTTCCAGCTTTTGGGTGGTTAATTGGAGAAGAATATCACAGACTTTTCTGCCTAGGCTGTCTTTAAACCTCAATACTTAGATCTTAGCCTCTGAAGTAGCTAGGATTACAGGAGTGAACCATTGGTTCATAGCTAGACCGTTTTGATAAGGTGTCCTTAGCAGAAGGATGCTATATACCCAACATATACATGTATGTAACAACAATTATTATCATTACAAAATAAGATTAAATGATGTGCAAACAAGTAAAGGGAAATTCCGTTTTCTCCCCAAATGATAATACATTAGGGATGATAGAAAGAAGTTACTGAAAGCTGATTGAATCTGCTCTTTAGTGAAACTAGTTGTCTGAGGTTTCCTTGGGAAGGTTGAGAGCTGACCCCTGTGTTTTATTGCCCCACAGAGGCCAGACAGGGCCATGCAGTTAGTAAAACCACAGGGACAATACTTATGAAATGAATACTAAGTGAATGTACTGTCTACCTAACCAGATAAATAGCACAAATCTGAGCCCTTAGAGATTAAGAACCCAATGTAGTAATATAGATTTGCTTGTAGACCAAATTTCTACAACCAGGGCATTAAAAAATTTAATTTCTGTTTAGTGAAAAGGCAGAACACTCTTGAAGAACAAAAAAAGACAATTTTTTTTTTCTTGTTCCTCCCTAAAGACAGGAAAGGTTCTTTAAAATTTGGAGACCATTGAGTTTTTGTTGAGAGGTTCCTAGGAATGCCTATCAGAAATATCAAATTCCAGTGAAAGCAGTTAAGAACTAAAACCCTCTACTGTTGGACTCGAGTTCCTTTGGATTGTACGTTTGCTTTCCTTCCATTTGGCCAACTTTGTTAATGTCTCATGGAAATATTTCTGTTCCCTGAGAAGCCTCTTTTTCTTCTCCAAATTGGATTCAGATTCAAGTTGAGTACCCTCCCTGATCTATCACTCATTCTACCACTTTGCAAATTCTCAACAAGGCGCCTCTGTTGACGGCTGACATCAGAAGTTTGTTTTCTTCTATATTTGAAATTCAGAAAGTTGTAAGCTATTTGGTTCATTTCATTTCCAGCATTTAACAGGACTGACCAATAATACTCAATACATGTAAAAGACAAATGAACTAAATTGATGAGGAAAAGTTGAGTATTTCTCAATTTAGAGAATTCTAGTTTAAAATCAGGTGCTCAGGAGGATGAAAGAGATAATAGAGACTATAAAAATAGGGTGAGATTTTCTAGTTTTCCAAAATGTCAATTAATTAAGTTTAGGTAATTAAGTTTAAAACTATGTGACCTAAGACATGGGAAAGTCAGAGGATGTCACATAGGGATATAACTAAAAAATAATTTCCCCTAAGAGTTCTGGGAATATTTGCTGAGAAGAACCTTTATCTTCTTGTAAGAACAAGAATAAAAAGAAATCTTTGCCAGGCGCATATGGCTCCACCTGTAAACATAGCTTCTCAGAAGGCAGAGATCTGAGGATCATGATTCTGAGTCAGCTGGAGCAGGAAATTCCATGAGATTCTTTTCTTCCGTTAGTCACTAAAAAGCTAGAAGTACAGTGGTGGCTCAAGTGGTAGAGCAACAGCCTTGAGTAAAAAACCTCAGGGACAGCACCCAGACCCTGAGTTCGAGCCCAGAATTGGCAACAAAACAAAACAAACAAAAAAGGAACATGTGGAAGATTATGAAATTACTGAGAAAATAATAGTTTTAGCAACTCAAGGATATGTTTATAAGTTGCCAGTTTAAAAAGTTTCTTGATTTCTTTTTACAAAGTAAGCAAGAGAAAATCGATGTTGGCACCTTTCCAGGTTCCCAAGGGCCTGCTCAAACTTGTCACAGCCCTCATCAACTTTAGGTTATTTAAGCTGATTATTACTGCTAACAAGCAGTTTGTTGACTTTTTAGTGAATTAAGAGCAACAATAAACTAGGATACTCCTGAAAAAGGAGCATCAACTGTGCTGGGTTAGAAAAATTCTGGTAAGAAACTGGAAGGGTTATCTAGTCTATGACAAGAAGGCAAACTGCATTGGAGAAATTAGCTGATCAAGTTTGCTTCTTTATTGCCTTCTCACAAAGCAAATGGAAAACCTGCTCCGTAGGCTTCTTTATTAGCCTTAAAACAGGAGCTAGTTGTGGCTGTAGTGGATAGAAGGACTACTGGCCTACTGGTTACTGGTTACACAGACTTTGTTCTTATTCTTGGTTGCTGATCATTGTATGTAGGTTAGCAATATGGACCTCAGGTTTGATTCTGAGGAGTCAATTTGAGTATTATTTGGTGAGCCCAAGGCTGGGCTTTGGCACTGTCCCTGCACTCTTCAGCTCAAGGTGAGTACCACTTGAGCCACAGCGCCACTTCCGTTTTCTAGTGGCTTTTTGGAGATAAGAGTCTCATGGACTTTTCTGCCTGGGCTGGCTTTGAACCACGATCTTCAGATCTCATCCTCCTGAATAGCTAGAATTACAGGCCTGAGCCACCGGCGCCCTGCTTTTTCCTTTCTTTTTTGGAGACATGGTCTCACGATATACTTCAGACTGTCCTGGACTCACCCTCTCATATATATCTTATTATATATCTCATAATATATTTTTTATATATGTGAGATATACCTCAGACTCACCCTCTCTTATGAGGGTGGCCTCTAATATGCAGTGCTGGAATTATAGGTGTGTGCTACCATACTTAGCTAAGTCCTAATTTTGAGATCCTGTCACCTCATGATCATATCCAAAATTCCTAATGGTGACCAACTTTGAATGATATGTAAGTTATCACATTCTATAATTAGCTGACATATTTCAGCAGTCTGCAAAGTAAAATTTCAACAAAACACTGTGAGCAAGGTACATACATTTAATTAGAAAATGGCTAATAATGTGAAATTTGAATATTCCAACTTCTTTATCACTGTCAGATGATTCTAATAATATGCTAAAAGGAAAATTAACTGGAATTACTTTATAACCTAATTATTCTGATATTATGCTACTTACGTTTGTAATAACTTCTAATTAGCATTATAATGTTCAAACTCTCTCTTTAGAGCTCCTTCCTCCCCTTACAAATCTACATAAATCTGGACCATAATTTTTTTTTATGCTGTAGGTACAGAGATTGAGATCAGCTAAAACCTTTAGCATTCATTTTTAGTGCAAGTTGTCATAGCAACCTAAGCCTTATAAAATACAATGAGAAGACAGTAAATGTGAAAGCCTAAAATAGCCATTGACTTAGAAAATAAAATGCTGGGCCAAATAATTAAAATGCCAAGTGAAAAAGGCTCATTATTTCAGTAATTTTCAAGTCAGATCTATGGTACCTCAACAGGTTTGAACATAGCATATACAGCATTTGATAATCCTTGTTATGAGAGCTAATTGTTCCAGGACTAAGGGAGACTCAATTATCTTATATAATTACATTCTTTCACCATCCCTGAAGAAAAATATCCAGTTTACCCCCAGTCTTCTGGCAACTTTCCCCAGTGAAGTACCCAGGAGTTTTGCTAGGCTGGATCCCCAGGCAAAGTACAAGGCTGTGTGCTTCTTTTTTTTAACCTCACTACAACTTTTAGATGATGATCTCTGTGGCCCTCTCACCCCCTGGCACAGAAACTTCTAATCTCCTGCTACACCCTTGAGGGGCTTCAACACTGAGGCAAAGGTTGGAACCACACAGATGGATAGCTACCTTTATAAAAGAGAACCACGATCTTCTGAAAGGCTTTCATGAAGTGGATGTTGTCATAACAGTATTCTTGAACCTTCTGGAGGAGGATCAGCTCTGACTGGCCTTGGGAGCTGAACACAGCCAGCAAGGGAGCGTATTGCTAGACCAGAAACAGAATAAACGCAATAACTTGTCTGGGATGTAAGGAGTCAATACTGGTGGAATATTCATGACCTGCAGCTCTGCTTAGAAAACATTTGTTCATATTTAGGACTATTATCTTCCTACTATCATAGCATATCTAACCAAAATGAATTACTTTTATCACAGTGTTTTAGATTTCCCTCACTGTTTCCATGAAAATGAGCCTAAATATGAGACTGCTCCTGTATTAAAATTGCTGTGTCTGCTATTTGTAATTGATATCGTAAAAATGACATTTATAGTACTCGTTACCTCAAAGTATGGCTCTACCAAGACAGGAGGAGTGAAGTCTCTTTCCCCAGATACCCTAGCCTCTTTACAGGTCATCTGGGCAGCTTTGTTCTTATTGTTTCTTTTATCACAACAAATGTCCTTGGATTTTTGCCACTGATGTACAGCTATTGTTTTCTCTAATCTCTCTTTAATTCAGCCCTTACCTCTTCCATCCCTAATCAACATAACCTGCAAAGTTTGCTCATACCTCATTTCTCATGAACAGAGTCATTTTTCTTTTTGGTGACAGTACTGGAGCTAGAACTCACGGCCTGGACTCTTAGAGTTTTTGCTCAAGGCTGGTTCCCTATCACGTCAGCTACAGCTTTGCTTTTGGCTTTTGGTGGTTAATTGGAGATAACAGTCTCATAGGCTTTTCAGTGCATGTTGGCTTTAAACCATGGATCTCAGCTTCTTGAGCAGCTAAGATTACAAGTGTAAGCAAGCCACAGGCACCTGGCAGAGACTCATTTCCTACGAATTATATTCTACCTAGTTTATATTCTGACCTTGATTTCCCAACTCAAGTGTCAGGATCTAACTCTACACTTCAATATAGTTTTGTAAGGGAGGAAACAATAAAAGCATTTAGTAAACTGTCATACAGGATAGAATGAACGCCAATAATTATATCATATTTAATATATGGTATGGTACTGTGCATGATGATTCTGTTTTTTTTTTTTTTTGGATAAGCTTTTTTTTTTTTTTTTTAAATGGTGGTCTCGGGGCTTGAATTCAGGTCCTAAGTACTGTTCCTGAGCTTTTTTGCTCAAGGTTAGTAATCTACCACTTAAACCACAGTTCCACTACTGGCTTTTTTGTTATTAATTGGAGATAAAAGAATCATGGATTTTCCTGCCTGGACTGCCTTCAACCCATGATTGTCAGATCTCAATCTCCTTATTAGCTAGGATTAAGGTATAAGTCTCCCACAATTTCTGGTCATTTTAAATCACAACTAGAAACCATTTGACACACTCCAGAGGTTCAGGTGGCCTACTGCTGAGCCAGCTTCTTAAGAACACTTTTTACCTTCAGATGCTTAAGGGCTTGCTCTGCAACAAGTTCTTCTTTCTTGTTCCATTCGACAGCATTCATGATACAGGTCCACAGGAGGCCAATCACTGCTGTTTCGGGGAGGTCATTCCTTTTCATTTCTTCTTTGACATAAAGCACCACCTACATTTCAGAGGAAGGGAGGGGTCTGAATGTAACAGCAGCTGGGGTGTTCCTCCTCTCACTGCTTGGTCAATAAAAGGTTTGGGGGTAGATAAGAAAGTCTGTCCAGTCCCCCCATTTCTGGCACAGATTGCCAATTACTCAAGAAAGGAAAAGACTATGTTCTCAGTGTAGATTTGTTTTTAGTCCAGAAACTAATAGGTTTAGCTTTAGCCAGAAGCTGCAGGATAGCTGGAATGAAGGAGGATCTCTGTCCTAGGTTGTGTTTTTGCATGGAGGAATCCATTGTAGAACGTGGATACTTGAGCCAATTTGACTTCTTGAAATTTGAAAACGGCATCAGAGCTGTGACTTTATTTACCTCCACATCTCAGCTTTTTTATTTTTTATGGTCATGGGGCTTTAACTCTGGGTCTGGGCAGTCATTCAGCTCTTCAGCTCAAGGCTAGCACTCTACCACTTGAGCCACAGTACCACTTCCGGCTTTTTCTGTTTATGTGGTGCTGCGGAGGAATTGAACCCAGGACCTCATGCATGGCAAGCACTCTACCACTGAGCCACCTTCCCAGCCCCTCCATGTCTCAACTTTAAACCTTTTATTGGATAATGACTTGAGTCTATAATATCTGTTCTCTATAATTTTCCCTTTAATTATTACTCTGGCTCACCTCAAGGTTCTTTGCAGTGAAAAGTAAATTTGTAAGGTAAACTATACAGTGCAAGGCAACTTTCAAAATTCTTATCTATCAATTCAGCTAAACTCAGAAGATTATTTTCCTCTTTCCAAATATGGATGAACATGTAAATTTATCCTCCATTCTCATGATCTAGGACACAGGTCTGCCTATCGATGTATTTTGTATCAAATTTATTTGGAATGCTTTTCCCTTTTGAAATAAAATCACAGAGGTTAAAGCCATGTATCTCAAGAAAACTTTTAGGGGGCTGGGAAGGTGGCTCAGTGGTCGAGCGCTTGCCTTGTATGCATGAGGCCCTGGGTTCGATTCCCTAGCACCACATAAGCAAAAAGAAAAAAAGCTGGAAGTGGCGCTGTGGCTCAAGTGGTAGAGCGCTAGCCTTGAGCTGAAGAGCTGAGGGACAGCACCCAGGCCCAGAGTTCAGGCCCACGACCGGAACCAAAAAAAAAAAAAAAAAGAAAGAAAGAAAACTTTTAGTATAGTGGTACAATTCTTTCTGTCCTTTTCTATGCTTTTTTGAGTGAAAAAGATATTGTTTCTATTACTTCTGGACAGCAGAAACAGCAGTAGTGGGCTGAGCTACCCTTGAGATGAGAATCGGCTGGGCTGGTTGTGTGAGGGATGCCGCAAAGGATGACAGCCTTGCGTCTGAAATTGCCACAGTGGTGTCTGTTACAGCTTTTTCTTTCCCATGGGAAATCAGATACATACAAGCTCTGGCTGAATATACTGTTGACTTTAACATCATGAGATTTGAGAGTATTTGCTGTTCCAATACCTCCATCTTGTGGATAGTTATCAACTATGAAAAGAGCTTTGAAAGGTGAAAATTGAGGGGAAGGGGAAGGATTCTTCAGTTTTAATTTCCAGCTTATCACATAGAAGGCTGATTTTGAAGTTTTCTCTAGACATGTAAAAATACACAAAACTACAGTCATAGGAACTGTTGTTGTCTAGATTATGCCTGTGCATGGTCATAAATGTAAAATAAAATAAATGTAGCTTTTACATTATACACAGCTATTGTGAATGGTATCAAACAAGCTGCTGGTCCAAATGGTCTTTTTTCTTGGTATGAATTCAATCTTTTCTTCTTCAAACATAAAGCCAATGGGATAAGATTTGGCTCAGGGATAGAGTTCTTGTCTAGTATGTGTTAAGCAATCCCCAGCATCACAAAGAACAAAAACAAACAAAAATCTACATATTCATACCAAGTGACTGATTCTAACATTAATTCCAAACACTAATAAAATATTTAAAGGTTTGTAGTAGCAAAGGACAGTTTTTATATGAAAAAGATTACTAAGGGAAAGAGAGCTTATGGCATATGATCTATGTATATAACACAACCATGTACATGTGTATGTATGTACATGTATATGTGTATATATAAATGTATATATATGTATATGTATGTACATAGGTATGTCTGTGATACTGAGACTAGAACCATGGTCCTCACACATGTGGGTCAAGCCCTCTACCATTAAGTGACAACATAGCCCTTCTCTGATATGTGTTGCAGGGGTGACTGCTTGTGGTCTCCCACCTCCTTTATTGGGCATTCCTGAGACAGTCGCTCCTGGAGTTCCTTCTGCAGTTCCTTCCTGGTGCCCAGGGACTGCTGAACTCGTAGAAAATCTGACAGTTCCTTCAGCCCTGCATCAGTGAAGTACTTAGCAAAATGATCCACACTCTGTCTGTTCACTGGAAAGAGTTCCTGAGAGAAAAATGAGAGAAGACTCTTATTCAAATTTCAACAGGCATAAAGGATAAAGCTTTCATATTTAACATATTACTTAAGATATCCCCTATCTTGAAGAGAATAACAAGGTCTAGTTTTCCACAGAACATATCTCTAGTGTATCTAGAGAGCTATACACCTTTTATAATAAAGCAATTTCAGAATGAGAATGGTCAGCAATTTAAATCAAGTAGCTTTACTTTATTCATATTGATTGACCAGTTCCTCTTTCTTTTACTTTGTACATGACTGCATGTATAAATGCAGAAGTTAATTTGCTAAAACAAATATAAATAATAACTGATTATTATTTGAAATACTTCACTCTGGAAAGAAAAATGTTGAAATCACTGATGATTTATACTGTTTCCTTTTGTTAATATACAAAAGTAAATTTTAGTGATGTTGAAAAGGACAGAAGATAATACAGAATAACAATATGACCATTTTCTTCTCTATCTATATTCTGATTCTGAGCAAATGTTGCTATTATTCTGAAATATGAACAGAGGAGCAATGAAGAAATCTGTCATGATCTATTGCTGATGGCTGCTCTCAAATTTGACAAGACCTAACAAACTAAATTCAACATAAGAAATTCTTAAGTTGATTATATAATTTCGATGGAACTTTTTACTATTCTTAAGAAAAGAGCAAAACACCAGAGCTGCTTTTGTATTTTTATTTCATTTCATTTTACCCTACACGTTTGGCAGAATCTCAGTAACACTTAGTCATGATCTAATCCTGTGTGAGTTCAACACCCAACTAAGAAATTAAGGCAATTTTCAAAGCTTTTACATTTTTTTCAAGCTGCTGTCAAGTCTAAAGAATAGACCTAAACCTAAACCAACTAGATTTGCATATATAGTGCTAAAGGCAGTATGACTCCAATATAAATTTCAGTGAAAAGATGTATATATAATACGTTTGCTACCATGTATAGGAGTATAGCCAGCAGTTTCTATGTTAATAACTACTTCAATATTCCCCATCTTCTAACCATCTTCCTTCCTTGAGTCATACGTTTCAAACTGTCAGATCAGAGTTTGTGGGAAAAACCTACCAAACCTGCATTTGTGTTAAAACACTTTATATCAGACTGATATTTTGTCACTAATATTTCTCTTAAGATCTTCCAAATTTACAGAAGGGAAGTTATTCAATTTTATAGATTTCCCTCCATGAATCGACATTGTACTAGTTCTTTCCCCATAACAATTGTGTAAAGAAATTTTTCTAGATGATAGAATTAAGTATCAAGATGGTGGGGCAAATGGGGGAGAATGACAGTCAAGCTATATTGATTGTACTCATAACCTGAGTTCAGAAATTGAAACCCTTTTGTATAACTACTTAATAATAATAATAAGAAGAAAAAGATGGAGTCTTTTTATGGCAAGTTGAAATAGATTCTATCCTTGTTCCCAATCACTTACCTTCTCTCTGTCAACATAATACTACAACAAGCCTTTCCTTGCAGAAGTAGCTTCTCAGTGAACTGAATTTACCACCCTATTGCCTGTTAATGTCTTTGTCTAACAGAAGGTAAGTTTTTAGTGTACTTGATGACTTTCATTCTGTCCTTCTCTATTCTCTTCCTCTATGAGAACAGAATGTCTTAAATGGGACCTGTTCTTCCAGTCTAGGTCTTGGAATGAAATACCTATATTCCCCTAATAAATTATTAATCTGCCCTTTAAGATTCTTTGTTCCTATTTATAAGAGTCCCCTAGACAAGGGCAGGGAACTTTTCTATTTTTTTTTTTTTTTGGGTCCAGTCGTGGGGCCTGAACTCTGGGCCTGGGCGCTGTCCCTCAGCTCTTCAGCTCAAGGCTAGCGCTCTACCACTTGAGCCACAGCACCACTTCCGGCTTTTTTCCTTTTGCTTATGTGGTGCTGAGGAATCGAACCCAGGGCCTCAGGCTTGCAAGGCAAGCGCTTCTACCACTGAGCCAACTTCCCAGCACGGAACTTTTCTATTTTGTTTGCTCCTGGCCCCACAACTTCTAAGATCATGCCTAGAACAGAGCAGGCACTCAAATATATACTGAAAGAAAATTATTGTCATTAGCAGAAACGAATTAGATCCCAGGTTTAGTCATTTTTCTTCTTTACCATGATATAAACACTTTATAAAGGCACAGACCGGGCTATTTTAAGTGATTGGGAGAAGTTGGTAGGGGCATTGCATCTTGACTTTAGATTTTTCTTAGAATTATAAAAAGTAATTCTACATTGAGAAATCTGTTATCTATACAGACAGGAACTATAGGGAGAAAAGAGCAACTATAAGAACAAAATAATTTTCTTTGAGAAGTACAAAAATGGGAGAAATAAAAATATATTTAGCAGTTGTGTTCATCAAAGCTTCAAATTAAATATAATTAGTTTGCTTTCTTCAACTGTTTAAGAATTTCCAGGGGTGGGTGCTAGTGGCTCAAACTTACAATCCTAGCTATTCAGGAGGCTGAGATCTGAAGATTGGGGTTTAAAGCCAGCCTGGGCTTCCTAGTCTGACATTCTTTTATCCTATAACTTACAAAAAGTTGAAAATAGAGCTGTGGCTTAAGTGGTAGAGCACTAGTCTTGAGCAAAAAAAGCTCAGAAATGATGCATAGGCCCAGAGTGCAAGCCCCATGACTAGCACAAATATATAAATATATACACACACACACACACACACACAAGCATTTTTTAATGAAGAATCTTGTTGATACTTACATGTTCTCAGCAAATACTTAACAAGTGTTTGAGAACAGTGTAGTCTAACTCCTATCCATCTCAATAGTTAGACTACTAATCTAATCTCACTCTACTAATCTTATCAATGGGATGCTGCTTTCTCCCCCCCCCCCATCATATTAAAATGTTAGGTTTACATACTAGTGAAATTTTTTTTTTGAGGGGGTGTCAGTCTCACAGGGCTTGAATTCAGGACTTCGGATCTGTCACTGGAACACTTTTGCTCATGTTTACCTCCCTACTACTTGAGTCACAGCTTCACTTCTGGCTTACTGGAGCAAAGAGTCTCATAGTCTTTCCTGCTGGGCTGGGTTTCAAACTGCTATCCTTAGACATCAACCTGCTGAGTAGTTAAGATTATAGAATGGGAGGGAAGGGATGGTAGGGGAAAAACAAAGGAGGAGGCAACAATGCTTGATGCGAAATGTACTGATTACCTTTCTTATGTGATTGTAACCCCTCTATACAGTATTTTCACAAAAAAGAACTTATAAAAAAAAAAGAAAAAAGATTACAGGGGTGAGCCACAGGTAACCAGCTCCCAAAAATCTTAAATCTGGCAAAACATTAAGAAGCTTCAAAATCCATTTTTGACTATGATTACCTATGACTGTAAGTATTTCAGGCCATTTACCTCCTAAAAATTACAATGGGAGTTAGCTTCTACTAAGCACACAGAAAAGAGAGGAACACAATTTCAGTTCTGTAGAGGCGCTGACATCTCAGGTATGAGTGAACTCTGAAGGCTCTGTCAAAGTCACAACGGAACCGTCACACGTAAAACCGATGCTAACAAAACACTTACGAGCAGCCTCTTGTCTAAGTTGGCCTTTCTCAAGGAAGAGGTAACAGAGTTGGCATCTTTTTCTGCCATCCAGGCTTTGAACAACTTGACAGCAAAGGAGGCTGCAATGCCTGTGGGGACAACAAAACAACAACAACAAAACCTAGAATTTCATTCCTTAAAGAAGCAAAACCACCTGTGATGATTTTCAAGGCAACATTTCTTACCAGGTTCCCAGAAACAGGTAAATAACTACAAGACCTGGTTTGGTAAAAAGGAAAAATGGTCAACCTATTGGCATGGCTCTTCTTGTTTCATTAGTACAAAGAGTACATGTATCAAGAAGGGGAAAGAAAAAAGTTGTAAGATTTTATGAAATTGGACTTCTGATTCCAACTTGCTTTAATTGTTAATTGCTTACGTATTTACTTTTTCTTTGATCAAATACATATTTATGGCCCTTATTTTTGCCTGCATTTCATCAGTTTATGTTTGCAACACTCATCTTCTCTTTTGGCTTTCTGAGCAGCATAATGGTTGTTGGTAGGACAAGTACCTTACAAAAGTTGATAGAAAATGTAGCTAGGAAGACAGTGGTAGATGCATTTACTCAGAAAAATTGGTATAAAGTAAAAGCGCCAGCTGTGTTCAGCATGAGAAATACTGGAAAAAACGCTAGTTACAATGATTCAGAAACCAAAATTGCATCTGATGATTCTAAGTTTGTGAATTTGAGGTGAGCCTTGCTGATCTGCAGAATAATGAAGTTGAACTTAGAAAATTCAAGGTAATTACTGGGAATTTTCAGGGCAAACACTAACTGCCTTGCTGATTTCCATGGCATGGATCTTACCTATGACAAAATGTGTTCCATGTAAAAAATAGCAGACCGTGACTGAAGCTCATGTTCATGTTAAGACTGTGGATGTTTCATCTGTTCTGTTGGTTTTACTAAAATGTAAAAATGAGATGCAGAAGACCTCTGGCACACAGCATCAACATTTCTGCTGAGATGATGGAAATCATGCCCAAGAAATACAGATAATTCAAAGAAGAGGTCAAAAAACTGATTCCACACATCTTTGAGAAAGGCATGAGACAGACTTGCCCGTGCAGTTAGCCTCCTTATGATCGTCTCACTACAGAAGTAAATGCAGAAAAGCCAAAATTTGAATTGGAAAACTTATGAATTCACAGTGAAGGTTACAGCTCCAGAAAAGCTACTGGTGCTGAGAAAAGGTCTAAGGTCTAACAAGCTGCTAACAACTCAGACTTTGTGTAGTGACAAACATAATGTCCTATTTGTGAAAACAAAAAAAGTGATCCTGCAATTCAAGCATAGTCCATGAGACACAACATGGCAACTAATTTGTTGAAAATGATGCCAGCAAAGATAAACAGGAATGTATAATAAACATAGCTATAAACAAATGTGCACCATTTATTTCACATTTCTCCAAAAAAAGAGCATTTAAAAACATTTGATACCTGACTTAAGTGACTGTAACCCCTCTGTACATCATCTTTATAATAACAATAAAAGATTAAAAGATTATTGAGTTAAGCTTACAAAGATACCAAGGGTCGTTTTAAATCTCTGGACTTCTAAATAGTTTTATTTAGGTAGCTGTGTTAATTAGGAAGCCACTCAATCATATAACCACAATTATATTGTGATTATTTAAAAAAAAAAAAAGCAGACAATCATTAGATAGTTCTGTGAACAATCAAAAATTTGTAAATTTGTGATACATTTGCTCAAGAATTATGGTGTAGTTGGAATTATTTATCTTGGTTTTTGTGAACTGAAGTTTTCTATTCTCCTTACTGCCTAAGAGAATCCTTGGTGAGTTAACATCGGATTGGTCTAAGTCCTGACATCACCGCTTTATGCATGATTAACTTAGTGATCTCCACCCATTCTATCCCTTTAAAGGGTAGTACTACTGGGCTTATACTGGTCATGTGATTTGGAACAGTCAACCAGTTGATGAAGATATAAAATCATCCTATGTTTAAGAGCAATGCGCCGGGCACTGGTGGCTCACGCCTGTAATCCTAGCTACTCAGGAGGCTGAGATCTGAGGATCGCGGTTCAAAGCCAGCCCGGGCAAGAAAGACCGTGAGACTCCTATCTCCAATAAACCACCAGAAAACCGGAAGTGGCCCTGTAGCTCAAGTGGTAGAGCGCTCGCCTTGAGCTGAAGAGCTGAAGAGCTGAGGGACAGCGCCCAGGCCCAGAGTTCAAGCCCCACGACCGACAAAAAAAAAAGAGCAATGCTTTTGTACTCAAACAGGAAGGACACATGTACCATAATTATACCAGCATCCTTGGGATGGAGTTCATGCCACAGATGATACTGCAGTAAACCACTTGAATTCTAAATGATACTACTAATCACCATCAAGTCCCCTATTTTTATATTTATTGTTACAGGAGAAGCATATATCCTTATATATCAATTGGACACATAGCTTCCAGTTACTGGCAAGCAAAATCATTCAACTGATCTGTAATTTACAAAGCCAGCAAATTTGCCTATTTTTCTTCATTTAAATAAACAGAGGGAAGTAGGTAAAAATTCTGGCTATAATAAAACATGCACTATACGCTGGAAATAATTTTATGTTAACAATTTATTAACAAAAACTTTTTTTTTTTTTTTTTGGTTATTGTTGAGATAAAACCCAGAATCCTCAGATATGCTAGGTAGGTACTCTACCACTATATTATATGCTGGCCAACAACATGGATTTCTAGCATCATCATTACCTCAGAAAATCAATATGAATAAATTTACATAATTCAATCAACACTAGGCTGTCATCTGTCTATTAAGTAAGAAAAAAATGAAGGTATACTTGAAACTAGTAGTTAGAATACAGATTATATAAGCCAATTAAGTTACATGGGAAGTGGCTCCTGATATCAAGTTTGGGAAGTTTGTTTGTAGTCAATATTCTTTCTATTTAGTAGGACGACCCTCTTGGACATTTTCTGGATGGGTAGGTGAGTACAGTTTTAATGCCTTGGTCCTTTCCTAATCAGGAAGTAAGAATTTCACCCTCTAGTTTTTATAAAGATGGCAGAGTATCTTAGGCACTATGTCACTTCCATGCAAAAGCATTTCTCCTTTCCCTGTTTTACTATAAAAAATTTTGGTCACATAGGAAAGTTGAGCAATTGAAATCCTCATAAAACTACTATGTGGTTTCTCCAGCTGTTAATATTTGCTATATTGATTTTATCACACAGTTACCTATTTATCCATCCCAAAATCTAATTTGGAGATATGTTTCAAATGAAGGTATAAGTATTACTTGTGTTTTTAATAAAATGAGAAAGGTGATTTTTAAAAAAAAAAATGATTGCTTGGATGATATAATGATCATTAATGTTCAAAGATTAAATTCTACCTTGTTTTTCTATGTGCAAAATGGCTGAAAAATATAAGTAGGATGCATAAGTCACCATAAATTCTTTTCAGAATAGCTTTCAAATATCCCAATCTTAACGACATTCTCACATGAACAGAATCTGGATTGTCATAAATCTAAGCTATTTTAAGCCGAACACTATAAACAATGTCTGAATAATACCATCTGACTCGATTTACTTTCCCCTCCCTTAGCTATAAGAAACTATACTTTCTTTCATCATGGGCACGAATGAGGCTAGGACTTTATGTATGTGTAGGAGGAAAACTTTTTAAGTTCTCAGAAGAAACAGATGTTCCCACAAAAGATCTTTTATTTTTGAGGAAAATAAAACTGTTTTGTGTTATATTCTAATTTGAATATCATTATCCTCCTAAAAGAAAACAGCCTACTGTTGTTTTATTCCATAACTAAGTCATTATATGCATGCCTGTCAAATTTATAATGCCTTAAAATTAAGAAAAGCCTCTTTCTGATGTAGGAGTTTCTTTGTAAAGATAACAGTCTTAAAGACCGAATATCTTGGGGCTGGGAAGGTGGCTCAGTGGTAGAGTGCTTGCTTTGCATGCTCAAGGCCCTGGGTTCGATTCCTCAGCACCACATAAGCAAAAAGAAAAAAAAGCCGGAAGTGGCGCTGTGGCTCAAGTGGTAGAGCGCTAGCCTTGAGCTGAAGAGCTGAGGGACAGCGCCCAGGCCCAGAGTTCAGGCCCCACGACCGGACCCAAAAAAAAAAAAAAAAAAAAGACCGAATATCTTTTGTGGTTTTTTTTGGTAGTGAGTAGAGCTTGAACTCAGGGCCTGGTTGCTGTCCCTGAGCTTTTGGGCTTAAAGCTAGTGCTCTACCACTCTGAGCCACAGCTCCACTTCTGGTGTTTGGTGGTTAATATGGAGTTAAGAGTCTCATGAACTATCCTGCCCAGACTGGTTTCCAACAGCAATCCTTAGCTCTCAGCTTCCTGAGTAGCTAGGATTACAGGCCTGAGCCACCAGCACTGAGCCAAGACCGAACAGCAGGAAGTGGTGCCCAGATCTCGAGAGCAGACAATTTAGCAGTGTGGTTCTGTCTGAGGGACATTTTAAAAGATTTTTTAAAAAGGTATTTTTGCTTGTTATGTTAGATGGAAATAGGTGCCACAGGCTGACCATTTTGTGTCTAAGAACCACTAGGTTAAATATCCCACAAGGCACAAAACATTCCTGCACAATGGAACTTTGTCCAAAGAGTCTAACAACACCTTCACTGAGAGCAATGTTTTGGATCTGTTTAATTTCAGGGTATCCAACACAGGGATTGAGTCATCTGCTTAAGATCATAGTTTATGAATAGACTCTACATGACTCCATATTCATGCATATTTTTTCGTTTAACTTCCTACAATGCATATGTACACTTTTTAAAAAATGTTTTAAACCTTCCTCCTTGCCTGTCTGTTACCGAGAATAAGCAATAGAGGATACTGAAAAAGAGGCATGGATACATTTCCATGTTTCCTTTTCTGCTTCCATCGAAAACAATTACCTTCTTTGACTAGGCTGTCAGTGAAAAGGCTGGTGAGGATGGTGGCAGGAAGGGTGCCGTTGCCCAGCAGGATTCCAGACAGCATTGCCAACTTTGTCTGCTCTGCTTCAGAAAAGGCTTTAAGGAAGAGGAGAAGCTGTGGGTCAAACAAAAGAAACCATGTCTATAAAGCAAAGGACCAAGTAGGAAGTTAACAAGAAGAATGTCCATCCACGCTGACATGTGCAAAAGCAAGAGGTCTTATGTAGAGCTTAGCTCTTCGACACTAGAAACACGCATATCCAAGTATAAACAGACACTATGGAAAATCATATTATCAGGTGCAATGCCTTTCCTCTAAGTTCATTCACACAAACCTGGAAGTATAAGAATTTGACACACACACACACACACACACACACACACACACACACACACACACACACACACACACACACACACACACACACACACACACACACACACACACACACACACACACACACACACACACACACACACACACGAGAGACATGTAGAGAACAGTGTATACAGATAATTCATATTTGGCTATGCACATGGAAAAAAAACATGTAAGCACACACACATGAACATAAATGTTTTTTGAAATAAACTTTCAAAGAAAGTTTCAAAGGAAGTTGTTTTACTTGGGGTGAGCAATTTGTCTACCCTCTGCATATCCCACCCATTTTTTCCAGGGAAGAATGTAACTTTTTATGGCAAACAAACAAACAAAAAACAAACAACATAGACAGGAGTCCATGATAAGCTTCTGATAGTTAAAACAGTCTTTTCTTGAGTCACAGCATAAAACAGTGTTCAAAGCAAGAGTACTGAGGGAGAAGAGAATCTTCTAAGTTCTTCTTTCATTCATTCTTTGTTGCTGGGGCTTGAACTCAGGGCCTTGGCACTGTCCCTTAGCTTTTTTTTGCTCAAGGCTGGTGCTGTACCATTTGACCCACACCTCCATTTCTATCTTTTTTGCCGATAGAATCTTGGAGAGTCTTATGTGCTTTCCTACTGAGCTGGCTTCTAATTGTGATCAGATCTCAGCCTCTAGAGTAGTTAGGATTATAAACATGAATCAATGGTACCTGTAGAATCTCCTATGTTCTTAATGAATTAAAAATACTGCAATTCAAACATGCTATTTCTTGGATCATATAGCATTATATATCAGGTCTGAAAAATTCTTTTAAGTGGAGCAGTGAAATGATATAATTTTAAAAAAGTAATTTTATTGGCAATGCACTTTTTTTTTTTGTCAATGCACTCTTCAATATCAAACACAAAAATCACTTTGAACAGGGGTTAATAAGTAGCAAAGAAGTCTGTGTTAAGGCAGTTTTCTTCTTGTGGTTACTTTTATTACTTAGGCAAGTGTATAGAACAATGGCAAAGCAACATACAAAACTAGAACAAATTAACACATGGAGTCCCACAGAAGAATATGAGTAAAATATTAGAAAACAAGTTGTACTTTACTGTAAAGCTGAACTTGGTTACTGTTGATTTGGGGACTTACTAAGGACCAATGCCTGTCAATCACCTTATTGATTGCCACAAGCTAGGTAAGGTATACATAGCTATTTTACTGATGAGAATAGGCACTGAATTCTTACTACTTTGCTGCAATGCAGCCACCAAAAGTTAAAGGATTTCACTGCTTGTTAGTTGCTGTGCCATGCTCTCACACAGACTTTAACTTATTAAAACAACTTGTTAGATTTTTATCTTATCACATACACCCTGATGTGTGTTAAGATGACATTGGGCCAATCATGGATTACATACACAATAAGTGCAAACTTTTTGTCCCCTTCTATACAAACTTTAACTTCTTCTGTTGTCACTATAAACAGGAAAACATTATGTTTGAATGTTTACCTTTTTCATTTCATCTTCAAATGCCTTTTCCAAATACTTATATCTCCTGATGAGTTTATTGAAGACCTAAACATAGAATTGAATTGTTAAATATGGTATGTAAACAATTTCAAAAGCTATCGAAGGAATTACAGAAATTCACTGTAAGAATCCCATTGGTCAAAACTGCTACTATTACTATTATTCCTCTTCCTCTTCCTACTCCTACTTTCACTACCATGACCTACAGTTATATGATACAAGAACTATAAGTATTTCAAAAGTAACTACATCCTAGGAAAAGGATAAACACATTAGAATAAATCAAATTCATTCAAGGACAGAATGGGGAGAAAAAGCTAAATGCATATGAAAATAAAATGAATGGAGAGAGAAGGGGCTGGGAAGGTAGCTCAGTGGTAGAGCGCTTGCCTTGCATGCATGAGGCCCTGGGTTCGATTCCTCAGCACCACATAAGCAAAAAGAAAAGAGCCGAAAGTGGCGCTGTGGCTCAAGTGGTAGAGCGCTAGCCTTGAGCTGAAGAACTGAGAGACAGCGCTCAGGCCCAGAGTTCAGGCCCCAAGGTCGGACCCCCCCCACCCCCGCCAAAAAAAATGAATTGAGAGGATTTTTTGAAACTACAAAATGAAGAGACTGAAAATAGACAATGATATGACTTGCTGGGGAGGAGAACAAAGTTTAAGGCAGATTATTCCCTAGGGGACAGCAAATGGGTTTTTTTTGTCAGAGGAGCTGGTAATGAAGGATTACTGGCCTCCACAATCCTCTGAAGCAGGGTTGCTGCTACCCATCAGATCCTAGACTGTTTTGACGTGGAATCATGTTTTTATTTAAAGAGATCTTATAAATATTGATTATTCTTAATAACTGAGTAAACACTGTTAGATTATAGTTCCTTTCTTATGCTCACATGATACACTCATTCAATTTTTTTTATCATATTTCTTAATGAATTACAATGTATCCTAAGAGTCAAAATTATATGTCAGTAGACCAGAGAATTGACAGCTGTAAGTAAAAGAAACAAAATGTCTCTAAGTCCTACAAATTTGAAAAAGAATCAAACTGTCCTCAATCCTACAAATTTGAGTTCAGTTTAACACTAGTAACTCACAAATTTCTTAACATTATCATTAGTAGGAAATATAGCTCTATTTATTCAGAAATAGAGCTTCAACGGTAAATGTCTAACTAGAAAGCAAATGAACTAGCCTAGTTTATAAAACTCATCTCTAATGCCAATATTCTCCTCCACTTAATTTCTCTCTAATCAGACATCCCATTGGCTAGATTTTCAATCTGTAAATACTCAGTAATTTTTAAACTGAAAAATATTAAAATCTTTTAAAAGATGAGCTAGAGGCATAGATCAACTGTAGAGTACTTTCTGAACAAATTAAAGGTCCCAGAGTCTTAATACTACTAACATCAAATAAGCAAACAAACAACAAACAAAAACAAAACATCCTTTAGATACAATTAAGAGGCATACTCCATTATCATTTACATTTATGTGAATAGTTGAATTGAATTTCTTATAGAATATATCTTATATTCTTATCTTTTTTTGGGTCCGGTCGTGGGGTTTGAACTCTGGTCCTGGACGCTGTCCCTCAGCTCTTCAGCTCAAGGCTAGCGCTCTACCACTTGAGCCACAGCACCACTTTCGGCTTTTTTTTCTTTTTGCTTATGTGGTGCTGGGGAATCGAACCCAGGGCCTCATGCATGCAAGGCAAGCTCTCTACCACTGAGCCACCATCCCAGCCCTATTCTTATCTTTTTTATTCCCCCATTGGCATTCCCTTGTATTAGCATTAATTTGATCTTGAAAATGTCCCATGGGAAATGGAAGGGGCATTATCATTATATGCCAGATGAAGAAACTGCTAGCAGGCATCAGAGTACAAGTTTGGACTTAGAAATTACTATTTTTGTGAACTATCCTTATACACTTGAGTGGGACTTTTTGTTTTTGTTTTTGTCAGTTGTGGGGCTTCAACTCTGGGCCTAGGAGGTGCATTCTACCACTTGAGCCACAGCACCACTTCTGGTTTTCTGGTGGTTAATTGGAGATAAGAGTTGCACGGACTTTCCTGCCTGGGCTGGCTTTGAACCCTGATCTCAGTCTCCTCAGTAGCTAGGATTATAGGCATAAGCCACTGGGCCCTGCTTAAGTCCCACACATTGAGTGAATTAAACAACAGAAATTTATCATAGCACCATTATAGAGGCTGCAGGTCTAAAACCAATCAGCCCAATAAGGTTGGATGCTGTTGAAGCTTGTAGAGAATCATTTCACTCCAGGCTCATGCTGGCTGAGTGACAAAGCTTGATGTTCCTGGCTTGAATGGGACATTTTAAGCATTTGATTACAATATACTTCATATGTTTAACATCCCTACTTAAGAATAAGTTCTCTTCTCTTTAATCAGTTCCAACTATCTAACTACCTGAGCATAGTTTCGGATGGTTTCATGATCTTCATTTGCTGAAAACACACAGTGGTTGGTCATCTTGGTCTTGTCGCCATCATCTATGCGTGTTCCTCCTGGGGCTGTAATGATATTATGGTTAGGACAATACCAAAATACCAAAGGCATTTACAGAACATACCATTTTCTTCATGTCAAGAAAAATAGAAGTAGTATTCTAAATACAAACACAGTCATGTTGCTATACAGTTGTCTCTCACAGAAAATACCAATCGGTTACACCATTTCAAATACAAACACAGAGTATAATATTCTTGCTCCACATCCTCACCTTCATTGGGCCTTATTACTAGAAACCTGCTTCTTTCCAAAGAATACTTTTAATCATGGAATCTAAAGAACAACCATCATTCAGGGAGCTTACTTGCATTGTTCTCAGTACAGCTTCTGATGTTTCTCCTATTAGTACATAGGATTCTCCTGTCAGCCTTCATCTCCCAACTATGGGACTGAGTCATTCCTACTCTTTCTACCTTTCTGAATTCTGTTGGGTAGGTATTACAACTGTTCCCTCTGTCATACCAATCACAACTGAACAGGGAATAGTGTGTACTGTGACTTCTTTTTTTTTATTTTTTATTTTATTTGTGAACGTATTGTACAGAGGGGTTACAATTACATGGGCAGGATAATGCATATATTTCTTACCAAGCATTGCAGCCTCCTCCTTTGTTTACCCTTCACATCCTTCCCAGCCTCCCCCTCCCCCCCAATCCTCCCCCCTCCCCCCGCCCCCCCCATACCGACGTTGTAAAGCTCGTTTTTGACATGACAACTTGTGTACTGTGACTTCTTAACATTTGTACTGTACCACCCAGTAGCTCTGTTGGTTAGCTGACTATTTTATTCTATCATTTGGTCTAAATGGATTTAAAACAAAAGAATGCCCTTTTATTATCACCTAAATCATTCACCTTTCCTTATTCAAAGAATAAAGAAAGTATTGTATGTTCCAGTGCTGGCTACTGTAAGAACTGGCAGGAATGGAACATGAAGTTTTCTGGTTCTGCTTCATTAGAATTAGGACAAAAAGGTTTGAGCAGGCCAAGTCAGAGTAACAGCTTCCATACATTTAACAAGTATTTGTAGCACATGAACTCACACCAATAATTACAGTAGGCACTCAGAACATAACTGTGTTCAAAGCTGAGAGACAGGTTGGAAGAGTGATCAGCCATTTCTTTTATTTATTTGGGTACTTCAGTGTCTAACTGCCCTGCTTTACTTTGTGGTTTCAGATCGTTGCATGAAAAGGGCCACATATTATTTTGTTAGGAGACCCAGGCAAACAAGAGCTCAACTGAGTAATTAATACTGTCTTTCACTTATATTTTCCTTTATGGGATTCAGACTCCAGCACATAGTAATTTAAATTAGTTTCAGAGAAGTCAGCTCCTCCAGGAGCCCATTCTCAATTAATTCACGGACCAGATTTAATTAGCCCTTTTTAATGAATATAACCACCTAAAACAAAATTTTATTAAGCAAATAATCTAAAACCTTTGGACAAATTCCTATCTGATAAAAATTACATAACTGAGAAGTCTGGTTGTGATACTAGTCAGTTCTTTGAAGTTCAAAAAAATTGTTTTAACATAGTGAAAACACCTGTTACCTACTAATAATATTGTGCCATACTTTACATCTGAAATATTTTCCTTGATATTAGTACCAAGTATTAACTACCATTTTTAAGCTGGTTAGGGGGCCTGCTATTTTCTTTCTTTTCTTTTCCCTCCCTCCCTTCCTTCCTTTTATTTCTCCAATCCTAGGGCTTGAACTCAGCGCCTGGGTCTGTTCCTGAGCTTTTCTTCTGCTTGAGGTTAGCACTATCATTTGAGCCACAGTGCCACCTCTAGCCTTTTCTTTTTTGAGGAATTCAGCCCAGGATTTCATGTATGCTAGGCAAGCACTCTACCACTAAGCCATATTCCTAGCACCCTATTTTTTCCAAAGGCAAAGTAAAAGAGAAATATGTCTTATAAGCTGGGTGCCAGGGGCTCATGCTTGTAATTCTAACTACTTAGAAGGCTGAGATGTGAGGACTGATGTTTGAAGTCAGCTCAGACAAGATAGTACATAACACTCTTATCTCCAATTAACTACTAAAAAGCTGAAAGAGCTGTAGCTCAAGTGGTAGGCCAGTAGCCTTGAGCACAAAAGATCTGGGACAAGGTCTAGGCCCTGAGTTCCCTCCCTGGGATTGGCACAAACAACAACCACAACAAATTTCTTATAGCAATTATATATTGTATCAAGGGTAAAAACCTAAAAGACCAATATGGTTGTTGATTCCAAAACATAAAGAAAGGTAAATTTAAATTTTGTGGCTTTGAAAATTCTAACATACTGAACAAAGGGTTTACAGTAAAAGACTACACCTGGCTGGATTCACTAATTACATCATAAATCCAGACTCAGTAGGCATCGAGGCTGGGCCACTGTGCTTAGCAGATTGTGCCAAACATTTTGCCCTATTCTGCTTAATGTAGGGATGCAGCAGGAAGGAGTGAAATCTGCTTTGTAGACACACATCTCTTTATTACAATAAACAAAACCTTGAAATAAACAAAGAAAAAGGTACAGGTAATTTAACTCATATTAAAACAAATACTTAGAAACTACTTTTGCAAGTAATCGTCGACTCCTCAGCTGCGCCAAGATAAACTCAAGGCAGGATGAAAGTGACGTCTGGGCCTCCATTTTGCTTTGAGTCTCTCTCTTGCAGTTCCCTTAGATTTCAGGAAAGACAGGACTGATCATAAAGAACTTGTGACTGAAACCCCCTCAAGCAACAGAAAGCCCAGCAGGATAGACCACCTTTCCCAATGAGGAAAATTACTTATGATAAGAAACATGAGTCTGTACCCGGGAGCAATAAGTCAGCTCCTGGAGACCAGATTTCTCCCCTCGGGTGATAACAGCAGTAACTACTTAAAGCAGAACCAGAACTGAGATAATGAACAACCAGGCCACACTTTGACCAAGATTGACTAGCTACATAAATACCTTGACCCCTTCCCCAAATCTTCCTCTGTTTAACTCTAAAGCTAATGTGAAAGCCACGAAGATAAACTGAAATGCTTACTTTTCCCTTGTCCCAACCAACCTACCTGTGGAGATTTAAATCACTTATTTCTTGCCTTTCCACCACTACTTCCATTAAAGTTCTTTGGACTGAGTGGCTCAATCTAACACTTTGAAATCCCCAGAATTGGGCCTCTAGCCTACGACTTCAGCTATAATAAATATATGGGCGTGATTGAAAGCAGGAGTCATTTGAGAAGTGGCACCCGGAGAGTTTGAGAGTTAGTAAGAACTCTCAGTGGACTCAAGAGAGGGAAGAAATAAAAATAGTTCAGTATAGCCTGGATTATCACCCAGAATTGAAAACACTATGTACAGTTGTACTTCAGCAACAACAAGATAACGTATGATTGACTAATGCTGACTGCCAATATACTGATTTTTAAAAAATGCACTACAATTAATGGAACACTAAAAGCTAATAATCACCTATCAATTACTTAATTGACAAAGATCTAAAAAACTAAAAAATTGCTAAAGTTGGACATAAATAGAACTTAAGAATTTTGGCAAGTGCTAATTAGAACTTTTTCTTTTCTTGGTGCTGGTATGGGACTTTTGAGTCTTGAGTTCTTTTTCAATGTTTTCAATCATAGCTGGTGCTCTATCACTTGAGCCATGCTTCCAGTTCTAGAACATTCCCTCTGATAGTTACTTTTTCTCTCAGGTAGACTCAAGTAAGTATAAATATCTCCATCCTCTAATACATTAATAGTCTGCTAAGTGAATAAAGATATAATCAGGCAAGAGCATAAGGATGTGTATACAGATGTTGATGATGTTTATCATAGTAAAAACTGGCAACAAATATTCTTTTTTTACTTACCAAAACATTATTCAGTTCTTCATAATTACACAAGTGCTATCTTACACTATTATTTCTTGCACAGTTCCATTCTTTCCCTATCTCCCTCTTTCCTTCTACTCCTTACTCTATCCCTTGTATTATATAATTTGCAAAACCTATACTTTTAACTATTGTTAAAAGCTCAAAGTTCATCTTTAAGAAACCAGGTTCCCTTCTTCTATAACTGTACTGGGGAGTGGACTGAGTTTGTCAATCACTTTTAACTTATGAAATAAACATTTTTTAACATAGCACTGGCTGTAATACTTAAAAAAAATCACATAATAAGACATTCATGGGTATTAAAAACAAAATACATATACAAATTGCGGAGCACAGTATTATATTTGTATAGTATCACTCTGTTCTTTAAAGTTAAAAGAGATGCTAGAAAGGAATGAACCAAAGCATTAACAATGGTTTACCCCCCCCCCAGGTATTAAGATTTGATTATGTTATCTGTAGCTTTTATACTTGGACTTCAAGTTCCTCTAGTGATAATGAGTGATCTGCATAAGCAACACAATTAATTCAGCATTTAGTGAAACCAGCAATGCCTATAAAGGAACAGAACAGATACCCAAACAAATGCTGTAAAAATACATGCTTACAAGAAGCTCCATTCCCTCTTCTAGGGATATTCTTTGTGTCAAAGTCAAAGCAGATTAGTTTAAGTAGTGTTTCTCACTGAAAAGCAACAGGTAACATTTGGGCCAGGGGAATTTTACATTGTGTTAAATGTTTTTTGCATAGTAACCTACGTAGCCTAACTGGATTACATTCCCAAGTCATTTCCAAAATGCTTTGAACTACTTGCACATGTCCCCTAGACAAATGAAATCCACAGATCTGGGACAATGAACTTCTAGTAATGTATGGGTAGTATAGAAACCAATCATAAGAACTCAGATGTAAGAATGACTAAGAGAGGAAAAACATGTGGACCAGCTCTTACTCTGATGCCTCTGCTCTGTATGGCATAATTTTTACATGCTTTTACCAATCTTTAATAATCCAATCTTCTGCCTTTAATCCTTTTAGCTATTTTATATAGTATTCACAATTTAAATAATTTTTCTTTTGTCAGTCATGAGAGTTGAACTTGGGGACTGGGTGCTCAAGGCTAGTGCTCTATCATTTTGAGCCACAGCTCCATTTCTGGATTTTGCTGACTACTTGGACATACGAGGCTCACAGACTTTCCTGCCTAGCTGGCTTCAAACTGATCCTCAGATCTCAGCCTCCTGATTAGCTAGGATTACAAGGTGTGAGCCACAGGTACCTGGCTGCCATACTCTTCTAAACAAGAGTGGTTTTACTCTAATGTACTTAAGGATCAGGGACATATGGGACAATTTGTTTTTAGCTACAGCAAAGTGGACAACGGTGATATGTTAACAAAAGCAGTCCCATGTTTTTATTAATAGTAGGCTCTGATCTTTATTTATAGCAACTCTAATAAATCTGTTCATAAAGATTCTATCTTATAAAGAGAATTTACAACAGAATTGAGATACCTGCTAAAAGATACTATATTACAGGGCTTACCAAGCATACTGCCAGCCACCAGGATGTCAAAGAGTGTGTCTGCATAGCGACGGTAGTCTAATCTTGAGCCGGTGGAGTCCAGAAATTTGGCTACAGCCTCAAGGTCATCACCAGCTTCATTAAGCCCCTGGACAAGTGTATCCCTGAAAACTGTGGGTTCGAATTTCTCTTTTTCATCTGAAATTTAAAAAAAAAATCATAAAATTACTTCTTTATATATACCTTATATTCTTCATAGACTAGGCGCCCTTCCCTTTGTTCCTTAATACTATTATGTAGAAGTAGAGGGACAATGTACATTTTCCTATCAGACTTTCACCTCCTGAAAACCCTTCTTTAAATATTTATTCAGGTAAATAGTATATTTCCATTCAAAGGAGCCATACGTATATTTTAACCAATACACTCATTTATGTTCATTTATGCCAGCTATAAGTTAGGCCAATGTCACCTATTAACTCTAACCATGAAAGAAAAATTAAGTTGTCATTTTAACTAAGATTCAGAAAGAAGATGATTTAGATTCCACATTTTCCCAACTTTCTCAGATAATTCTCCAAGTATACAAAAGTATAAATATAAGCAGATTGAGAAATAGAAAATAAGAAGTGATAGTTCTTTTATAGGACATACTATTCTAGAAATAGAAAAGCTATACTATTCTAGAAATAGAAAACAGATTATATACATTAATTGATTGCATTCATGCAAATCTTTTTTTTCTGTGCTGTGGCTGGGATTTGCACTCAAGGTCTCTTGCTCTTGATCAGCTTTTTTGTTCATGTTTGCACTCTACAACTTGAGCCAAATCTAAACTTCTAGCTTTTTGCTGATTTATTGGAGATTAAGAGTCTCATGGATTTGTCTGTCTGAACTGGCTTGGAACTTTGATCCTCAGATCTCAGCCTCCTGAGTAGCTAGGTTTATAGGCATGAGCCATGTATGGGTGTATGAGTCACACTTTTTTTTTGGGAGGGGGGCCTGGTCATGGGGCCTGGGCGCTGTCCCTCAGCTCTTAAGGCCAGTGCTCTACCACCTGAACCGCAGCACCACTTCCAGCTTTTTTCTTTTTGCTTATGTGGTACTGAGGAATCAAACCCAGGGCCTCATGTATGCAAGGCAAGCACTCTACCACTGAGCCACCTTCCCAGCCCTCACACTTAATCTACTGAAACAGCACACACTGAATAGATCTGCAAATCTCTACTGTAAATTCATGAGAATATGTGAAAACAGTAAATATTCTGAGTATTTTGTAGATCACCTGGAAGGGCTTCAGGGGATTTAAGGGAAAACAGATGTTGTATAACTTTTTATCCTCAGCCAACATTGCTTAGATAAATATAGAACAACCACAGAGGTACTCATTAAATGTATAAATGAGTTGCATACACAAATGTGGAGACATGACATGTTGTTTCTAGAAGTAAGAATAGAAGGAGCTCTGGTCTTGACTCTAGAGACAATCTTTGTGTCAGGTTGATTTGTAACTAGATGTTGAAGGAGAGGAGATAAAGGGGAAGAGGATGGCAAGGGTGGAGGAACAGAAGAGTACTATAAATATATTTCATGAATAAAAATGAATTCTTAGCCTTGGTGCCAAAGGCTTACATCTATAATCCTAGCCACTCAGGAGGCTAAGATCTGAGAATTTTGGTCTTCAGCCAGACTGGCTAGACAAATCCTCAAACCTCTTCTTAATTAGCCAGTGAAAAGTAGAGCTCTGGCTCAAGTTGTAGAGCATCTAGCCATGAGATGGGGGAAAAGACAAATGAGAAATCCTAAGGCCAAAAAGCAAAACAAAACACAAAAATAAACTTAGAAGCTAGGCGTTGGTGGCCCACGTCTGTAATCCTAGCTACTCAGGATGCTGAGATCTGAGGACCCCAGTTCAAAGCCATCCTGGGCAGGAAAGTGGACGAGACTTGTCTCCAATAAACCACTCAGGAAACAGGAAGTGGTGCTGTGGCTCAAGTGGTAGAGTGCTAGCTCGAGCTGAAAAGCTGAGGGACAGCGCCCAGGCCCAGAGTTCAAAGCCCCATGACCAACAAAAAACAAAGACAAAAACAAAACAGAAAAAAACAACCAACTTAGAAATGTTAAATATGATAGGTAAGTAAAAAAACTAAGAACTGAGAGAGAAAGCCTAGAGTACCTATTAGAAATTAGAAACAAAAATTAAACAAGGTTAAAGATCTAGAACAGTAACAAGGTAAGGAAACATAACTACCTAACTGTGGCAAAAATTATGGCATTAAAAAAAATGAAATAATCCATGCAGACACATTTAAGGGAACATCGCCATTCTCAAGTTGTAGGGGCAAACAAAACAAAAAAATAACAAGAAACTGAATGACAGGAATTGTTCCAATTCATGAAATAGAAAATTTCTTCTGAAGAAAACACCTAGTATTCTTGTGTTCAGCCAAAATACTAACAAGGATCAAAGCAAAGTGAGCATATAGAGCCTCACAGTAAAGAATAACTAAGGAGGGCTGGGAAAGTGGCTCAGTGGTAGAGAGCTTGCCTTGCATGCATGAGGCCCTGGGTTCGATTCTTCAGCACCACATAAGCAGAAAAAAAAGCCGGAAGTGGTGCTGTGGCTCACATGGTAGAGCACTAGCCTTGAGCTGAAGAGCTGAGGGTCAGCGCCCAGGCCCAGAGTTCAGACCCACGACTGGACCCCCCCCCCCCCAAAAAAAAGAATAACTAAGGAGTAAGCTATGAGATCCTGGGGTGAGGAGGGGGAAAAAGAAAAGAAAAGAAAACATAAGAGATGGGCAAGGAGTAATCTCATGGATGATGAGAAGGGGTATTTCCAGCATTTCAAGTCAACAGCTCTGCAGCAGGTCTTGACAGTAGCCAGACCATGACTGTTCAATATGACAAGAAAATGTGACATGATGTGCTCTCTCTAAGAATTCCTTCAGTATACTCTCCTCACTAGAATTCCTAAGGTGCTTTTCATTATAAGTTTTACATAACAAAAGGGCAAGCCAAGACTGACTAGTTAGTTTCAAGGCATAGAAAACAAAGTCCAAAGATGATAAATTATACAACTTATTTAGTTTAATTCAGTGATTACAAGTTGATATTGAGAAAGGTGTAAGTAATCAAATGAACAGTTCAACTATGAAAAGCAATTACAAAGTCATAATAATATGAACTGCTTACACTGGTCTAGATGAAGCTTGTGTACACTGAGAGGCTACTGCAGGACTTGGGACAGGAGAGAAGCAAATGAGTGGGGACAGGCAAAAGAGAGCTGACATTGCCTTTAATACCTAGAGCAGAGGATCAAGAAAAAACCATACAAGATTGCTGTTTGGCTGCATGAATGTAAAAATTAAAAGCAGCACTTAGGAGAGTTGAAAGAGATTTTGTGGGGGAACAGACCTGCTGCTGTTAGAACATGTCTTGCAGAACTGTTTGACTATTTAAACCATGTGCTTGCATAATTTTGATAAAATTAAAACTACATTTTAAAACCAAACCGTCTGGTTTGTGCAGACTGACAGGCTTGCACTTCTCTAGCAGACAGGATGGGCTGTAAGTAGTTAACACTTACATCAGCTTCAGAACAAAGAGAATGGCATTACTTGTACCAGTTGGAGTCATGGGGTTTAAGATACCATAAAGACATACACATAAACTAACTAGAACAATAATCACCATAAACTAGAGAAAAAAAAGTTCTTTTGATTCCATAAGCAAAACATCATTGCAGTCAAACAAAACACAACAGAAAAAAGAAAAGTATAATTAGGGTCTTATTGGGTGGAGGTAGAAGGGAAATGGCTAAGAATTCTAGAGAGGGCTGGAGGAGGGGAATTATTATATCTCTAAGCTACAGAAACTCACTGACAAGCAGAGAAAATTTCACCTCATCCTCAGGATCTAGCCAAAGGGTAATTCTTCATCCTAGGAAAAAGATGTTGTCTTTCCTGTAATACCAGAACACAGGATATGAAAAGACCACAAATCTGTGACTAGCTTTAGTTGAGGCCATCTCCACCATGACATTTACCACATATTTGTGTATTGACTCAGGTGGTAAATCAGATTCTGATGATATGAAAATTACAAACTGAAGCACTGGGAACTATGAATTGGTAAATGAGGAAAGTCTCAGCTGTGCCAAGAATCCATACAGAAGATTTTTTGTTTTGAATTTGAGACAACTTAAAAACTTGTCATTGTGGGGAGAAAAAAAAAGAGGGCTTCAATTTTCTATTATAATTTTCCAAGAGAAATGCCAGGAAAGAAGAAAAGCAAAAGCAGAAAGATAACACATCATGGCTAAGGACATTACAATAGTGATGCATTCATCAGGTCAAATGAGGTATAGGTCACTTACGGCTTGACAATTAAAGATATCCTTTTCATATGAAACAGGAATATATTCTTGTAGTTTATATTCTTCATTTAAGGGTAAAAGAGCAGAAATGCTAACAACATCCTAAAACAATATGCCATGCCTCCTTTGTTTCATTTTGGCAAATCAAAACTCCTTTGAATTAGGAGAAATATAATTAGGGTCTCAAATTTATACTGTGTTGGTGAGTCACAAATGTGACACTGAATCATTAGCCATAATAGCCCTTGTACTGACCTGGAGAAACTGGCCTGTTCCTGACATTCAACTATGCTTGTGCATTACTGACCTACATTCTTACTATCAGAACTACAGTAACTGGTTAGTAAAACATTTGTCTGACCTACTAATAAAGTGATAAATAACCTAACCTGTATATCTTCTCTAAGGTCACTAAGGCATAGTAAATAGATTCATATTTTCCTATACAGTATATAAATATGTTTCAGAATAAGTTTCTAATGCCACTTAGTGAAAAGTATTTTTCAGTGTTGAGGATTAAATGAGAGTCTTATGCAAATGGTAGTCCACTGCTCTTCCACTACCCCAGCCCTGGAAATATAACAGTAATTTAAAGCCAAAAGCACAGAGTTAAAATCTCAGAGGGTAACCTGAGTACAATGGTCACTTCGGGTGTCTGCTATTACTCACCTTCCTTTCTTTCCTGTTTTGTGCAATTTCTCTAAAACAAAAACTGCAGAAGCCATTTCAGTTATTAAATACTTTATTCAGTAAAGCAAAGCAATGGCCAAGTGGAGGAATCCTCAAACACGTAGGTTCCCACAGGTCACACTAGAAAAGTTTGGAGTGTGTACAAGATGAGGAAGATGTGACTATCTCATAATGGAAAGGAGGGTCTGGGTGGGTTCTGTAGAATATGTCCTAACACAATGTTTCATTTTGACATTAAACAATAAGAAACACTCCTTTCCCCTCCCCCTTTTTACATTGAGGTGAAGACACATCTGCAGAAAACAGCCAATCAAATGACCTTTAGATATAATCAGTAGGTTCTCCCCTTCAGTTTTTTTTTGGTTGGTCATGGTGCTTGAACTCTGGGCCTGGGCGCTGTCCCTCAGCTCATCAGCTCAAGAGGAGAGCTCTACCACTTGAGCCACAGTGCTACTTCCGGTTTTCTGAGTGGTTTATTGGAGATAAGAGTCTCACAGACTTTCTTGTTGGGGCTGGCTTTAAACTGATCACTCAGCTCTCAGCCTCCTGAGTAACTAGGACTATAGGCATGAGCCACCGGTGCCCAGCTACCCCCTGTAACCAATCATTTACTTAAACCCACCCCATTATAATGGCAAAAAAAAAAAAAAAAAGGCAAAGCAAAATACTCAGGAGGAAATTCACAAGAATGAAGAGCAGAATATGAAGTTCACACAATTTTTTTTTCCTTGTCAGGTACAAAATGGCTTAAAAGTGTTGCTTGAACCCCCAGTAGATCTGAGGTTTATGAGCCCAGATCAACTGGCAAACTACTTCTTCTTTGTGCTCTCTAAGTATTCTTGGGGTATAATTTTGACCATCAAATCAGAGGCAAATCTGTTCATAATTAGAGAAAAGCCTTTTCATGCCAATCTAAAGGCTGATGGAAAGGGCCGGTTCAGTTGTCGAATCATGCCTGCTGTTAAACAAGGTTGTGAGGCTTGGTTACAGTGAATCAGCACCAGACTGGTTGAGAATCAAGATGGAGAGACCAGATCTGGGATCAGCCTGTTTGTTTTAGTAGGTTGCCCCAAATCTTCCTATGATAAGGCTTTGGAACTCTGTTGCTCATTTCTGATAACTCCTTCATAACTCAACTGTGTCTTTGTGCATGTGACTGGCATAATGCATGCTGGGTAGCATACCTCCTTAACATCTGTTTCCAGAATCCAACGGGGAACTGCAGCAAGGACACAATTTGGGAGGGAGAGAGAGGGCACAGCTACAGTTTACCTTATTGTAGCTAGGGATTTAAAAACAGAGAGTATACACACCAATCCTGTATGGATTGACTATGTCTGGTTACCTTTCAGTATCTTCATGTTTTGTGTACATGCAGCTTTTCTCAGCAGAGAGGAAACAGTAACATTCAGTCTTACTGCTAGCTAGTGACTCACAAGCACTTCTGATCCAATGCATCAATTGTGTTGGGCCTTCCTATGGAACTAGACTTACTATGTCAAGTGGTATGAAACATGGGCTGCTGAGTCTGCCTCAGTACTGGTACTGCCAACGGCACAGAATGGGGTGATTAATGAAATAGCACTCATAGATTGAATTATTTCTCAGCCACTGTTTAGTCTCAACATCAATCATCTTACAAACTCGCCTCATGTTTTCTCTTTGAAATTATTTCCCTAGTATTTTTATATCCCAGAAAACATAATTATGAAAAACTGACCATATAAGATAGAACGTACTTGTTTGTGCAAAACTGTATGTTTTTGCAAAAGTGACTTAACACATGCTTAAACACATGTTTAAAATATTTCCTTACACAGAAGATAAGAGATTGCAGCTATTATCAAATTGGGTCTACGCAAAAAGTACTTTGGGGAAGTGAAAAGCGAAACAAGAAAACTTTTCACCATCATTCTCCCTAATGTACTGCTCTTAGTATTGTCACCCCTGCCATCACTATGTTCTTAAAAATCAAAAGCAAATGCTGACGTTAAAAACTAGTCTAGGTTTTTTTTTTTTTTTTTGGTGCTGTTCCTGGGACTTGAACTCAGGGCCTGGGCACTGTCTTTGAGCTTTTTTTGTTGAAGGCTAGCACTCTATTGCTTTGAGTCACAGCTCCACTTCTGATTTTTGGGTGGCTTCTTGGACATAAAAAGAGTTTCACAGACTTTCCTGCCTGACCTGGCTTTGAACTAGGATCTTTCCTCAGATCTCAGCCTCCTGAATAGCTAAGATAGCTAAAGTAAGAGCCACTAATGCCCAGCTTACTTCCAGCTTTTTGGTGGTTATTTGGAAATAAAGATTTCATGAACTTTCCTGCTGGGCCATGGAAGACTATGATCCTTAGATCTCAGCCTCACAAGTACCTAGGATTATAGGTGGAGCCACCTATGGCTAGCTATGCTTTTTAACAGCAAACTTTATTAATTACTTTTACCTTAGGGGCCGGGGTCATGAAACATAACTCTGGTAAAATGACATCGAGTACCTGAGCAATTGGAAGCTCTACTGCTGACATGGAGAACTAGGTTCTACAGAGTACAAAAGATTAATGAGGATGGAATATTAGAATTTTCCCACTGCAGTATTAAACTTTTGAGCAGAATCTTAAATTAGGAAAACAAGAGTGGATGAGTAGAGTTGGAAGAGCCAGGGAGAATTATGAAAGGAGTGGCATTGATCATGATGACATGCTGAACATGATGATGACATGATGACATGCTGATGACATAATGACAAACTGACATGCTGAACTGAAATTTCTCTGTACAACTACTTAAAAGATAACAAAAAACCCCAATATTCCTGCGCGCACGCATCGCGTGCGTGCACACCCACACCCCCCCCCCCCCACATATCCCCTTCCACAACTTACCCCTTTTCCGAGTTTTGAACCGCTGGCCTGTTAGCACTGGCTTCTGATGCTTATTCATAAAATTTCTAAAAAACAAAAATATACATTACAGATGTGAGGTCAGCATTAGGCAAACTTAGGGAGATCCTAACACAAAACCCAAATAGAAGCAACAGGGCTGGTAGCTCAAGTGATTGAGCACTTGACTAGCATGTGCAATGGTCTGTGTTCAATTCTCACCTAGTACCAGAAGAATACATGAATAACAAGTAACCAGAAATAAATAAGTAAACTTTTAAAAAAAATGTCAGTCAGTCTTGGGTTTGAACTCAGGGTCTGGATGCTAACATTCTCTACCTAAGGCTAGTACTCTACCAGATCTTAGCCTTCTGAGTAGCTAAGATTATAGGTGTGAGCCACCAGTACACAGCTAAAATTTAAAATATGGAGCTAGCAGCATTGAAAATGACACAGAGAAAACAATCACAGACATCAACTTTGACAGCGGTTAGATTTAAGGAGCCTATGACTAGTATCCATAGTACCCATAAGTGAATTGGGCTAAGTTATAATACAGCCTAATAGAAGAATTAGATCTATCTGTACTGCATTTTTCACCCAGGATTCCACCTCTGATTAGGTGTGTCTATTACATCCAAATCTCTTCTCATCATTTACTGGGTTCTAGCTACACTGGTCTTGTCTAACAGACCAGGGAAGCTACAGTTTCTGAGGTTCTGTACCGATCTCTCTTCCAGGGTGGATTTTCCCCAGCTGTAAACATGACTGTCTGCATTCAAACACCTCCACTGCAGAGAGGCCCCCTGACTATGCCAATAGTACCGGCATCTGTCACTACAGCTAGCCTTTCTTCATAGCCTTTAGCACTGAGGGTCATTTTATTATTTTTCCATTTGTCTAGTTCTTCTACTAGTCTAAACCTTAATGAGTAGGAACTTGGCAGGTTTTACTCAATTATGTATGTTAACATCTGAAATCTAAGGAAAGGTTAAGTATTTAATGAATGACTAATTCATTCAATTCCTAATAATTATGTACTGACATAAAAGGTTATATAAGGCACACTATTAGTAGGACAAAAACAACTTGTGTAATAAGAGTGTAAGATACAGTTTTGGCAAAGTCTGGGGACACATACACTATGCTTTATTATGCAAAGAAATTTCAGAAGAATTAAAACATTGATAAAACGTGTGCCTTTTAACAATAAGCTTGTTGGTATAACAATTTTAAACTGAAAACATTTAAGTTGGTTAAATTATGAAGACCAAACCATCAAGAAAATTTTCTGTATTCAAATAAATTACTTGGTTTGCACGTTCACAGCCCTGGGCTCTTCCTTAGCAACATCTAAACAAAACAACACTCTCTTTTATTGGAAAATTAATCATTTCTTAAAAACATGGAAGGCAATCACAAATAGAGTGGCAAACGTGAAAGTTAATATGAGTTTACTATTTTGATTTGAGATACCAAAGTCATAATTCAACACCCTGAAAACATAAGGTGTCAGTGCAAAGGGCAGAATTCAAGACCTGAACAGTGATGGCTGCATACATCTGCAGCACACACACAGACATTGCAAAACTTATTGAGAAATTTTCCTGCTGCCATTTTCAGTCACTATGGATCAGTAAACATTTACTCAGTACAAAAGTGAGCCAGGCACCAGTGGCTCATGCCTGCAATTGTAGCTACTTAGGAGGAAGCAGAGGGTCTGAACCCAGCTGGGAGAGGAAAGTCCATGAGACTCTTATCTTGAATTAACTCTCAAAAAAGGCAGAAGTGGGGGCTGGGAAGGTGGCTCAGTGGTAGGGTGCTTGCCTTGCATGCGTGAGGCCCTGGGTTTGATTCCTCAGCACCACATAAGCAGAAAAAAGCCAGAAGTAGCGCTGTGGTAGGGTGCTAGCCTTGAGCTGAAGAGCTGAGGGGCAGTGCCCAGGCCCAGAGTTTAGGCCCCAAGACCAATTAAAAAAAAAAAAAAAAAAAAAAAAGCCAGAAGTGGAATTGTGGCTAAAAATGATAGAGTGCTACCCTTGAGCAAAAAAAAAAAAAAAAAAAAAAAAAAAAAAAAAAAAGGCTCTGAAGTTCAAGCCTCAGGCCTAGCACACACATATACATACCCAAACCCAAAATACATTTACTTGGTATAAAAGTGATGCCTTATATATGTGTTTATCCACTCTGTTTCCACACCGCAAAAATGAATTCTTATTTTTATAAAAACAGAGCCCAAACAGCCAGAAATGTCTTCTGTAGGCAAACGGGCAGTTACTCTTTGCAAAAGCTAATTTTATTTTGTAATTAATTAAAAAAGAATTCAACTCTTCTGTAATCATCTTTATAATAAAAAATTAAAAAAAACACAGAATTCAAGTGTGAGATTTCTTTAAAACTTTTACATTTGATCTAGAATATAAACTCAGAATTTCCTGATTAATTCTACCTTTCTGCCTTGTTTCTTTCTCTCTTTTTTTAACACAGAAATGTCACCACATTATTGGAGAGAACCTTTAGTTTTTATAGTTCTTCAGGTGGAAAAGCAACTTTTTCTTCATAGCCCAATTATAGGGGGCTTAATTTTCATATTCTCACAATATTCTATGTAGAAAATAGCATAATAAAAATATATATACGTCAGTACACATGCAAAGATTTGACACAAACACCATCAAAATTTGAAATGCAAACAAAAAACGTATCACACAAAGACTAAATGAAGATAATCTATTCGCCAAGAGCACCTATGGTTTAACTGTTACTATTTGGGGCAGGGGAACAGCTTCCTTCTAAATTTAGCTCTCCACACTACACGGTAATCTGTTCCAGCAAGGGTCAGCCTTTATAAGGTCCTTACAAACCATTATAAAAAGCCCTGGCCCAAGAGAAGCAAGCCAGGACAATCTGAATTTAAAATAAAAAAACAAAAACAGAGCTAGATAAAGCCTGGTAAAATAACAAACACTAATCAAGACAATTTTATTAGGCCACTGTCAAAAACTTATTACATTGCACTAAAATTTAAAATAAACTAAGACACGCATGTTATAAATAGCAGAGTTAAATCCTTAGAGATAAATTCCTCTGGGGGTATAATTGATGTATCATGTTTGGCATCCATTAAAAAAAGCAAAGTAAAAATTGCACTCATTCATTACCTGAGTTATGGAATGGCAACCCTTCTGTATAACACTCTAATAATAAGATTGCATTTTAAAAAGCAATGCAAAACAAACCAAAATCAAAGCCCTGTAAACTAAACACATGTAGACTATATAATCTCCTCACCCACCAAAATCTAACAGCTCCATGGTTTGGAACATTATTAAAATTTATATGAAGCTGAGTATGGTGGATACATCTGCAATCCCAGCGCTAAGGAGGCTGAATTGTGGCAGAAGGACCAAGACTTATAGGCCAGGCTGAGCTACATAGTGAGACCCTGCCTTAAAAGTAAATAGCTGGGCACCTGTAATCCCTGCTGCTCAGCAGGCTGAGATCTGAGGATAATGAGTGGAAACGAGGCCAGGCAGAAAAGTCATAGGACTCTTATCTCCAAATAATTACCAAAAATGCTGGAAGTTGAGCTGGTTCTAGTGGTCTAGAGCACTAGCCTTGAGCAAAAAAGCCCCAGGACCAGCACCAAAGGATAAAAAAGAAAAAGGAAATAATCAACAAACAAGCAAAAAACTAGATTTATTGGAAAAATGTTAATCCTAAAGTTCAAACCTTCATAACACACACACACACACACACACACACACACACACAGGGAAACTACTTATTAATGAATTAAGTACTTTCGTGATATGTTCTTTGAGTACATATCACTCCACCAAATTCCATTCCACTCTCAACTAGTCTAGAGTCCAATGCAGGTTCTATCTCCCTTAAGGACCAAGGACCTCTGGCCCACATATGACACTGGGCCAAATGTATGGCTTGGTCTCTTGGCACTAATACTGTTAGCTGCCCCAGACACCAAAGTAGTGTGATGTGAGCATGGTGACTCTTCAGTGAAAGAATCTACCAGAGAAAGATTTAATCTTCCTGTTGTCTCTATAATGAAGTGATTCAGAGGCTCCATCTTACAATACTTTTTAACTTTTCTGGTTTAGCTGGTTTTTGAACTATGACAATTTGCTTTAGAGTATGCGTATACTGTACTACCAACATAAGCTATATACAAATAATAATTCTACTCAAACAACCACAACGTTAGGAACATAATCATCTATGGCAAGGACCACAAAATTGTTAGAAGCTTTCACACACAATATGCAAATAAAATGATGAAGATTATATTCCAATGAAGATTTATTAACAAAACAAGCACTAGACCAGATTGGTCTACTGAGATCATTTTGTTAATCCCCATTCTAGAACAATATATCTAACAGATCTGAAACTGTTCTTTACCTAAACTATATAATATGGTAGCTATAAATACATTTGGCCACCAAGCCCTTGAATTGTGGCTAACATGACGGAAGAACTAAATGTTTAATTTTATTTCAAGGTGACTCAATGGCTACCATGTTGGGCAATGCTATCCTTATTTAAAAATGCAAAAAATAAGCTGGGTGCCAGTGGCTCATACCTGTAATCCTAGCTCCTCATGAGGCAGTGATCTGAGGATTCTGGTTCAAAGACTCCTATCTCCAATTAACTATCAAAAAGCCAGAAGTGAAACTGTGACTCAAGTGGCAGAGCATTAGTCTTGAGCAAAAATGCTCAGGGACATTGCCCAGACCCCTGAGGTCAAGCCCCAAGACCAGTTTTTTTTTTTTTACTTCCAGGCAAAAATATACCTAAATAGGATTTTTTTTCATTATCTCCAAAGTAGAACATGTTTTACCAACACAGAAGTTCAGCAAATATGAGCCATCCCTCAAAGTCATTTGTTTTTAGCAGCAAGTTTCAAGAACTCTTCATTCCATACTTGAAATGAGTGAGATAATTTACCCCACAAAGAACTTAAAATTACTCATAATTATAAGTGATTCTCCTTTCCATTAAGGCTAAAACTGTCAGAATAAGCATCATGAAATCCTTTACAGAACATGTCAGATCCAGGGCACCTCTGGGAGACAAGTTCTCTCAAATGAAATAAAAACAATGATATTAGCTGTAAAGGTTTAAATTATTAACACTCTAGAGCAATCAATTAAATACGTGCCTAAAATATCACAGCACAAGGTGTTGCATTAGCTTGCTTCATACTCTTATTATTTTGTACGTTACAGCATCTTCATAATTAAAATCATCTAGCCTCTGCAAAAACCTTTATCAAATGTCCTCACAAAATTTCAGACTTAAGATGGCAGAAAGTCTAGGTATAAAAGAAAAAGCATTTTAAGAAAGACTCAGTATGTCTTCTTTAGTACAATACTGCCATATTCACATCTCCTTTATTCTTATCCTTATTAATATAAAAGAAAATTATGAAAGTCAAAAAGTATGAAAATTAGTAAGTTATTCTCAAAATTCACAACTTTTTTTCCAGTGAAGAACATTCATTAATGGTGGACTTTTAAATGGTGTAAGCATTTACCTTATAATGAAAGGATTACCTAAACCTAAGCCCAAGGGAGCTATGTTCTAATATAAATTAAATTTAAAAAAAGAATTCTGATTTGGCTACAGATAACATGTTTATAAACATATACACCATAGTAAAAAAAACCACACAAACTATATTACACTAAATCTCTCTTAAGAAAACATAGACATCAAGACAAAGTCTGCATTTTTGTATTTCCATTTTAAATTTCCATTTCCTACTTTAAATTTACTAGTAAATCTAAGTTCTGAATGATTTTTGTTTCACTTAAAAAAATGCAATTGGTGGCTGGGAAGTGCTTGCCTTGCATGCATGAGGCCCTGGATTTGATTCCTCAGCACTACCTAAGCAGAAAAAGCAGGAAGTGGCGCTGTGACTCAAGTGGTGGAGCACTAGCCTTGAGCTGAAGAGCTGAGGGACAGTGCCTAGGCCCAGAGTTTAGGCCCCAGGACCAACCAAAAAAAAAAAAAAAAATACAATTAACATCTCAACAGCTCCTTCACGTTTTTAAGTGGCTCACACATCAGTGATCTACATAGGAGGCTGAGATCTGAAGATTTCCACTAAACTACCAAAACAAAACAAAACAAAAAGCCCGAAGTGGAGCTGTGGTTCAAGGGGTGGAATGCTAGCTTTGAGCACACAAAAGGTCAGGGACAGCATTCAGGCCTGGAGTTCAAATCCCAGATCTGGCCAAAAAAAAAAAAATATTGATGTACAATTTTCATAAACAGAAACAAGGTTATTACAGGGAGGCACTTACTTGCTTCCAATGAACCATTATGCAAAAAACTTCTTATAACTCAGTTCCTAGTTTAAACTTTCACTTAACCAATCAACTCCTCCTTACCTGAAAGAATCTTAGGGTAGTAAGCATACTCTCTTTACTCTTTCAGTCAATGAATCCCTACCAGAAGGACCAAGCCATTCACTCTCCTAGATGCCTTATACTTACACAAGTGTTTCTCAACACTTATAAACATCAAAACCCAAACAACACCACCCAACGTCACTGCAACCTTGGTATTTAGACAATCCATTCCTCAAACTAAATGTGTTAATTTTGATGTTTAATTGCCCCAAAACCTGGGCCCTAGATAAGATCCTCAGAACCTTTGTCTAACATTGTTATAACTGAAATTGTAAAACTCAAAAAATAAGGAAATAATGCTAAGAAACAAGTAAATATTCAAGGATTAAATGTCCAGCTGTGGCTTAAATGTATTTATTGATGTATCAAGTATATTTTACAGTGTCTTTTATGGGTAAGGCATTGCATGAGAACAGTAGTTTTACCCAGAGATAATTGATAATTTTGCTCTCAGGGGCCATATTGCAATGTCTGAGTTTTTTGGTCATCTCTAGAAGAGAGGGTAAGTATAATGGAATTTAATCAGTACACAAAGAGCAGTAAAACAGGAAAGCTTTTCTTTTAGTAGAAAGCCAACTAATAAACAGAAAGAGGTAACAATGAATTAAAAAAAAACCTCATCATTTTGCAATTATTACACTAGATTCATGCTAAATCTGGAGGAACATGAACAGGGCACAAGTGCATGTTAATTATATTTACAGAGCCTCAAAGTACCTTCATATAAGTTACAAAAGGAAACGATATACATTGGAGAGACAAGATAAAGCCTTAATTAAGAGCCAATGGAGTCCTATCTGCAAAGGATCTGCACTGAGATGCAGATGATACTAAAGCAGAGTACACATGGTATTATAGACAAAAATGCAAGACCTAAATCTAATCACAAATGCCCAAATAGGAACATTCTTCTAATCAATTTGTCTGTAATCTTCAAAAATGGCAATGGCTCTAAAAAAACCATGACTACATAACTGTTTCAAATTAGAAGATGGCCAAAAAAGACATAATTAATATAACCATGCTGTCTATAAATTAAATGTACTGATTATTGTTGCTTTGTGGTTGTATAAGTACCTTATTCTAAGGAAATATATACTAAAACAAGAGATCAGTATATACACCCTACTCTCAAACTGTTCAGAAATTAAAATAAACATGTACATAAAGCCATGGAGCAAAGGCAAACACAGGAAGCCAAAGGCATTTTAGGGAATGAAGTCTGGCAGGAGTAATAATTTAGGAAGCAGAAAAAGCCCAGGAAACTATAAACTCTATAACTCTCTAAGCCCCTCAGAACTGGCTTAGCTGGAATGTGAGAAATAACCCAACTATGTGATGCTACACTCAAGGAAAAAACAAATTAACTCGATGAACCTTGTTGTAATAAATAACTTGGTTAATATATTTTCTATTTTTCCTTACACAAGGGGGAAACACATTTAAATGCCCTTATTGCTATATTAAGAAAAAGGATGTTCTTTTTAACCCAATACACACACCTACACTACCTGAATCCTAGTGTTAGCCAGACACTATTGGTTTATCCACACCCTGTACATGAGCCACCAGTGCCTGGCTCTGTTATGTATTTATTAAAAAAAATAAGGACAAAAAAGCAAGAATAAGTAACCAAGCTGAGTTAAGTACTTTTAATAAAAAAGATGGATGAGGGCTAGAATGTGGCTTAGTGGTGGAGTGCTTGTCTTGCATGCATGAAGCCCTAGGTTCAATTCCCCAGTAACACATAAACAGAAAAGGCTGGAAGTGGCACTGTGGCTCAAGTGGTAGAGCGCTAGCCTTGAGCAAAAGAAGCTCAGGGACAGTGCACAGGCCCTGAGTTCAAGCCCCAAGACTAGCCACCCCCCCAAAAAAAAAGAAAAAGAAAAAAGGAAAAGGAAAAAGATGGATGACCGTAAATCAAGAAGCCTGATTTTCATTTATGACATCAAAAAGTAATAAATATTTTTCAGAATGATTTCATGGGTTGGGAATGTGGCTTAGCAGTAGAGTGCTTGCCTAGCTGCATGAAACCCTAGGTTTGGTTCCTCAGTACCACATAAACAGAAAAGAAACTGGATGTGGCACTGTGGCTCAAGTGGTAGGAGTGCTAGCCTTGAGCAAAAAGAAGCTCAGGGACAATGCCCAAGCCCTGAGCTCAAGCCCCAAGACTGGCCAACAACAACAACAAAAAATGGTGAGGCAAAGGACAAAGGGTGAACCAATGCAACAGTGATACTCACAAGATACTATGTTGGAAATAATCTGTACAATTTGGGGGGAGGGAATGTGGGAGGGAAAGAGGGGGAAAAATAAGGAAGGCAGTAACAACTTCAACAAGAAATGTACTCACTACCTTACTTATGTAACTGTAACTCCTCTGTAAACCACTTTGACAATAAAAATAACATTTAAAGAGATTTCAAACATGTATATTGTTTAACTGAAGTCTCAATAGAGTAAATACATATTTTACAAAGTGCTGACTTGAGGATTCATATCTTCCAAGAATCTGGGTTTATTGCATTTATTATGCTGGTTTATTTCATTTTGTAAGTTAGTATTCATTAATGATAATGCTTGACAATTATTTATAATAATGTGAAAGTAAACACTTGTGGAGAGCATAGTTTCTTTAAAAATGAAAACCCATTCTTTGGGAATGTACATACAAAAAAATTACAATACAATCGTATTATCAGTTCTAATATTACATTAGCATGGTTATCTTGGTTCAAATGAGAAGTCCAAAGATAAGCTATTAAACTAAGAGTAAAGTGTAGTAAAAGGTTTTAACCAAAGAGGAGAGGAAAATGGAATCTTCTGGGAAAAAAAAAGTCCTACACTGTAACTAATGGAAGAAACAAAATAAAACAAAACCTATGGTAATGTTGGCGGATCATGCCTCTAATGGTGAAGATCAGGGAAATTTCTGGGTTCAAGGCAAGGTCAGGTCTGTAAAAAAAACAACTGGGGAAACTCCATCTCAACCAATCAGCTAGGTACAGAGGCCTAAGCCTGTGGTCCCAGCACAGGTAGAAAAAACATGGTTTAGTCCAAGGAAAAAAGTGAGACCCTAATTGAAAAATAACCCAACGTAAAAAAGACAAGGAGATGTGGCTCAAGTGGTAAAGTGCTTGTCTAGCATGCACAAGATTGAGCTCAGATTTGAGTTATCACCACCAAAAACCAACCAAATAAATAATTTAAAAAGCATTTAAATCAAACAACCATGATAATACTTTCAAAAACCTCAATCATGCTGGTAGGAATGAATCCAAACATTTACTCACTTATTAGTTCACTCAACCAATAAAATTCTGTTCCATCCTCCCAGAAGGGGACCTGCTCAAGCCTGTCTAGCAGAGGAAACTGTATTTGAAAAGACACACACACACACACACACACACACACGCACACGCACACGCACACGCACACGCACACACACACACACACGTTACATAATAAGAACAGGACCTGATACTAATTGGGGCATACCCATGAATAATATGAGAGACTACTTTCTCTGAAACCATAGGAATAGATTCTATAAATTCAATTTAAAGGTGTGGGGTGGGGATAAGACTAGTGCAGTACTACAAACTTGTTCAATCACATTTTTTAGCATAATTCGAATAAATAGGGAATCATTTGTGAAATATACCTGATCTGTGGAACAATGGAAAGTGAATCAGATGAATTTCATTGTGCTTGCTCTCTGTTTCTTTTCTCTCCTATACTACTTTAGTTACAGCTCCACTTATGGCTTTTTTGGTGACTAATTGGTGCAAAGAGTCTCACAGACTTTCTGCCCAGGCTGGGTTCAAACTGTGATTCTCAGACCTCAGACACGTGATTAGCTAGGATTGCAGGGTGTAAGTCACTGGTGTCCAGTGGTACTTACTTCCTAGAAGGTGAAATATTGTCCCAAGCAGGGACTCCCCCCTCCCCCCAAAGGCAACAAGAAGATATAAACGAGCGATTTCTAATATGTCAGAATACATCCTATCATACATTGGAGTTACGATTGTGTTTGTTAATGCTTTAATAACCATATGATTTTTTTTGTAATTAAAAATGACACCCATAAAGAATGGAGAGTTTTGAAACTTGTTTCTGCATCCTGGCTTTCAAATCTCCACCTCAGATAAAGCCTGGCGAGGTCAAAGCATGTTTGAAGCAATGTACTTGGTTTTAGAACTGGTGATACAGTGGAGATGCAAGCAGAAAGATCCCTATTAGGAAATTATATAGAATGGAAGACAGGGCAAGAACCATCTGGACTCAGTGCTCTTTGAAAGAGCCCAAGTTGTTTCACTGTCTTGGAAAGTTATTTATATAATTCCTGAAGGCAGCTTTTTCATTATTTGCCTCACAGATTTTTATAGTTTGGAATTAGATAGAGTAGAGCATAAATATTAATTCAAAGTCTAGTTCAGCACTTAGATGAATTGAATTAGCATATGTTGCCTCCAAAATACCAAAGAGCTCTCCATAAAGCTCTATTAAGGAAAGCAGCCTCTTATCTTTAGCGGGAGGATTTAATTAAAATACTGTCTCCTAGGGGCATACAAATATTAGGAAATTATGGCACCATGATTGCTGTAACACTACTGGATCCGTTTTTAAATTGTTTCCTGCATAGGCTCAACGTGAACAAAAAATACAATCTTCACATTCTCCAACACCAGCGCCACATCCTTTCCCTCTAGCCAGCAGTTTCCTCTGCCTGTCTCCTTGGGGCCCCTTTCCTGTTTATAATTGACCTATTCTTTTACCTTGTACCCAAAGACAAACATTCATGCCCCTCCCCACTTCTTCTTAGAAAGGATCATAAATCAAGGAAAATCTACAGATGAGCCTGAAAAGCGTCAAAGCCCTTCATATAAATATACAAAAAGGAAAGGATGACTATAGAACAGCATCATAAAACTGGACACTCCACACTGGCTTACTGTTAAGAGCATCTATAGCCCTTACCATGGAGGTGTGCTGAAAATTAACAGTATATCTAATGATTATTTTTTAAAAAGTGACCATCCTGACAGGGCACTGGTGGCTCACACCTGTAATCAATCCTAGCTACTCATGAGGCTGAGACCTGATGACTGCAGTTCAAAGCCAGTCAGAGCAGTAAAGTCCCCATGAGATTCTCTTATCTCCAATTGACCACCAGGAAAACCAGAAGTGGTGTTGTGGTTCGAAGTGGTATAATGCTAGCCTGGAACAAGAGGTGACGGAATAGAGCCTAGGCCCTGAGTTTAAGGCCCATGATTGACCACCACCACCACCACCACCAACAACAACAAGGGGCCTTCCTCTTCCTTATTTATATCATCATAACATTTTTCTTTTTTTATGTTAAAAAAATAAGGAAACATCTAACGTTAAATAAAAATCAAGAAAGAACATGAGAACTTTATCTCTGGCATTGGAAAAAGGATGGTTCAGTGAGCTATCTTAATCTATTTTTCTTTCAAAGCAGATAGCTTACAAACATGACTATCTGAGCATTCCTGGCACTCTTCACTCAACACATGCCAAATTTAGAACAAGCCACCTAACTGCCCACAAGATCTTGCTGAAGAGGTCTGTAGCCTCAATATGGGGAAAGCAGGGAGGCCTGAGAATGAGTGTTCTTGTGAAAGACCTGCTTACAGAGGTAGCTTTTTATCTTAATAATGTCCTCTGAGAACTCTTCACACAAAGACATGTGAAAAATAATAGTGAAACTATCTAAAATATGAAATAATTATTTGAAGTGGTGCTAGAGAACCCACCCAAGCTACAAGCATTATAGGTAAGCATTCTACCACTAAGTCATACTTCCAGCTTTCAAAAGAAATTTAAACATCAAGAAAGAAGGTATCTAAATAAGCCCCCTTTCTACCTGCAAAAACCTAACAGGAAGACTGTCCCAACTGTGGTCCTGATTTTCCTATGTTAATGTTCTTATGCTAACAATGCTGATTTTGCTCACAATAGATCTGTACTCCTTTTTTGATAATGCCTTCTGAGTTGTTGATGAGGCAAAGTGATAGGAAAATCAGTATCTGCCCAGTATTCACATCTTGACTGTCTCAGCTAAACTGAGACACATTGAGTGTTATCTTTCAGACTTATCTACAAACTTACTTAGAAGTTTCCAAAAAAAAGTTGGAGATGGAATTGCCAAGAAGTCATAAACCTGTGAAACTGGGTAATGTCACCTACCTTTTCGTTGTGTTGAGAAGTTAATAGGTGATGTTTATGGGAATGCACCATTCATAAGATAATCTTTTGTAGATATAGGCATAACTGTGTTGCTGATAAACTGAATAATGGTATGAGCTAAACCCCAAGTGAAAAGAAAGAATATGTCTATTCATATTTCTTTTGTAGTTATATAAAACACACAGAACAACAACTTTTTTTAGGGGCTGTAGTACTTCCAAATTCTCCTTTTAAAAACCTCCTTATGGAAAAGTTCAAACATATGGAAAAATTTTGAACATATCCCCAAATAGAATAGTATAATGAAGCTATCATTTGATTTCAACCACTAACAACCTACTCAATTTGTCTCATTTATATTCTTACTCAAGTCTCTGTCCCGTAATGTCACAGAATTATATTACAGTGAATCTCAAATGTCATATCATTCTCTTCTGAAATATTCAGAATGTTATCTCTGTTAAAAGACCTTTTGAAAATACAACCATGTATAAAACTGTTTTTAAAATTCTTAACTTCATCAAGTATCTAGTCAAGAAATGTACCAAATGTAAGTCAAAGTTAAGAAAAATAGTACCTTGAAACTTCAAAGATGAACTTTACCTTTGTACAACTATTTAATAAATGCTTTCTTAAAGCAGGGAACTAGAGACCAGGGACTTCAGTGCAAAAAACTTCACACATGTGCCATAAAAATTTTTTTTTTTCTTACTTGACAGCACTCAGAAAATCAAGAAGCTTGAATTCAAAACATTTCACAACTTTTTGCCCCTGGTTATGGCTGAATGTGCTTCATGCCACATCACCTCACATTGCCAGGAAGGATTAGACAAGTAGAGAAATAAATTCACCTAAAATAACAAGAGATTTCATCTCAGCAGGTACTGACTGATACACTAAATTTACAAAACTGCTATATCGTGAGGACCAGAAATAAATTCAACCCAGTTAATTTATAGTCTACAATGAAAAGGGGCCCAAATAAATAAATAAAAACCCTCAATGAAATGTGATGAGAAAGGTACCTGTTTTATGTATTTCCTTAGGAATCCAGATTGAGAAGCAATGGCGGTAACTGGAGTGTAAAAGGGGTGGCCAGGGTCAATTCTGCTAGGATCATTCCCTGTGCAGATTGTCCTTAGTCCCCTTGTTCAGACACACACAAAAAAATGTGTTTTCTAGAGTCTACACTGGACAGGGTGGGAAAAGTGATCATGAAAACTGAATTAATCCTAACACTTAAGTAGAATGTTGCAAGATGACTAGTTTATCAGATGGGTGAAGGGAAGAAAAGGGAGGTTTATTCCAGGAAGAGAAATCAGGAACAAAGAGGTGGAAATTACTGGCAGCTTAGGGAACCAGCAATGTGGTGACCTTAGGGCAGAAAGTATAGGAGGGGCTGGTGGACTGGAAACAGCTGGGACCACAAGTTGGACCCTTTTTCAAGGGGGGGAGGGGGCGGCAAAAGGCCAGAGACCAGGGAGGACTACTCACAGGATGATAGGTGCTTGTTTACTGAACTCAAATGCTTGAACTAGTTCCAACTGGGAGATGGGAGGGAGAAGCCCTGCACTAAGGAATCTCCTCAACCAAGGCTATGGGAAGTTGAAGGTGGTGGTGGTAGAAAAAGAGGTGACATGACACATGAAAGAATATTTCAGACATTCCTATTTTTAGAAAGATTAAGATTCGTAAGTATATAATTCAATTTCTATTATGCATGTGTTAGTATGTCCATCCTCATTTTTTAAGTAAAAAAAAAACCTCAGAAATATTACATATATTCTACAAAGACATTTGCCAATCAAAAGAATGCATAATCTCCCCTTACTCTCAAAACAGTGAAAGACAAAGGGTTTTAATTTTAAATATGGCCAATCTAGGTTCTAATTTCAGCACCTAACTGTGGGAGTTGTGAGGAAATTAGTATTTTAAATTTTTTCTCTTATTTTCATAAATAGGGATAATGTTGGCTAATTCTTGGGTTGTTAAGACAAATGATTAAAATAATTCCATGCAAAGCATCTGGTAGAGTATCTGGAACAGACTAAATACTCAATATGATGAGCTGTTTAATTATCAATAAAACTTCTTTGCTGTGAATGAATTTTAATAAGCTCATTAGCTAAGCTGATTTTTATATTAAATATTTACAGTATACAGACCTAACCATGTAACCCCTGTGATGAACACTATCCATTAAGAATGTGCTAGTAGAAATTCAAAAACAATGTATGATTTATCTCCATCTCTACGCAAAATGTTAGATTTTCTTTGTCCTTAAATGTCATTGACTCTAACTTGACTTAAGTCACGTATTCACAGAAGACTAAATACTAACCAGGTGTCAGGAAAGTACCAAAGGAATAGATAATAAGTTGTTATCCTTTAAGAACTGATAACCCCAGTGAGACAAACAGGTGTGACCTTCAAATAACCATGGCCCAGATTTGGCATAAGAGATGGAAATACTGGCACTAAAGTCCTCAATGCTGCCTATGCCTCCCCTGGTTAGATGTTTAAGTCACATGCTGAGGTTACTCTTTCAGCCTTTTCTTAGGTTTTTGCGTTCCTTTAGCATGATACATTATACATCAATTGTAATCCTGGTAGTATCAGCAGTCTTAAGTGTTACAAAATACTGGTCACTCTCAAAAGCCCTATTTCTGGTTTGAACAGCCTCTTCATTATTAAAGCATCACCAAACAAAAGTTGCTTTGTTATACATTGAGATGAATAATTTTAAACCATTTTCATGTGAAACGTTCTGGCACAGATTTGCTCTCCCCCTCCCCTTTCCCACAGCTGAAGCTGGGGCTGGGGGCAGGGAGGAGATGGGAAGGTGATGGGAATTGTTTTTAATTTTTATTAAAACCAAGGGATAATAATGAACACCGTCCCTGTGTTTTTCAGAATTGCCTACAGTAAAGGCTTTGAGCAAAATGAAGGAGGAAGGAGGAGAATTAAAAAAAAAAAAATTTCACTTTCTATATGGCAATGTGGGAAGAAAAGAGAGGCCCAGGAAATGTTTAACGAAAAACCATCTACCCGATTATTCAAGTATTTCTCTGACACAGATGGGTCTTCAGAGAAACACGAATACTAGTCTATAGAGAAACAACAATGTAACTGTAAATAATAGTTTCTAAAAAAGCTTTCATGGCGGATGCAAATGTGCGGTGGCAGTGTTTCCGTGAAGGACAAACATTTTAACAAGGATGTCTGAATCCCAGGAGGGGACACACTTACATTTACCTCTTATTCACCTGTGGTGGAACCCTGAAGCTACACAGCTGAATGAAGGCTGGATTAAGAGCCTAATCTGAGACTATATATAGACAGCAACACCAGGGTAATCTCCGCCCTCTCCACGGCTCCCCCTCCCTATTTCCATAAATCTCAAGATCGGAGTTACAAAGAGGCTGGGAACTCTCGCGGAGCCGGGAGGCCCGTCCTCCCCACCCCCTCCGCCCGGCGCTCTCCCCTAACCAAGTAGGAGAGCAAGTGTAAATTGCTCCCCAAACATCCCTAACTGGAGCCGCGGGGCAATCAGCTCAGGTTTTCGTGTCCAGCTTCCCGAGGCCGAGAGGAGATGACAAGTAGCTGGGGGGGGGGGGCGATGAGTTAATGGAGGGGGGAGGGAGGGCTTGTCCCCCCCAAACCAGCTCTTCCGAGTCTCCCCTCCTGCGTCCCCCTGGCGCGCCAGGGGATGCTTCTCCCCTTCACCTCTACCCCGGAGTCCCAGCCCCGGCCTCCAGGAGGCGGCCTGCGGGCGCTGCCCCGCACGAGACCACGTGCGAAACCCGCCGCTTCCCACCGCGTGGCCGCCCCCACCCCCGCCCGCTCCGCGCGCGCGGTCCCGGGGTCTCCGCGGGAGGCCGAGCGTGGCGAGTCGAGGGGGCACAGCAGCGGGATCGTGTGCCCGGTGGGGTCGGGGTGGAGCGCGCACTTCCACCCCGGGAGGCAGGCAGCCCGCCTCGCGGGCACATGCTTCCTCCCCGCCGGCTCTGGCCCTGTGTGCGAGTCCCGGGGAGAGGCTGCGGCCCGGGCCCCGGCCCCGGCCCGCTCCGGGTGGTCTCGGCCTCACCGGGGACGACGTCTTACCTGTCCGAGGAGGTAGCGACAACGCGCGGGGCTGGGGGCTGCAGCGGTCCCGGCAGCGGCAGTGGCAGCGGCGGCGGCAGTGGCGGCGGCAGACAATGGAGGAGTGAAGGACAGACACATTGACATAGACACACGGAACCCGGCTCCGCCCCGCCCCCTGCACCGCCCCCTCCTCCCGCCCCGCCCGCTGCCCGGGGTGCGCCTCTTCCCGGGGCTGCCCTAGAAGAAAGAGCCACGTCCGAGGGCCTCTGCGCACCACCCAGAATTTACACACGGGCAACGGGGCTACGCGTTGGAGACGAAGAATACTATGTGCACGAAAATATCCGAATAGGCTAGGATGGAGGTGGTCGGACCCGTAGGAAATAATTAATCCCCCCCGTCACTTTTCTCTATTTGGTTATTCCCTCCTCGGCTACTCCAATTGGAGTCTCTGGCTGACTCCTCTTGCAGCTCCGCCTCCCAGCCCGGCCAATGACGCGTGGAGGGCGGTGTCTTGCAGCTGGGCCTGCAGGGACCGCCCGCCCGGCTCGCCCGAGCTCGCCCGGAGCCCGCCGGCCTCAGGGAGCTAGGAGAAAAGTCTAGCGCTTCCGTAGTTGGCTATTCTGTGTCCTGTTCTCAAGTTGCCACATTGCAGCTGTCTTTCGTAACACAGACACGTCTTTTCTCTTTATTTCTGTCTCTCTCTGTTTTTAACACTTCCACAGAAACAAAATAACCTTCAAGCTGGCGGGAGCAATGGTTCACATAAAGAAAGGCGAGCTGACCCAGGAAGAAAAGGAGCTACTGGAAGTGATCGGGAAAGGTATGGGTTACTGGATTAGCAACCAGGTCCAGGCCAACCTGGCTAGGGGGCGTGGCGAATGCTGGGGCTGGGGAAGCCTCAGGCTCTGGTGACCCTAGGCTGAGAGTCAGCTCCGGAAACAACATTTTTCCTTTGGTCTAGGGCCTGGTTTTGCCGGGCGGGAGAAGTGGAAGACACATTGCTGGGGTTGGAGCCGAGGTGTCCGGGCCTGTCCTCTAAACCAGCTGCTTGGAAATGTAGATTTCTATTCTTTCTCTCCGGTTATAATGAAAGTCCCCAGGATGTGTATGCTTTAAAACTCCTCAGATGATTTTGAGCAGCGTGGGTCTTGGAGGGGGTCCACGTTCCTAGGTTGGTGTCCGCAGGGCCCTTTCGACTTCCGGAGGCCGCAAGATCTGGAGCTCTCGCTGGCCCCCGCCCCCACTTGGGGGTGGCGGGACCGCTCAACGGGAAGGGTTCTTTATAAGGGCAAAGAACTAGGTCTGTCCTCGGCCGCCTGGAGGTTTTTACATCCAGGATCTCCAGGAGTGCGGGGGGGGGACGGCGGCAGAGCTAGGAACCTGCGGAGAGGCAAGGAAATTGCCCAGACCTCCACACGCACCCTTCGGCTCTGGCTACACCGGCTCTACCTAGTAATCTGCTCCCTGATGCTTTCCTTTCCTCGCTGCCAACGCCTGTCCCACTTCCGCTGCGCGGGTTGGTAGGAAAGGAGCCACCCGGAGGAGCCAGGAGCCATGTTTTCCCTTCAATCCCAGAGTGGAAGTCCCCGAGGAATTTCCTACAGAACCCCGTTACCTGTTACCAGGCAGGTGTCAGCAACGTGACCTCCAGCATCTCCTGTGCTACCCTGGGACGAGGATGCTGAGGCCCACAGGCATGATTAAGCAGATTGGGTGTGTTAGATGCCTGTGTGCTAGGCTTGGGGCTTGAACTTGGGGTCCGGGCACTGTCCCTGAGCTTTTTTGCTCAAGGCTAGCACAGTGCCACCCGAGCCACACAGCTCCACTTTGGTGGTTAGTTGGAGATGATTCTCACAGGCAGTCTGGGCTGGCTTCGAACCGGGATACTCTGCTCTCAGCATCCTGAGTAGCTAGTATTACAGTCATGAGCCACGGGCACCTGGCAGTGAGATTGTTTTAAATTCAAGAATAAGAAAGCCACATCACATCTGGGTGTCAGTGGCTCCCATCTGTAATTCTAGCTACTTTGGAGGCTGAGATCTGGGGGTTACGTTTATAGCCAGCCTGGGCAGACAAAGCAGAGACTTATTAACCAGAAAAAAAGCCATAAGTGGAGCTATGGTTCAAGTGATCAAGCGTTAGCCTGTAGTGAAAAAGCTAAAGGAACAGTGCCCAGTTCCTGAGTTCAAGCCTTACTCCTGGGGCACACCCCTCGCCCCCCCCCCGAAATCCGAGAGGCCAGACTTTGTAGCAGTTTCCATCTAAGGTCAAACTCCAATCTAAATCCTCGGAGACTAAGATGAATTTCTTCTCAATAACAAGGAAAGTGTAAATGTTAAAAAAAAAAATCAGGGGCTGGGAAGGTGGCTCAGTGGTAGAGCGCTTGCCTTGCATGCATGAGGGCCTGGGTTCGATTCCTCAGCACCACATAAGCAAAAAGAAAAAAGCCGGAAGTGATGCTGTAGCTCAAGTGGTAGAGCACTAGCCTTGAGCTGAAGAGCTGAAGGACAGTGCCCAGGCCTAGAGTTCAGCCCCCCCCCCCACCAAAAAAAACGGGTGTGAACTTAACAGGCAATGAACTGTGCCATCTAATTAGATCTCAACTTTCAGTCAGTCACAGCTAGATTTATGTAAGTGCTCTTTACCTGGAATCCCGGACCTTTGGGTTGGGTTTTTATTGCATGGTTCACACGGTCTATTTGACATTTCAGTCTTTCAGTACTGCCTGCCTCTGGGTAATTCTCCCTGCCTTTGGTGACTGTGGGACTTGATTTAGAGATATATGTGCCAGTTACAGTATGGGCAAAAAAGACCACAACAGATAATTCACATCCACCAGCAATAAGAATTAAATAAACCAAAGTGGTCACATATTCTTTTAAAAGTAGAAACCTGTGATAGTTACATAAAATAGGTCTCTGAAGCTGGATGCTAGCAGTTCACACATGTAATCCTAGCTACCCAAAAGGCTGAGCTCTTAGGATAAGTGTTTGAAGCCAGCCAAGACTGGGAAGCCCAGAAAAAAGCCAGGAATAGAGCTGTGGCTCAAGTGGTAGAGCACCAACCTTGAGTGAGAAAGCTAAGGGAGAGCCTAGGCCCTGAGTTCAAAGTCCAGTTTGAACTATGTGCATGCGCACACAAAATAGACCTCTGAAATGGAAAACAGGGTTGTTTGGCTATATTCTGGGACATCCACCAGTTTTATTCCAAAGATGGTATGGAAGAGGACCAATATGCATGTAGCTTTCATTAGCATGTGATATTTGTGAGCCTACCTGGGGCATGAGGTTTGTGAGTGCACATATGCTGTGTTTCATCCCTTTAACTGGCCCTGGGCCAATGAAAAAACCAAAGTGGATACAGTATGTCATGTGTTCTTGCCAAATGAAGGTCTGTAGGACATCATTGCTCTCTCGAGAAAATATCGAAGATATGAGAAGATAGCTATACCCGACATTGATTGAATCATATTACAAGCCAGGCATAATTCCAGTACTTTTTGGGTATTTGTATATTTAACTAATTTTCATTTATTTTTATTTTATGCTAGTACTAGGACTTGAATTCAGGGTCTGAGCACTATCTCTTAGCTTTTTTGCTCAAGGCTGGTACTCTATCACTTGAGCCACAGTTCCAGGTCTAGCTTTTTGGAGATAAGAGTCTCATGAACTTTCCTGCCCAGGCTGGCTTCTAAGAGTTTTCCTTAGATTCTCAGTCCTGTATAGAACTAGGAGGTGTGGTCCACTGGTGCAGAGCTTCTTACATTTAATCTTGGTGAGCTGTACATTAATTTTAAGCTATAGCAATTTTGAGAGCAGCATGGATGGCAAGCACCATCTGTGAAAGCAGATCTGGTTTAGAATCTGGTGAGGTTTCCATGTGCAAGTGACTTTGCCTAAGTTTTCCATATGAAAATGTGGGGTTGATGATAGTCACACCTTCTGACATTTTGTTAGGTCAAACATTGACAACACTGATGCCTGCTTTCTCATTTCTTGCAATTCTGTGTAGCAGAAGTGTGACAGAGTTGGCAGAGTGGAAGGGAAAGCACCAGCCAGCCCAATGTGTACCACAGGGCTCCAGGGGTGTTTGGTGGACATCTGGTCAATTTCCTCCCCTCTGCAGGTCCCTTCTGCACAATTCAGGGAAGCCCTGCATGGAGTTGGTTGCTGATTATGTTAATTTACCCTTTATAGCCAATGACACTGAAATTGGAGACTTTTGGAAACAATACAAATCCACTATATTAAAGTATATATATATATATATATTATAATTAGCAACCCGTAAGTTTTTAAATATATGATTATTTTAAATATATGATTATTTTGGAAGAATCTATACCTATAACCCAATGCATACCTTTTGGAATGTCATGGTTTTTAGAAGGGTTGCTGGAAACAGTATCATTAGTTTGCTTCTGTTATTTGGTTTGGTTTGGCTACATATGTTTATCTTCAATAGTAACCTCTAGTCTTAATCTAGATACTAGAAATGTAACAATAAATTATATTGTGCTGCTCTGAATACAAAATAATGGATCCACAATTGAGCAAGCCCCTGGTCTTTTGTAGAATCCTATAGGTTGGATGAGATGGTGTTTCACACATGAGGATGTGGGTTTTGTAAGTCTGGTTAAATTTCAGAGTAGTCCTGAAAATCCCCAGTGGGAAAAGAGCAAAAATGAGAATATCACTTTTTTTGTGTGCCTACATTGAGGCTTGAACTCAAGGACTCTGTGCTTTTGCTCAGCTTTGTTTGCTCATGGTTGGCATTCTTCCACTTGATCCATGCCTCTAGCCCATCATGCCATTTCTCATATTACCTCTTTTCTGTTGATATGCGTCTTTCCCCAGATTAAGCGTTCACTCCCACCCTAAGGAAGCAGGTTGTGTTTTTCTTCTTTGGTTTGAGCAGCTTGCAGAATTCCTTTGCTGGGGAACAGACATCAATATTACTTCTATTCCTAGAGACCTGGTGAGTTTTGCCTTACAGGAGGGTAAATGTTGGCTGAACATATGCCCTTTCCTAGAGAGCAGTGAACCTTCCTACCCAAATAATTTGTCCAATTACATTGAGCATATTTATTTCCCAGAATAAAACAATTGATCTTCAAACTTAATTGCAAACTATTGTCTGAGAGTAGCCTCCTAGTAAGGAATGACAAGAGGTCAAATTGTGTATCAGCCAGGTGTTTTCCATTTCTGCTCTATCTAAGTCCTTTTGTGGTTCCCGCTCAGTTGCCAGTAAATGAAGAACAACAAATGAAATACTATCACAATTTCATTTTTCCTCTCAGTGCACTTTGCTCATCTATTTTCCAAAATCCAGCCTCTTCCCATAGAATCCTTAACTGTTTGAGATATTTTTCTCAACTAGTTTCTTATAGTTCAAGCAGCCAGCCTTCATCTAATGAGTGGTGTGTGCTTGTGTGTGTGTGTTTATGTAATGTGCATGTATGATAGAATAAGAATGGTCTATTTGCTCTCTGCTCCTACTCCTGACACAGAGACTAAGACACTCTGAGCTGTTTCTAATCAGTAGGGGTGCTGTATACATCTTTTGATCTAATGTGTGATCTTTGACCCTGGTTCTTGGCAACAGAGATACTAATCCCTGGAAGTTTCCTGGGTGACAGAGTGTCTTTTGTTCTGGTTAGTGGACCCATGGTGGGCTCTTGAATTGCTTCAGTGTATGGGCTGCTCATTAGAAAGTTCAAGCGATGACTAGAAGCTCAGAGTCTTTAGGTTTATATACTATCCTCCCCGCTTCTATAACTATGACTGGGTTCAGAGTGTCTACATTGTTGGTGGATGGAATGTCCAAAGAGGGTGTTGTGCCTCTTTCCTTATGCTTTACCCTAAAGGGGTCTCCTCCATTGGACTCTTAAGACATCTATATCCCTTTGTCTCCCTGAGTTCTATGAGCTGTCCTAGCAAATTGTCAAACAGTGAGGATGTTCTATTGCTGTATGCTGTTGAATTGCTTGATGTGATGGAAAACCTCTAACATTTGACAGCAGATGTAAAGTACTCAGACTACTGAGCAAGAATTTAGCACAGGAAGTGGCGCTGTAGCTCAAGTGGTAGAGTGCTCGCCTTGAGCTGAATTGCTCAGGGACAGCACCCAAGCCCAGAGTTCAGGCCCCACAACCGACCAAAAAAAAAAAAAAAAAGAATTTAGCACAAAAAAGTTTCTCTTTTTTTCCTCCCCTAAACTACAGCACTCCTTATCTTTCTTTTCAGATTGTTTCTGGGCAAGACAGATTAATTTAGATTGCTGGCCACTGGGCTAACATTTTATAGAATTAGCAGCAATGCTCTAATAAGTTCCAAATGTTTATGATTGCAATCCCCATCCTCTTCTTAGCCTGCAGCAGTCTTCAACATGCTCACCGTCCCCCATGGCATTCTCTCTTTACTGCAAAAAAGAAAGAGAATAACCTCAGTGAATGCTCAGTGGAGAAGGTGGTGATTTTCAATCAAGGCATTTTCTTCAAGTGCAGATTTGAAGGTGCAGGGATTTCCGTTCTGTTCTGATCCTTCTCTAAAGCAGATTGAGAAGGGCTGTGAAGTGAAGCCATAGGTAAGGAAAGATAAGGGTTAAGGTAGAACCTGCTTACATATGAGAATTCAGGGTCAGAATAAATGCACATCTTGCAAAAATAGTTGCTGTCAACACCAAAGCCGTGTCGATCATTCTTCTGACAGTTTCCCGATAGAGTGGTTTTCATGCCTACCCAAGAGACATTTCTCTTATTGGTAAGGGACAATGATGTGACTTGCCTTTAAGAAACAAGTAGATGAAAGAAGACTTACCATTCACAAATCCTAACTTCTCCAAAGAGAATGTTCCTGACCTTGTTTTACAGGACGGGCTGCCTCATCCTTTCTCCCAGGGTACATTTACTTTCATTGTCCTCTTCTCAGTCAAACCAGAAACTGTTTGGAAGAACATGTGGCTTTTTGGATTAATGATAATAGCTATGTTCTATCCTGTAGCCACGCACTGGCTTCTACCATTATCTCACAGAAGACTGGAAAAACCTGCTAATTGTGGCCCAATTACAGCTTGCTTCCACGTTTGTAGAGAACTGCCTTTCACGTTTAAATTCGGTCACTTTCAGTGTAGCAGTCTGAAGACTGACAGAGGAGTGCTTTTATGTACCAGATTTTTTTGAAATAATTTTTTATTGAGATGAAGTGATGATGTAAATTTCACAGTATTGTGGGATAGTGATATTTAGTTAAAGTCACAAACACCTTTTAACCTTTACAAGGCAAATTGTTGTTATCATGGTCTATAAAGTTTGTGAATTCTATAAACTTTTGACAATACAACTATTTCTTCCAAATCAGGTGATGTGTATATTTCTTTCCTTTTGCTTAGTGTAAGCTGTTTGCAGAGATGTTTTACCCAAACAATTCCAAAACGTGACATTTTGTTACACATGTGCCATCAATTCACAAGATCCAGGGCTGCCATGTTGTGCAGGTACTGACTGCATTTTGAATTCCAATGGAAGAGGATTGGAATTTAACCTTCACTTGGTAATTTGGATTAGATAGGCTCTAAGGTTTGTTTCAATATGAAGTCTTATGCTTTGTGGTTATTCTCCTACTGCCAAGAAGAAAATGTGACCAGTTTAATGTCATGCAAGGAACAACAACATGAAACCAATCTAGTTTCTGCAAGTCTACTCCTGGGGTTGGGGGAGAGTTGCTTGTGAAATAAATAGTATGGGATTAGGTGTTATAAATCTTTAAAGCTTATTGCCTTAGTTTGGAGATGTAGCTTCATGATAGAGTGTTTGCCTCACAAATACAGGGACTGGGTTGGATTCCTAGCACAGGGGAAAAAAAAGTTTATTGCCTTGGTATTAGATTTTTAAAAAAATTCCAGTGACAATCTTAACCTTTTATCTCCCCCCCCCCCACTCCAGGTACTGTCCAAGAAGCTGGAACACTATTATCCACTAAGAATGTTCGTGTTAACTGTTTGGATGAGGTAAAATGCAAAATATTGATAACGTTTTTCATTTCCTATGAGAATGGATCATTTCTAAATCTGTCAATAAAAGCTGTTTTCTAGCTTTTCTTCTCCAAGTTATACTAACAGTCTATAAACCAACTATAAGAAAACAGGTCGTAGAGTGCTAGACTTCTGCTGAAGAGCTGAGGGACAGTACCCAGATCCAGAGTTTGGGCTCCAGGAACAACAACAACAACAACAACAACAACAACAAAAAGGCAGCAAAAAACCCATGACTTTTTTTTGGTGCCTATCTTGAGGCTTGAACTCAGTGTAATACCCCTCCTCCCTCCCCTCCCCCCCCCACACAAGCTTTTATACTTAAGGCCAGTACTCTATCACTTGAACTACAGCTCCATTTCTGATTTTGTGGGGGGTTTTTTGGTAGTTAACTGGAGATAAGAGTCTTGTGGACTTTCCTGCCCAGGCTGGCTTTGAACGGCAATGCTCAGATCTCATCCTCCTGAGTAGATCAGATTGCAAGCATGAACCTGTATTATAACAGCATTATTCACAATAATTAGCAACCACAAAGTCCCATCAATTGATAGATGAATGGATAAAAAAGTGATATATATAGTTAAGCAAACCTGAGTAATTTTTATTAAACTTAAAGGATCAGTTAATTCTTATTTTACCAAGTTACATCATTAATTTACTCAAACATGGAAAGATTCCCAGCTCGATTGGTAAGTCCAATGAAATGGTAATGGCATGTAGGAAGAAGAGCCCCCCCCACCCCCACCCCCGAACTAGGAACTCAGCTCAATTTATAATTGCACACATGCTAAATGAAATGTTAGTAATGTGATTTGTAGCCAAGTAAAAGCTTTTCACCAATGTTAGGTTGGTTGGTTAAGTTTTAGAAAAATCTTTCGATGCTATCCAGTGTATTACAGAAAGAGAGAAACACATATAACTGTGTCCACAGATGCTAAAATGAATTTGATAAAACTCAGTGGCCATTCATAAGAAAAACGAAAACAAGATACTGAAATGGAATGACTTCGCTTGATAAAAGGTTTTCAGAGACTTTTGACAGAGAATGATCTTATACTTAATATAAATCATTAGAAGCACCTGGAGAAAGACAGAGACCATTGAGTGTTTCTGGAGATGCTTTGAGTTGGCTGAGACAGACTGGCCTTCTTGATGGTCCATGGGCAAAATGGAAATGCCTCAGTCTTCCTGAGTTCTGTACTTGCTGTCCCTTCACCTGGATCTTTCATTCTCTAGTGGATATCTCTCGTTCTATAGCTTTCTTCAGGTCTTTGCTCAAATGGTACCTTGTCAGAGGGCCTTTCTTCAATGTTTTTTGCAATAAATAAATAAATAAACCTTTACCCCCTGGCAATACCTTTCCCCTTATGTTATTTACTGCTTACAACAGTATCACCATCTGTTTTGTCACCCCTATGGTGTTAGCCAGCTTCTTGTCACTATGATGAAATACCTGAGAAGATCAGGTTAAAAAAAGGAAGGATTAATTAGATTAATTTCAGCTCCTGGTTGCTCAGCACTGTTGCTTTGGGCTTGTGACAATAGAGCAAGACAGTGGGACTCTGTGGCTGAGCGGAGCTGCTTACCTTCTGCTGTCTAGGAAGCAGTGAATAACTGGACACCCTCCCCTTCTCCTAAAGTTTCCATAATTTATTTGATAGTGCCATCAGGTTGGTGACCCAGCTTTTAGCATATTGCCCTTCAGGGGAGGATGTTTAAAATCTAAACCCTAACACCTACTACAGTTTACATGTCATAGACTTAGAATATTGGCACAAGGAATTCATTGATCGTTACCCACAGTGTGTATGTCTGTGTCTAACATAAATTATCTGATACTCTATGAGCTACTTGCTGAATGAATCATGTAAACTGATTTGTTTTATTGAAACCTCTTTGCACATCTACTGTAAAATATAGACATAGAAATAGACATAGTAGCCTTATACTGATGAATTATTTGATTTAAGAATACTAGAGATGGGCATGCTGACGTATAACTATAATCCTACCTCTAGGAAGTCTGAAGTAGGTATGAGGATTGTGAGTTCAATACCAGCCTGGTGTACATAGCGAGACAAGACCTATTTCTCTCAAATAGTGAAAAAGACAATAACAAGGAAATAAACAAATGTTACTTTAAGATAATTGTATTTAAGAAATAGAAGATCATTGACCATACCAGTTAGTTAAACAAGCTTCTTTTAAATTTGTGTTTGGTAAATGAAGAATAGAAAATCTTTTACTTTAAGGATTTCATTGGCTTTAAGATGCCACAGATTTAAAACCTCTAGATTTCAGAGATATTACAAAGTGAGGTGGTATCAACTGATTGTAGTTGTAACATTTTAGTACTTGTAAACAGAAACAAAATTCAGATGTTAAATATGCAAATGTGCTTCTTAGAATTGATGAACCACATATAACACTATGATAACATTTTATAAAATTGTAGCACTGCTTTTCTAATTTGAATGCAGAGATGAGAATTCAATATATTTATTTTCTGATACCGTCATATCATCTTTAAAACTGGAAAGTAACACTTTAAATTCAGTTTAGTCAATTTATTTTAAACAGTTTGTTTTATTAAATCAACAATTTTGTTTTGCATCATTCCTTTTCTTCTCTGGATATTTATAGCACTACAAAGTGCTATAAGGCTGAAAAATTTATAGCCTTATATCTCTGTAGATCATTAACATGTATTAATTTTGCTTAATTCTTTTAGCCCACTGAAATTTTCCCATAAGATATGGTACCGGGACCCACATGCATAGGAATTGGTGTGCTCACAAGTTATAAATTTCCCTTTGCATGCCTCTACATTTCTATAGCATAAAATTGAACTGAGATAAGAAAATATATGTGATAGTCACTTCTTTGAAGAGCTAGTTGAAACTTCCTTACCAGAAGGTTGATTTCTAATCCCAGGGCATCCAGCACAGCACTGAAACTGATATGGGAAAAGTACCCATTGCATTATGTGCATTCTCAACCTGATGGAACAACAGTGCAGAGATTGAGCAGCAAAGGATGTAATTGAGAAAACTCGTGGCCATTTTGAAAGAGGCTGTTTTATTCCTTGGGTCTAAAATCATTTCTGTTTAGGTGGTAGCAAGTAAATGAGAAATAATAAGAGAAAAGAGAAAAGACAGATAAAAATTAAAACAGATTAAAAAAAAAGAAAACTAAGAGGGAAGGGAGTGAAAGCAGGCAGGTAAATTACAGAAGTGATTAATAAGGAACATTGCAACATAAGAAAATGAGCCCAATTGATCATGCTAGATCCCAAAACTTGCCATAGCATTTTGCCCTTCTAAAGTTTATCACATTGTAGTTCATTTTTTTTTTCTTTGAACAATGGAGCAGTTATGTAGTCTCAAGAGTATTTTTTTCTCAGAACTAGGTAACAGTTGACTGGATTGATAGCATTCTGGATGAACAGAAAATGTTAAACTCAGACTGAAGTCTGAGACCTAAATTTTTTATAAAAAATTAAATACTTGTTCAAAAGAGTTCCAATGAACATGTCAGTTTATAAGTACAGTGCATCTTGATCAGTGTTACCCCTTCCATCATTTTTCTCCCATCTCTCCCAACCCCACCCATATCCTCAAGTTATTTAGTTCCATTTGACCCATGTACATTGAATATTATGATTATTGGCCCACCCTTCCCCTCTCCATTGATCTGTCCTCCCTTGGCAAGGGTGCCCCTGGCCAAATGTCTTTCAGCTTCTTGATATTCATTTTTGTTAAGCTGTTATTTGTTCAAATGAGTTACACCATTGCTAATTTTTTAGGGGTGCTGGGATTAAGCCAAGCACACGTAAAACACATACTTTATCAATGAACTGTACTTTGAGCTCCACATATTAAAAATTTGTAAAAGAAATAATTGATTGCTTCTTTGTGAGGGCCCTTCTGATAGTACCGTATCTTCTACTCCTCCCTGTCTTACACTACCCTCTTATCTCTAGGTTTCAGCTCCATTATGGCTCTCATATTTGCCTCATTGAAAGACTGGTAACTTTGAAGTCATTCTTCTAAAGCACTCATTGGCTCCTGTGTACAATGAGATTTCTCAATATACAAATATCCACTTCCTATAAAAATACCAACTAAGAGAATCTTAGAAGTTATAATCGCCCACATTTTTCCAGTTACTCTCCCGAAACATTAATTACTTCTTCTGAGTTTCCTCTTATATAAGCACCTGAAAGATCTCAGCCTCCCTATAATTCTTCTGTCAGTAACTCTCTTAAGAATAATACGGCTTTGTATAAACAAAATGATAGACTCTATTAATATAACAGTCTGGAATCCGCAAGACCAGTTCAAGTGATCCTGGAACTTATGGAAGTAAAGGTGATATGTTTTAGGAAGGTTTTTATCCTCAACAGCTTTGGCTTTATGACACTTAGAGTTTGGCCAGAGTTACTGAAAAGGTTGACTTAGAGGAAATAGATCATTTATTCACCAAATAGTCTGAGGTGTTCAGTGCATAAAATGTTAACTTTTCCACTGGATATGCATAAAACATATGAGTCCAAAGAAGGTAGCCTGGTGTGAATACTACCCATTAATCTATATTTATACAATCATATTCACAGTCTGATCATAATGTAATAACACATTCATGTGACTTACAAGATCCTTGTTCAAAAAACTGATAACAACTATAGTAGACATTTCCCATATCTTCTTTTTCCCCTCATTGGCACTAATTCATGGAAAATTTCCAATTTAAAGAGGAGTTCATTTATTTAACATCTTTATAATATCCATTGTTACCTATACCTATATCGTTATTCAACTTTCTCAATAAGCATTCCATTTACTTTAAGGTTGCTTTTTTTTGTGTCTGTGTTTGGATCTGTTTGTCCATTTGTTTCTCCAGGAAATAGATATTTGGTAGAGAGAAGAACCTCGGATGATAAGAAATGTACTCATAAAAATGAACTTTACAACTTTGATGGGGGTGGTGGGGGAGGAGATGGGGGGTGGAGATGGGAAGGCATAGGAAGGGGAAACAAAGGAGGAGGCAACAATGCTTGATAAGAGATGTACTCATTATCTTGCCCATGTAATTGTAACTCCTCTGTATGGTATTTTCACAATAAAAAAAAAATATACTCATTACCTTGCTCATGTAATTGTAACCCTCTGTACAGTATTTTCACAATAAAAAACATAATAATAATAATAATAAAAAGAACCTTGGAAAATTTGGGTTCTGATCCCTGCCCTCCCTATTTACTAGTCATGTGAATTTGAACACATTCTCTTTCGATCTATTTGTTAGTCTATTAAAAAGCTCAGGAAATAAAGCCATCTTTTCCCTTAGAAGTTTATGAATGATGCAAGTTGGGAAATAAAAAGTAAAGATGATTTATTGGTTCATATCTATATTCATGATTAAGAAGAAGGTAAGTATGTATATTTCACACATTTTTGTCTCTTTCTGTTAAAGAATGGAATGACTCCTCTAATGCATGCAGCCTACAAAGGAAAACTTGATATGTGCAAATTACTTCTGCGCCATGGAGCTGATGTCAATTGTCACCAGCATGAACATGGGTACACAGCCCTCATGTTTGCTGCACTTTCTGGTGAAGTTTTAGCTTTTTACTCTATCACTGTTATCTCTCTCTCTCTCTCTCTCTCTCTCTCTCTCTATATATATATATATACACACATATATACATATATGTATACATATATATGTTTAAGTATATGTATATTTTAAATCAAATGCATTCTTATTTTAGTATTTTTAAGATCAAGTTTTATGGCAAGGAGTGTGTGTGTGTGTGTGTGTGTGTGTGTGTGTGTGTGTGTGTGTGTGTGTGTGTGTTTGTGTGTCCTGGGGCTTGAACTTAGAGCCTCTTGGCTTGAACTCAGGGGTCTCTTGCTGTTGTTGACTTTTTCACTCAAGGTTTGGGCTCCATCACTTGAGCCACACTTCTGGAATTTTTGCTGGTTAACTGGAGATAAGAATCTCACAGATTTTTCTGCCTGAGCTAGTATTGAACCATGATCTTCAGATTTCAGTCTCCTGAGCAGCTAGGATTATAGACATTAGCCACCAGTGTCCAGCTTTTGAGACTGATTTTTGAAATTCTACAATTGGTGAAAGAAATTATATATTTAATTTGGTAATCTTTCTTTAGTGACATAATTGTTTTTTTCTCTTAACATTTTACTAGACGTGAGGAACTATAGCTATTCTTTAAAGTTTGTTACTTTGATATTCTGTATTTTCCTAATTTGAAGTAATTAGTTCCCTGTTCTCTTCATTGAACAGCTGACTTTTTGCCTTCCTGGAATTTATGTACTTAAGATCACTAGCCATGTGGAACCTTGTGATTGTTGCAGTTTTTAAAGAAAATGTAGTTGTGATACTATAGCCTCATATTTTTAAAAGTATCAATCTACATGTTTATAATCCTGGAATACAAAAGCATTTATAAGTATTATCTATGAGGTACAGACTCCCAAGAGAACAACCTGGATTGTGCTATGTGGACAATACACTAAATGGAGTTAGAAGAATAGAAATGAAGGCAAATACTTACTGTATGTCTTAAAGGGTCATATTGTTATACTTAAAGAAGTTTGTGAATCAGAGGAGCAAGGTATATACTGCAATGAAAAATAGGACGGAGAACAAGAGAAATACAACTGACTGATACAAGCCATTTTCAGTATTAGTCAAAGAGATTAAACTTGTATAATAAACTATCTTTACACTTTTCAAATTAGAATAACCAGTTATCACTTAACTTTTTTTTCACACTCTTTTGGAGCATGTGTTCAGTCTAACCTTGGTAGATGGCAGCCTGGACAGATGAATAACCTTTTATCCTTCCATATTTCCCAGAAACTGTCTCTAAGAAAATCAGTGTTTAGGGCTAGGACTGTAGCTCAGTGGTAGAGCGTTTGCCTAGCATGCATGAATCCCTGTGTTCCATTCCTCAGTACCATATAAACAGCAAAAGCCAGAAATGGTACTGTGGCTCAAGTGGTAGAGTGCTAGCCTTCAGCAAAAAAAGTTCAGGGACAGTGTGCAGGCCCTGAGTTCAAGCCCCATGACTGGCAAAAAAAAAAGAAAGAAAGAAAATTAATGTTTATACTCTGAGTAGAAAATGCTGTTCACTAAATGTAGCTTATAATAGCAAAATATCTGTAATGATTTAAAAGAGTAAGAATAGATCAATTGTGGCTATTCAGATAGAAGCCATCTAGAAAGATGGATCTTTGGTTATTATTATTATTATTATTATTATCATTATTATTATCCTCTTTTTATTCCAGTGTGAGGGATAGAGGAATCTATGTAATATTAGAAAAAGACCTCTATTCATTCTTTTCTCTTCTTTATTTTTACATTTGTTTTGATTTTATACTAAGCAGTATTATTAGGAAACCATGTTGCATTTTAACAAATGATAGTCGATTCCATGCCATTTTTATGTGCCAGATTTGTTATCTAGACAACTGGGTTGCTTTTAAAGTAGGTTCTGGAGCTTTTTACTTTTTACTGCAGTTGTGATTCATGTTTAAAAAAATAAAAATATGATACACACTTAAAAGCAAGTTAGGTAAAAGAAAGTGCAATTTGTGTGTGTGTGTGTGTGTGTGTGTTTGTTTTTGTGTGTGTGTGTGTGTGTGTGTGTTCTAGTCCTGGATCTTAAACTTAATGTCTGGGTACTGTTCTTGAGTTTTTTGGCTCAAGTCTAGCTCTTTGCCACTTGAACCACAGTGTGTGTGTGTGTGTGTGTGTGTGTGTGTGTGTGTGTGTGTGTGTGTGTGTGTGTGTGTGTGTGTGTGTGTGTGTGTGTGTGTGTGTGTGTGTGTGTGTGTGTGTGTGTGTGTGTGTGTGTGTGTGTATGTTTAATTGGAGATAAGAGCCTTATGGATTTTTCCTGCTGGGCTGGCTTCAAACCCCTCAGATCTCAGCTTCCTAAGTAGCTAGGATTACAAGTGTGAGCCATCAAGGCTCGGCAGGTTTGTGTATATTTTGAATGAAGTATTTCACTTGTGCGTGATTTGACATTAAGAAATCTATTTTTTTAACTCTATAGGTAATAAAGACATTACGTGGGTTATGTTGGAAGCTGGAGCAGAGACAGATGTGGTCAACTCTGTAGGGAGAACAGCAGCACAGATGGCAGCTTTCGTGGGTAAGTTTTTGCTAGACTTTTACACAGGATCATTGTCCAAGTTTCCTTTCTGAAACGAATGCCACTTTGCTTGTCAGACTACAGATAATCATTCTTTTTTTTGTTTGTTTTTTGTTGTTTTTGGGTCCGGTCGTGGGGCCTGAACTCTGGGCCTGTGCGCTGTCCCTCAGCTCTTCAGCTCAAGGCTAGCGCTCTACCACTTGAGCCACAGCGCCACTTCCGGCTTTTTTTCTTTTTGCTTAGTGGTGCTGAGGAATCGAACCCAGGGCCTCATGCATACAAGGCAAGCGCTCTACCACTGAGCCTCCTTCCCAGCCCCTACAGATAATCATTCTGTTCACAGTCCACTTTGTCTAGTGTAATGAAATACCTGATGACACTTTTTGTTCTTATTGTCTTGTATCTGAAATTTCATTACTTTTTCAGCATTACATTTTTGTGGATATCTCCAACTTTCTTCATGATTTCTGTCTTCAAATTGTTCTGAGATGCTTCCTTAACTTGATCTACCTTATGAATTTGGTCCTCAGTAGTTAAGATTTGAATCTTACTATGGTTCTTGAAAGCCCCCTCATTATGTACTGTAAAATAATTTGATGAAGGGCTTTTATTGTTTGTTTATTTATCTGTAGTGGTGGTGTAGTTGTTGAGTTGGTGCAGTTAATGTGGTTAGGACACCTCTAACCCATAAGCCATCTGTTGGGGGTACTGCATAGTTTTAGCTACTTAATGTTGTATCTGCTAGATAGCAGGTAAAGCTGCTAGTATTGTCTGACAATGAGAAATGCTAGTCCATGCCTGTGGATTCAGTGTCACCAATCAGCCAAGGCACAAGAAGAAGTTGTGAAACTTTTGATTAACCAGAAGCTGCCAGTGGTAAACTGAGTCTTCTGTCAGCCTCATGTGCCAGGGTCCCACTGGGCCACAATGCAATCCTCCTTCAGGTTATTTGTTGGCAGGGGCTTTGCAGCCTTTGCTGTGAGGACTACTCTCTGGAGCAGAAGCCATAGCATCTGGGTGTGCCCCCAGGATTCACTGCTGCTAGTCACTCAGCTCCTATCAGGCAGAGAGGAGGCCTCTCTGAGGCCTGGGCCCTAGAGTGTCCTGAACGTTCTGCTTGCTTTTCTACAGTGGCTACTTCCTGTCTCCAGAGAGATAGTAGAGAGGGAGCTGAGGAAAGCCACAGGAGTGCGCAGGCCACTGACTTTGCCAGGGAAAGTGTGTGTGTGTGTGTGTGTGTGTGTGTGTGTGTGCGTGCGTGCGTGCGTGTGTGTGTGTGTGTGTGTGTGTGTGTGTGTCAGTACTAGAGCTTCAACTCAGGGACTACATGCCGTTGCTGAGCTTTTGTGCTCAAGGCTAATGTGCTACTACTTGAACAACACTTCAGTTTTCGGTTTTCTGGCAGTTAATTGGAAACACAAGTCTTATGGACGTTATTGCCCAGGCTGGCTTTGAACCTCAATCCTCAGATCTCAGCCTCCTGATTAGGATTAGATGTATGAGCCTCCAGTATCCTGCCAAGGTTTTGCTTTTTGACACTAGAAATGTTTCTGGGAAGTGGCTTAACGATCAATGAGAAGCCATAATGTGCATTTCAAGCTTATGGAAGCAAAACATTTTCAGTAGTTTACAAAGCAGCCTAGCTTCTCTCAAATTCAAGGTTAAAGGGGAAATTATTTTAGGTAAATAGTTATTATAATAAAGATAGGCTATAGATTATATAATACAACTACATGTGTTTAGGGAAGAATGACTATCATTTGTGTAGGGATGGACGGAAGGAGAGACTTTTTAAAGTCTTTTTAAAGTCATTTATAACTTGAGCATTTTTTTGGTAAATTACAGAATCTTCATATTTAGAATTTCCACTTTAGAATGCTTGTAAACACATTCTTCTCCTTTTCTTCTGTGAGTTATTGATGCATGTTTCCTTCCTTTCTTACTGTTGAATGATAAAATAACTTTTCTATTTCTGTATTCAAAGGTCAACATGATTGTGTGACTATAATCAACAATTTCTTTCCTCGAGAGAGACTGGATTATTACACTAAACCCCAGGGATTGGATAAAGAGCCAAAACTGCCCCCAAAGTTGGCAGGCCCACTGCACAAAATTATCACCACCACAAATCTTCATCCTGTCAAGGTAGTTTGGTGGTTATGGTATTTGACTTTTATTTCAATATTGCTTTGGAATTCAAATGGTCTTATTATGTGGGATTGTGATTGTCTTAGGCTGAGTTTAGATACAGAGTTTGCATTGGGCTTCCATTTTCAGTTGATTCAGTCAAGGAAAGCTATTGGCAGATAGTGAGGGAATCTGTCAGGAGCTGGAGGAAAGGTAGGCAAACAGGAGGGTTCAGCCTCAAACTTAACTTTACCTCATTCTGTAGGTAAACCTGGAGTGGGCATGATTCTGTCATTGTCCAGTGCCTATCTCCAGGGAGAAAGGGGAGACATCTAGATAGAAGTAAGTGAGGTGAACCCTGAGAAATGAAGATGATTCTCTGGGGGGAAGCCACTGTGAGCCCTTAGCAGCCAGTGCTCAGAGTGGCTAGGGCTACTGTGCTAGACTTGTAAATAGGACCTAGGTCTGGCACTATCAGCAGCTACTGCAATAAGTAGTCCTCCAGGAAATATTCTGCAGTGTGATCAGGAATGTGTGTGTGTGTGTGTGTGTGTGTGCGCGTGCGTGTGCGCGCGTGCACGTGTGTACATGTGTGCACACATACACACTCTTATTAAGGCTTGAATTTAAGGCCTAGTAGTCTTCCTTTGCTTTTTCATTCAATTCTGTCCTTTACCACTTCAGTAAGAGTCACACGGACTTTCTGCTCTGTCTGGCAGATCTCAGCCTGTTGAGTAGCTAGGATTATAGGCATGAGCCATGCCTAGCTATGAACACATTTTTAATCCAAGTGACTATTCAGAACTATTCAGTTCTTCCAGTAATTAGTTAGATTAGTTACTTCTCTTCTTTTCACACACACTGAGGAAAGAGAACTCCTGGGAATAGCAGCAACTCCTTCCCTATGGCCCTTAGGCGTGATACAGGCTGGGCTGGGAGACAGGTTTGAAATTAGTATTTTCCCCTTGTTTCTACCTGAGCCTGAGCATTATAGGATAGTTTACCTTAGAACAATTTGAAGACATTCCCTATATGTATTCACTTGACTTTTTTTTCTGTGTCTTGAGAGTATAGTAAGGTTCTGGAATATTGCTTTCCAGTGATTTTTAAAATTAATCTTATGAGTTGTACACAGTAAGGGGTTTTAAAATGTATATTTTCACACATATATATCTAATATACTTTCATCCTATCCATCTCCTCTCTTACCCTTTCTTCTCCCTTTCCCCCATATTTCCCTTCACATCTGGGATGGTTTTTGATGTTTACTTGGGACCTACTCTTTCAACATTAAATGTTATTATTCTTCAGGAATTTTTAAGAGCAGATATTTAGACTGAATTAGATTGAGGGCAGATGTATGTAGATAATAAATGACAAAGTTATATAACCTGAAATAGTTGGCATAGTACTTTTGGAGTATTGAGTCTTATAAAGAGACTATTGTTTGACTCTAATACCTTGCTTCAGAACAGTCCTTGCTATGTTGTAGGTATAAACAATTTATTCTCTTGAAGTCCTTTCTTTTATCCATATCTTGGATATAAAAGCTGCCCCGTTGCTTTTGTTGTGGTGGCCCATTTTCATTGCTTTACCCCTTTTCAAAGAAGCTTGCTTGCTCATAGGAAGTATTATTAAAAAGTAACAAACAGCTACTGTCTACAGCCAAACTCCTTTTAAGATAAGCATAGAAGTTCTCTACAGTACACAATTCACCTTTTCATTTCCTGGCATCTAACCTAGCTTCATTTGTGTCTGCGTTGGCTGCTATAGCAGTAAAAATGTGTTTGTTTCCAAAGAGACTTAGGGAGTTAGTTGTGTGGATGCCAGAAACCGAGGTTATAACCTAAGAGAAGAACAGAATGCCAGAAAAAACAGCAAAGAGAGCAGGAGACAGGTGCAAGTAGGGCCATCTTGCCTTTGATGATTAAGATGATTTTCAACATCAGAGCTGTTGATTTGGCAATATACAAAATAAGATATGGGCTGTCAGGTATAGTTCAGTGACAGAGCATTTGCCTGCTCTCCTAAGGCACTAGTTTTGATTTTCACTATGAATTTTTAAAAAAAGGAAAAAGAAGATTTAAAAAAAATTCAAAATGCCACTGGATGGATACACATATCCTAAGATAGCATTTCTTGTTTTATGTATGTGTGCCAGTCCTAGGTCTTGAACTCAGGGCCTGGACACTGTCTCTGAGGTTTAGTGATCAAGGCTTTCACTCTATCATTTAAGTCATAGCTCCACTTCTGGTTTTCTGGTGATTAATTGGAGATATGAGTCTCATGGACTTTCCTGCACTGGCTGGCTTTGCACTGATGTCCTAAGCTCTCAGTCTCCTGTGTAGCTAGGATTCTAGGAGTGAGCCACCGAAGCAGTTCTTTGAAGGGTAAGATTCATGTACTTCTTCTGCTGAAAAGAATGTTTTTATTCCTTGTTGGTATGTGGTAGTGAGGGTTTCCTGTATATTACTTCATCAGCTGAAGAGAAAGAAGGAAGCTACTTAGTATTCCTTTGTGTAAAGCTATATAAATGTTTCATTAAACCCATGGCATTGCTGTTTGTCATCCTTTCTTTATATTTTATGTTACAAAACAAGAAAGGTCTAATGTCTCAATAGACAATCTAGATCCTATATGAGATCTTTGAAAGTTTGAGAGTTTATATACTTTGATTTTAAATGCCATATACAAAAATATTTATCAGGTAATTTAGCTGACTGCAGTTAGTAGAAGTATAAATTTAGGATAATTAATGAGCCTTTACCACAACTTTTTTTTTTTAAGGATCTCATTTTTGGAGCTCAGGCTGATCCCCAACTATGATCCATCTGTCTTAGTTTTACATTGTTGGCATTATAGGTATTCACCATGCTAAACTAAATAATAATAATAATAATAATTATTATTATTATATGCCAGTCCTGGAGCTTGAACTCAGGGCTTGGATTCTGTCCCTGAGTATATTTGCTCATGGCTAGCCCTTAACTACTTGAGCCACAGTTTCATTTCTTTTGTGTGTGTGTGTGTGTGTGTGTGTGTGTGTGTGTATGTGTGTGTGTGTGATTATTTAGAGATAAGAGTCCCATGAACTTTCTTGGCTTCCAACCAGGATCTTCAGATCTCAGCTTCGTGAGTACTAGGATTACAGGAGCCACCTGCTCCAGGCATATAATACGTGTTTTGTTAGAAACAGTAATCAACAAATTTATTTACCAGTAAAGATTTGGACTGTACTTCCTTCATTAAGCCCAATGATATATATTAAGTGTTAGATTTTTAGATTTAGTAGTGTAAAAAATAAGTAAAAATCCTCTTCCTTTCCTATGAGCATTTAATTTATTAAACTTCCAAGGAAGGAGCTGGCATGGGTTTCACTTCAGGTCACAGACGTTCTTTTTTATGCCTCAAGAGAAGAATGTGACTCATGGAATCTACTACCTGTTTCTCCTTGACATTTACAAGCCCTAGCATAGTATTTATCTATAACATATTGGTTAGCAAGTACTGGATGGGCTGTATGTACAGTTATACCCATATTGTGCACTTGGCTACCAGGGACCCTATGGAAGTTATGTGCAGATGAACTTCAAGTAGCCTATCCTGCATCAAAGTATTTCTCACTACACTAAATTTGAGCTTTGTTTGTGTAAATATAGGAAATATGGGATTCATAATAAATAAATATGATAACTCTCTATTATTTCCCCTTTTAGAACTGTTGATAGTTTCCTCTTTGACCTATTCCCATTATGGAGATGATGGAAAGCATCTTTAGGAAAATTTCCACAAAGATATGTAGTTGGATATGGAGCATATTTCATTCCTAGACTACTTTCTATAAAATCCTTTACCTATAGTTAATAAGAATTAATGAGAGCTGGGTGCTGGTGGTGTGCACCTGTAATTCTAGCTTCTTGGACTAAGGATTCTGGTTCAAAGCCAGTCCAGACAGAAAAGTCTGTGAGACTTATCTCCAATTAACCACTAGAAAACTGGAAGTGGCTCGGTGGCTTAAAGTGGTAGTATGCCAGTCTTGAGCAAAAATACTCAGAAACAGCACCCAGTTCAAGCCCCATGACCGACCAAAACAACAACGAGAACTGTAATTTTCCTTGTCATGAATTTGTAGAACTTAGTAATATTAACTAAAAGTAGGGATTGTTCAGTTATTTGATGCTATATATATATATAAAGGTTGTGCTTATATGATTATCTTCAGGGACTGTAAAAGCATGTACTCTGAATGACATACTAGTTAGATCACATTTCAATTTGATAAGATCCTCCTGTATTACTTTATTATGTTGATCAGTGACAATCTACATGCTAATTTGAATAAGCACAGTAGCTGTAAGATTCTAAGAAAAAATTTATTTGATCATCTCTTGAAATTACCTGAACTACCTAATTTATTTATTTATTTATTTATTTATTTTTGTCGGCCATGGGGCTTGAACTCTGGGCCAGGCACCCAGGCCTGGGCCTGGGTAGAGCAGCTCAAGGCGAGCGCTCTACCACTTGAGCTACAGCGCCACTTCCGGTTTTCTGGTGGTTTATTGGAGATAGGAGTCTCACGGTCTCACGGTCTCTCCTGCCCGGGCTGGCTTTGAACTGTGATCCTCAGATCTCAGCCTCCTGAGTAGCTAGGATTACAGGCGTGAGCCACCAGTGCCCGGCGAACTACCTAATTTATATATGGAAGCATCTCCTGTAATTTCTAAGTTCACATTTTGAATGTCTTCTAGATCGTGATGCTTGTAAATGAAAATCCTCTAATGGCAGATGAAGCAGCCTTGAGTAAATGCTACAAGGTGATGGATTTGATTTGTGAGAAGTGTATGAAACAAAGAGACATGAATGAAGTATTGGCTATGAAAATGCATTATATCAGCTGCATCTTTCAGAAGTGCATTAACTTCTTACAAGATGGAGAGAACAAACTGGACACTCTAATCAAAAGGTATTTTAACCATCAAATACACTTAATTGGATGTTTTATTAAAATTTAAGCATTTCATATGTAAGCATTAAATTTAAATTAAGCATTTTTAGCAGCAGGTGTCACATTTAGTCTGTAAGAAACAAGGGACAGGGCTGGGAAGGTGACTCAGTGGTAGAATGCTTGCCTTGCATGCATGAGGCCCTGGGTTCGATTCCTCAGCACCACATAAGCAAAAAGAAAAAAGCCGGAAGTGGCGCTATGGCTCAAGTGGTAGAACGCTAGCCTTGAGCTGAAGAGCTTAAGGACAGCGCCCAGGCCCAGAGTTCAGGCCCTACAACTGACCAAAAAAAAACCAAAAACCAAAAACCAAACACACACACACACACACACACACACACACACACACACACACACACACACACACACACACACACACACACACACACACACACACACACACACACACACACACACACACACACACACACACACACACACACACACACACACACACACACACACACACACACACACACACACACACACACACACAACAAGGGACAGTATTAGACTTGGTGAGATTTAGTATTTGTGATTTACTTATGAGGAATCTTAGGTTTGAAAGGCTAAAGAGCACACATAATAGCATACAGCTAGAAAATGGCTTATCTCAAATGTGAGACTGTGTTATGCTGTAGGTTCCACTCTGTATTCACAATGGCACTCTGTATCTCTGTTACCGTATCTCTGAGAGCTTTGTTAAATCCTTGTGCTTAGACAACCAGAGATTAAATTTTCTTGTATCTTTATTGAGAAATGGGAACCAAAGCAGTAGGTTGTAACTCAATGAGTTTCCATTCTTCCTAAAGATAACTGACATGGTAATAAGTAACTAGCTAAACTGACAAAAGCATTTACCTTTCTATGGTTGGGGTCATATTTATTTATGAGTGTCAGCACCTGGAAACCTATTATGGCCCAGTGTAGTGCTCAGGTTAAACAGCAATTTGAATTAAGTCCATCTTCATGATTTGAAGAGACAATGAAAATCTTAAGTAGCAAAGAAGAAACTATTAAAAGCTATTGGGTTCAACTAGAAGGGAATGTTTTAGTGATTCAGCTTCAACTACCTTTAAAATATATATCTTCCAGCTTGCTAAAAGGCCGAGCTTCTGATGGCTTTCCAGTATATCAGGAAAAGATCATTAGAGAAAGTATCAGAAAATTTCCTTACTGTGAAGCAACACTCCTGCAGCAGTTGGTTCGAAGCATTGCTCCTGTTGAAATTGTAAGGTTCCTATCCCCTAAGTGAACTGTGCCAGTAAGACCTAATTACCAAAGCCTATTCTCTTTTGCTATTTATTTCTATTAGTTTGGCGTATTTTTAAGAACAAAGATAGTGATAGGTTTGCCTGCTTGAAGGGTTTCTGTTCATCTATTTCTCCTCGCATGATCCTTTCTCAGATGTTCAGAGCTCTTAAAGTAATAAATAGGAATAGATGGTTATGCTGCGCCCTGGTGGCTCCTGCACAACCCTCGCTACTTAAGTGTCTGTGACGTATAGTGTTGTGGTTTGAGGCCAGTTGTCTGTCTCTAAAATTCCCAGCTGAAAGCTTGGTTGGAGATGTGGCTGCAGTGGTAGAGCACCAGTCTAGCCAGCAAGCAAGCAAACCAACCAAGTATGAGACCCAGATTTTAAACCACAGTATTGGCAAAAAAGAATAAGGAAAAAAGTGAAATGTTTATAAAAGAAACTTAGATGTTAACTACCTCTGTGAAACAAAACAGGTATTCACATGTCATATGCAATACGCACTCTTACATGTACATTGGTAACCTAACAGTCTTACTCTAGATAAATATACAATTAAGAGGCATAAGAATTGTTAAATATTTACTATGTTTGTCCTGCAGAATCTGAATATTTTATGTCATATCTCAGACAAAATTCTACTCCCAAGTTCAGTGTATGCTTGTGGAATAATCTTAGTTGAAAAGGCTTTCATTTTAGAATAGGGAGTTTTCTTTTTATTGAGAGTTTAGTTTTGTATTGTTTGTTTCTATGCTAAATTCTGTGTAAAGACTAACTTAATAATTTCTTTCCTCGTGTGTTTCTAGATGACATGGCTGTCCTTTTGTCTTTTATGGTGTTTACAAGTTTGTTTACCCTCTTCATATCTACTCTAGGGTTCTGATCCCACTGCATTCGCTGTACTAACGCAGGCCATCACTGGTCAGGTGGGTTTTGTGGATGTTGAATTTTGTACCACCTGTGGAGAAAAGGGAGCCAGTAAAAGATGTTCTGTATGCAAAATGGTAAGAATGGAATTCTTCAAACTTCACTGGTAGCCAAGCTTTAATGGTCTATAAACCTAACAGTTGGTATTAGTGTTCCAAGCAATTCTTATGCATGAAAGTATTGTATCTAATAGTCATTTAGAAAGAGGACTATAGTTTAGATAAAGATCTGGGCACTAATCTTCCCCCCAGAGACTATCTGGCCTCTGCTTAGCACCCCATAGGAAAAAGGATATGAATGGCTGAACATGAGAAATTAAGAGAAAAGTTAGAGAATAAATGGGCTGAGCCTGGTGCGGATATAAAAACCTATGTTAAGATACTTCATAAATACATAATTTTAATCCTTTTGATGTTGATTTACAGTCTTTGTGAATTCTTTTTAAATTGACAATTTTTTCTGTCAACAAGCTATAATCCTTAGGAGCTACACTGCCTATTATCTACGTAAAAGGCACATTGATTGTGTTCCTCTCACATCCAGACATGGCAGGCAAACATGTGTTGTCTTGTGTGTCCATTTACCCTATGGGATAAGTGTCCTACCAATTTCCAGGCTGAGGTTCTTCAGTATAGTGTATGGAATTTCTCACTTCTTTGCTTATTCCACTGTCCTAGCTGGAGTGGGTCTTTGCCTCCTTTGTGCTCCCATTACTTCTCTGTCCCATGCTGGGGGCTAAGCTGTACTATTGAGGGTCTGCCTCCCTCCCATCTGCCTATCCTATTTTGTTTTTCAGCCATAGCTTCCTCTGGGACAATTGTTTTTCTTTGTCATCTTACCATTCCAATTCTCTTACACAGTAGATTCTTAAAGTCTTTTATAATCTGTTTAATATTACTATTGCTTTAAAGTATAAGCTAAAAATGATAAATCACCAACTCACAACTGAACAATCCCTAATCAAATGTCATAGTTTTAAAATATTTAAAAATTTTTACAGAATAGTTTTGTAATATCATAGTTGAAAAGTGATAAAAATCCTACCTCTTAAAATGAACATAAATATGCCATTGCTTTCAGGTCATATATTGTGATCAAACTTGCCAGAAAGCACACTGGTTTACTCATAAGAAAATCTGTAAGAATCTGAAGGACATTTATGAGAAGCAACAATCGGAGGCTGGCAAAGAAAAGAATCAAGAGGAAAAGAGTATGTATGATACCACTGAGCTCATTTGGCTTCTTCATGGGGAAATAAAGGCTGTGAGCTTAACATTGAGCAAAAAAAAAAAAAAAAAAAAAAAACGAAACGAAACATGAGGAGACTCTGGGGTGGCCTACATGAGGATCATACTTAATTGTGCCCCATTTAAACCTTTGAGATACTGCATAGAATATAGTCAGCTGAGCCATCTCTGGAAATCAGAGACATAAAATTCTAAGAAATGTGGATTAATCCACAACTTCACTACCTTGAGTGACTACCCTGGAATAATGGGCAATCACATACTCCATTTAGAAAGAATTTAACATCTTTGAACAAGGAAATACTTTTCTCAAATGGCTATCAGAAGATTTCAATATTCTGTAGAATATATTTGTAAAAATTTCGTGGGCTGGGAAGGTGGTTCAGTGGTAGAATGCTTGCCTTGCATGCATGAGGCCCTGGGTTCTATTCCTCAGCACCATATAAGCAGAAAAAGCCGGAAGTGGTGCTGTGGCTCAAGTGGTAGAGCACTAGCTTTGAGCTGAAGAGCTGAGGGACAGCACCAGGCCCAGAGTTCAAGCTCCACGACTGACAATAAATAAATGAACAAAATAAAAAATTCTATTATCATTATTTTTTATTTTTATTTTTTGCTTGTCCTGGGGCTTGAACTGTGGACCTGAGCATTATCCTTGAGCTCCTTTCTACTCAGGGCTAGTGCTCTACCACTTTGAGCCACAGGGCCACGGCTGGCTTTTTCTGTGATTAATTAGAGATAAGAGTCTCACAGGGCTTTCCTGCCTGGGCTGGCTTCAAACAGTGATTCTCAGATCTCAGCCTCCTGAATAGCTAGGATTATAGGTGTGATCTTCCAACACCTGGTTAAAAATTCCTAAATTTTTATACTATTGATTCAATTACCAGATGTATTTATAAATTACAAATTGCAGATCTATACAATTTTCTTCAATCATTAAAGCAGTACGTTCCACATTATTTTTTGCTCTTTCTCTCTCGAGATGAATTATTTTCTTCAGAAACAGTGACTTGATTCAGCGGTGACTCACACTAGAGATGACTACTCCTAGATCTGTGCCTTATCCCAGAGAATACGTCCTGAATCTTTGGAGAATGTTTGTAGTTTGAAAAATTGCCTCCTCTATCTCCACCCATGAAGGGACCACGTTCTTTTTATCACTTGATTGAGAAACACTCTTGGTGTGAATGAATGATTATGCAAAATTAAAACATCTAATACTATGAGCATAGCTTTGCTTTCTGTTTTCTAAGGCAAACATTATTATGTGCCAGCTGTTCATGTGTGACATCATAAGAGAGTGGGATTCCCAATAGAGTGGGAACACCAGATGTTAAACATCAGCCATGTGTCTCAAAGTATTCTAAATGTGACAAATGTCACATTTCTTCTTCACAAATGTAAAATGGGCTCCTGAAAGGTAATCACCTAACCAAAGTGTCAGGCTAAAGAAATGGAAAACTGTACTTGTCACATCCCCAACAATAATCCTGGTGGAGAGACCTGGCTGTGGGACTAGAGGCTGAGTTCAGTTCTGATTCTTCTGGTTTAGTGGGCATAGAGCTGTGTAACCTATGCCTCTTTTCAGGTTTTCCTTTGGAAAACAATGGTGATATAATAAAGATAAGTTAATATATGTAAAGCTTTATGAGTATCTGACAATTTTTTTTTCCTTAGATGGCAAACTCGATGTCAATTCTAATTGTGTTAATGAAGAACAAGCAGAGGCTGAAAGGGGTATCTCCCAAGAGGATTCCAATCCTAAAGATTCTGTGGAAGGGGAGAAAGAATCTCCAGGAAGGGACGAAGGGCGAGTGGAAGCCCCTGCAGGTCCGCAGCTATCTGAGGAGTAAAGGCCATGCAACAGTAACTGTAGCCTTTGCCAGCATGATTGGTCCTCCTGCTGGCCAGCAGCTGGATGGCTCCCATGAACACATCTTCATTGCTCCGTGAGACTACCTGCATGGCTCCACAGTGGGAGGGCAAAGCTCTGTCTACCATGCCCTGATTTCCTATTGGCTTCTGATCTGCAATTCCTATAGAGCGATTTTTCTTTCAGAATACAACAAAACCATTTCCATTCTCTTTCTGAGGCTGACTCCTCAGCAGTTTGCCTGAAAGAAAAATGAATCTGCATACAAAAGAAATGTAGGCTTTAGGGACCAACAGCACAGGTATGAGAGAGAAAGAAAATTTTTATGGCTACAGAAATAGATAGCTTAAAAAATCCTAACTTATCTGTGAATAAAGTACATATAAATAGCATTTATTATAGTGAAGTTCTACTTATCCAGATCTGATAAATTGAAGAAAAGCTGTATGCTAAACAGTCTTTGCTGTAGTTCAGCCAATTGTTGTTTTATATAGGAACTAGCCTGAGAAGTTTGAACTTTACATGGTTCCTGCAGAGAGATTCTCTCTACATTTGTAGAGAGTATTTGTACCTTCCTTCAGAAATGTCACATCCTTTGAAGGAACTGAAACAGGAACTAGGGCTCTGTTAGCACATGCTTTAAGCAAAGCACTTCTTAAAATTTGTGATTAAATACTGGCTAAATCTACTGTATATGTAGTTCTTGTAAAACTAGGTGCCATATTCCACCCTAAAAGGCTGACTTTTACCCTCTCACTGGCCTTTCAAAGGCCACATCCTTTCAAAAAACTGTAACTATTGTTTAGAGAGGGACACAAGCCTGTAAGTTTTAGTATATGTGTTTACAGAGAGCTTGGATTTGGTATCTGAAGGTCTTGCTCTTTTTCACATTTTCTTGTGTCGATTTTAAAATAAATCATGCCTATGGATATAAATAGCTTGTTTCATAATTTATTATTGTCAAAGAGTAGCAAATTATAGATTAACTTATAGATTAAAGTCTAACAGTAGGAAACTTTGCAAATATTGGAGAACAAAGGAAAACTGGTTTAATATGTACAATTTGATGTGAAGATGAGTATAATTCTCACCTCATCTCAATGATCCAATTTTCCATCTTGTTCTTAAGAAACGTTACAGTGTGGGCATTGATTTTCACTCTCGGTGTTTCTGTTTACATTTAGAAGTTTGAAATCAGAGTAAATATATAATGTGTTATGTTACCAGGAAGCTTAAGATGAGATTGAGCACTCTGAGGATTTCTGGAATTGCTGGGCTATCTCAGAGTAAGAGTGAACATTTTAGTAGGTTCTGTGCCTTCCTCTTGAAAGTATTTTTCCTCTCGTGTTGGAACAGTCTCCCAGTTCATGGAGGAAATAGCCATTATTGATCTCTTCATGGACCTTACAAATACAGCATCTTCTGGGTCATCAAACACAGTCCTGTACAGGTAGCAATTATGTGAGAAAAAAATGAATTTGACCAAAGTGAATTTTTTTGTTTTGTTTTTATAATGCTTGGTGTTGAACTCAGGGCATTGTTCATGCTAGGCCAAGTGCTCTACGTGAGTCATATACCAGCCCTGAATTTTTCTGTATTAAGTATAGTACAGTGCCACTCACAAATAATGTATAGGCTTTACTACCAAATGACTTCCTTTTTTGTGTGGCAGTAGTAAGGCTTGAACTCAGGGCTTCACATTATGGTGCACACCATTTGAACCATGCCTCCAGCCTGGATTTTTTGCTGGTTATGGAATCTCTAAGACTTTTCTGTCCAGGTTGGCTTCAATAACAAATGATGTTCTAGCTAAGCAATATTTTTATTGTATATATGGGTTGTTGTTTTTAAAATAGAGTATCTGGACATATTTTGGGAATAATATTTTTCAACACTGTATCCAATGAAAAGACTTTTAAATGCAAACAACAGTAATTTAAAAGCTCATCAGTATTCACAAATTTGAAATATCTTCCACAGAATTAATGAAGTGTTTACTTTTGAAAATGTAAATTCTAGGAAGTGTGAAATGCTAATCTTCATGATAATTGCTTCCACTGAGCATATTTAGAGAAAAAGTAAATAAGGAAAGTTCCTCACTTGGAATAACAAATAATTCTTAATACGTTTTAATGTTTTATGCATGAAATCACCTTTTTACTTATACAAGGTTATTAAAAACCTAAATATATCCACTATGAGTAAATAGCAGGAACTTGTTTATCATAGAAAAATAGCCATTTTCTGGCTAGTGAAGAAGATAGTCATTTTATCTTAACTCATCAAAATCTGTTTTAGAAAAATCTATTTTAAGAAATGGGGATAATTTAGAGACAAGATAATTGTAAATTAATATGACAATAAAAGTAAAAAAAATTTAAAGAAAACTTACTTGTCTACACTATCCCCAAATGCAAAATCTAAAAAAGAAAAAAAAAACTTCAATTAGTGATTTTTCAAATGTTTATTTACCATTGGAAAACAATGGAGTGATGCTATAACTAGAAGACTAACCTCATGATTTCAAGTAATCAGAAATGGCTTGAAACTGAAAATTTCTCTTAGGGGGGGGGGTTTGTCTTTTGTTTGAGAACAAATTCTTTAAAACAAGACAAATCGAGAGCAAGATTTAAGAACAGAATGCTTAAATCAGTTCAGTTGCTAATCAGCTCCAAGTGGGAATTTTCTTTTTCTTTTTCTTTTTTTTTTGCCAGTCATGGTGCCTGAACTCTGGACCTGGGCGCTGTCCCTCAGTTCTTCAGCTCAAGGCTAGTGCTCTACCACTTGAGCCACAGCACTACTTCCAGCATTTTTTTTTTCTGCTTATGTGGTGCTGAGGAATTGAACCCAGGGCCTCATGCATGCAAAACAAGCACTCTACCACTGAGCCACCTTCCCAGCCCCAAGTGGGAATTTTCTAATTAAGATATTGACATTCATATTGCAGAAGTGAATCTCTTTTTTTTTCTTCTCACAATCACATACACCTCTAAATGGATGAGTGTTCTAAAATGAAGAGAAATATGTAAGGGCCATTTTACCCATCTGAATTCTTGGCATTGACTTCAAAGAAAGAGAATAAACAAATCCCAGCTCATAAGAATCTCTATCTCCTCTAGCTTTAGAGCTCAAGGACAAGACCTCAAAGCTTTTGCAGTATCTTCCAGAATGTCGTTGCTTTGTTTATTTCTCTCTAGAAGGATTAGTGCTGGGCTAGAGATGGAACTTTCCAGCACCTGTTGAGTCTCTAAAGCCCACAGTATGAGCTCTTGCCAGTCAGTCCACAAGAGACAGAGCCTGCATCCACCACTGCCTTGAGAAACAGACTTGTTTTTTCACAAGTGGCTCCTGTGCCTTTTGGTTCTCCCCAGTCCCTATTTTTTTGACATTTCCCCTGATAATATTGAGAAATAAAAAATTGGAATTATACATATCTATGATGTACAACTATATACTATACAACTATATGATACTCTATAAATAGAGAAAATATAATTATACAGAAAACAATCAGCTTATTCACATATTCATCAGTTGACATAGCTACTTGTGTGTATGTGTGTGTTTATATGGTGAACACATTTAAGATCTACTCTTTTAGCAAATTTCAAGTATGTAGTATTATTATGTACAGTCACATTACATTATATCTCCAGAATGTAGTTGTCTTGCATAATTGAAACTGTCTCATTGGCAAACATCTCCCCATATCTTCCTTGGCTGCAGCTATCATTCTGTTCTGTGCTTCTTTGAGTTTGACATTTTAGATTTCATATGTATGTGATTTTATGCAGTATTTTGCTTTTGGTGTCTGGCTTATTTCATTCCACATAATATCCTTCAGGTTTATCTGTAGTGTTGTAAATCACAGGATTTCCCTATGCTTTCTTCTACAAAGGAATGATCACAGAAAGAATACTTTATTCTTGCAACAAATATAGTGAAGAAAACATGGCTTAAAAAGTGAAATATCGGGGCTGGGAAGGTGGCTCAGTAGTAAAGGGCTTGCCTTGCATGCATGAGGCCCTGGGTTTGATTCCTCAGCATCACATAACCAGAAAAGGCTGAAAGTGGTGCTGTGGCTCAAGTGGTAGCTCACTAGCCTTGAACTGAAGAGGTGAGGGACAGCACCCAGACCAGCATTCAGGCCCCACGACCAACAACAACAACAAAAAAGTGAAATATCTCTTTCACCTCAATGCTTCTAAACAAAAGTATCATTATGAAGCACCGAGGGTGGGGTTTGGGGCCAGAGTTCATCCTTTTTTTTTTTTTTTTGCTTTATTTATTTATTTTTGTTGGTCATAGGCTTGAACTCTGGGCCTGGGCGCTGTCCCTCAGTGCTTCAGCAAAAGGTGAGCACTCTACCACTTGAGCCACAGCGCCACTTCCAGTTTTCTGAGTGGTTTATTGGAGATAAGAGTCTCACAGACTTTCCTGCCCAGGCTGGCTTTGAACTGCAATCCTCAGATTTCAGTCTTCTGAGTAGCTAGGCTTACAGACTTGAGCCACAGTGCCTGGCTGCATTAGTTTGTTTTTGTTAGGATCTTAATTTTTTTTTTTTTTTGGGGTCCAGTCGTGGGGCCTGAACTCTGGGCCTGGGAACTGTCCCGCAGCTCTTCAGCTCAAGGCTAGTGCTCTACCACTTGAGCCACAGCACCACTTCTGGCTTTTTTCTTTTTGCTTATGTGGAGCTGAGGAATCGAACCCAGGGCCTCAGGCATACACGGCAAGCGCTCTACCACTGAGCCACCTTCCCAGCCCTCAGAGTTCATCTTTATAAGGCCTTGTGTTTAATCTCTAGCATTAAAAACAAACAAACAAACAAAAAAACTTAGAGTTACTCCAGACTATGTCTGTATACATGGGCATTCACCCACATATGTATGTATAAATTGCTTTGCTGATAAAATTCTAATTTTGTTGTATATTACTCTGCAGTGTATTTTTAAATATTCCAAATATACCATGGAATAATGGAATAATTCTATAACAGGATCATTAGTTTATACCAATGTGCCATAATAGAATATTTGCTTATGAGCAACCATCCAAATTATATCTGCCCAATTTATATTACAAGAAACAGTGCAGTAAACAGCCTTCTAGGTGGGCATTTTCTTATTCATGTGTGCAGGAATTTCTATAGGTGAGATTTCAAGTCCAGTTATACATGTTACATGTCAACATGTATTGCCACTTGGTCTTCCAAGAAAGTTAAGCCAATTCTTGTTCTCGTCGATGAAGGACATGAATAGTGAATGCTCACATTTTGAGCACTCTTAGAACTGTATCCCCCCCTTTTTTTTTGGGTCCGGTCATGGCCTGAACTCTGAGCCTGGGCACTGCCCCTCAGCTCTTCAGCTCAAGGCTAGCACTCTACCACTTGAGCCACAGCGCCACTTCCGGCATTTTTTTTAACTTATGGGTGCTGAGGAATTGAACCCAGGGCCTCAAGCATGCAAGGCAAGCACTCTACCACTGAGCCACCTTCCCAGCCCATCTTTGTGCACCCTTTGGAAGTTCAGGAAAAAAAAAATCATAAAAAAGAACATAAATTCAGAAGAAAACGAATGCAATAAAATACTTGTATTCTTTGTTTTCTGGTTTTCATTTGGTTGTTCAGAGGAAACACAATGTAAAGAATAAAAAAGGACACTAATTATTCTAGCATCGAGCACTGTAGAAACAATGTAAAGCTGCAATGGTTGTGGCCAGGCTTTTCCTTCCCCCATGCTAATGATAGCACTGGAGGACAGAGGAGGTTATCTGGGTACCTTGTTACTGTTGCACATTAGATCTCTAAGGGAGAAGCTCCTCTTCCAAAGATTCTTTCCCTAGGTTGATATAACTTGTTCCCACCAATCCATTGATACGCAATTTCAGCCATCATCTCTCATGTAAAGCAAAAAGAAAACCAAGAACATGGCTGGTACACAGAAACAGTTCAGTTGAGTGAACACTTGTTAGGTGTGTCAGATCCAGTTGTTTGGATTTAACATCACAGCAGCCAAAGGAAGATAAGGACTCCATTTTAAATCAGAAAGCTGAAGAAAACTAAGGACTACACTAAAAAATTTTTATTATCCATAGGGCTGGTATTTAAATATAGGAAAGTCACTTACTTTATGTGGACTGCTCTCTACCAGGACTTATTAAACCATAACTGAACTAGGTTGAGTGTGAAGGTACATATCTGTAGTCCAAACTACATGGGAGATGGATGGAGGCAGGAGGATCTTGGATTCGAGGCCAAAAGTTAGTTTGATCTTATCTCAAAATTAAACTACAAACAACAGATCTGGAAGAATAGCTCAAGTGGTACAGCATTTGCCTATCATGTAGGAAGCCCTGAGTTGTTCGATCCCAGTAGCATATAAACAAAAACCCAAACAAAACAATAGCAGCTGGGTGCTTGAGAGTATAATTTAGGAAATGAGGGAAGAGTTTTCGTTTGTACTGAGTTCCTGGGGCTGCTGCTCTTTGGGGAACCACCGAGATTCACCCACTGTTCTCCACACTGCTCTTCCGTACCCATGGCCTGTCCTTCAGATACTAGTTCATATAAAAGAGAAGAGACCAAGAGACAAGGCTAAGGAAGCAATCCTAAAACTCCAGGCGTTCCACTGTATGACTTGGCTTAGCCCTAAAGCCGCAGGGAACAGCAATTGTCAGTCATACTGGATTTGGCTTCAAAGAGCAACTGTTGAGGTCTTCTTGGAAAAATTGGGAAAATATACACATGGATTATCTGTTAAATTACACAGATTATTTCTTTGTTTCCCTTCTCTTTGACAGTGGCATTGTAGCTCTGCAGTTGGATTATCCTTAGTTTTGAACCTGCAGATTAAGTTAAGAATGAATTGTTGTGAAGTCTACTCCAGAAACACTTCAGTGGTTCCATACCACATCCATTTCCTGTGCAGTGAGATAACCAATGAGCGTGAGGAGGAGGCGGTCCTTTCTCCACGAGGAAGGAAGCAGAGCCTCCCAGCCGGAGGCTGGAGAATGTGGCAGAGTATGAAGTGTTCAAAAGCTTAGGCACATATAGGCATTAACTTTAGTATTCTTTCACTTATGGAATTTTCACACACACACACAAATTGAGAAAATAGTCTCAATGTGGCCTTGTTGTTTTTCTTTATCCTTTCTGCTCATTGTTGATTAATAACATAGTTGGTTATGGAATTCTTGGTTGGTTGCTACTTTTCCTCAGCTGTGTGTGTGTGTGTGTGTGTGTGTGTGTGTGTGTGTGTGTGTGTGTGTGTGTGCTGGTACCCATGACTTGAACTCAATGCCTCTTGCTCTCACTTGGTTTTCTTATTCACAGCTGACTCTTTACCATTTGAACTATGCCTTCAGTATGGCTTTGCTAATTAAGTGAAAATGGTGTCTCCTTTTTCTGCCAAGGGTGGCTTTAATCTCAATTCTCCAGATCTCAAACTGCCCTCTGCCCCACTCCCAGTAGCTAGGAATATAGGCATGAGCCATCAGTGCCCACCTCTCTTCAAGCATTTTAAAGGCATTACACTACTTCCTTTCCACTGTCATAATTGCAGCAACAAATCTTATTCTTCTGTTAAGCAATTGACTTTTCCTTTCCTATGACTGCTACTGCCTTAAAACCACTTTGTCCTTGGTGTATGTATTTTTTTTTAATGTAGTTTTATTGTAAAGATTCTGTACAGAGGGGGTTACAGTTACATGAGTAAGATAATGAATACATATTTGTTAAACATTGTTACCTCCTCCTTTATCTCCTCCTATCCCTTCCCTCCTCCAATATTTTTTAGTTATGTGTCTTTTATGTCTTTAGATTTATTTTGTCTCACAAATCTAAGGATTCATATAATTTATCAGTTTTAGAAAATATTCAGTCATTATCATTTCAAATATTACTTCTGTTCTCTCTCTTTCTCTCCTTCAGAAACACCATCTAACATACAGCTTTTCTAATATCTCCTTGTCTCAACATCTAATTAATATGATTTATCTCTTTTTTTCTTTGCATTACATTCTAGATATTTTTTCAAAATTATTTTCTGATTTAATAGTTTTTCTAGAAAATCCACATTTAGCTTCTTTTGAATGTATGTCATCTATTTAGCAAAGTATCATTAGGAAAAGGTTTATGTTTTATTTTTTGTACCATTTTCATCTCTTCTTTCTTCTTGGTATAGAGATGTGATGTTTGGTGATGTAGTGCCACCTCATAACCATAAAGCACTGACGATATCATGGAACTTCACACTAACTCTGTATACTCTGCCCCTCACAGGCAAGAGCATTAAAACACTTTGCTAGGAGGGAAAAATAAACCCATTTGTTTTTATTTTTTTCCTTCCTTCCCTTCCTTTCCTTCCTTCCCTTCCTTCCTCCTCCTCCTCCTCCTCCTCCTCCTCCTCCTCCTCCTCTTCTTCCTTCTTCTTCTTCTTCCTCCTCCTTCTTCTTCCTCCTCCTTCTTCTTCTTCTTCTTCTTCTTCTTCTTCTTCTTCTTCTTCTTCTTCTTCTTCTTCTTCTTCTTCTTCTTCTTCTTCTTCTTCTTCTTCTTCTTCTTCTTCTTCTTCTTCTTCTTCTTCTTCTTCTTCTTCTTCTTCTTCCACTATCCCTCAGCTCTTCAGTTAAAGGCTAGTACTCTACCACTTGAGCCACAGTGCCACTTCCAGTTTTCTGATGGTTAATTGGAGATGAATCTCGCAGACTTTCCTGCCTGGGCTGGCTTTGAACTACGATCCTCAGATCTCAGCCTCCTGAGTAGCTGGGAGTACAGGCCTGAGCCACTGATGCCTGGCTCTTTTTTTCTTTTGAGACAAGATCTCATGCAGCCTGGAACTTAGGATTCTCCTGTCTGCCTCCTGAAGGCTAACATTACACATGGGTGTGTGCTTCCATAGCTGCTTTGTTTGAATTTCTGTTGCATCTAAGAAATTAAATTCTAACTAAGGAAACATTACTGAAAATAAGTTGCATTTGCATTAAATGATATTGTATAGGACCATAGCCAAAATACTGAGTGTTTATTTCAGGGTGGTGAAATTGTAAATGACCTTCATCTCTTTTTAATATTGTTTTCTGTATCATCAAAATTTATCACCATAATATAAGTAAGGAACTATTTTCCTGGTAGTAATATTAATAGCTCTGTCTTATAGATTGATCCTTTTATACTCTGCTAGATACTGAGGAAAGGCCATCAAAGTTTTATCTTACATTAAATTTATTAATTTTTATTTATTTTATTTATTAAATTTAGGATGTATGACTATAAATAACATTCACTTTACCTAGATTAATACAATTATGAAGCATATATATATATTCAGTAATGAAATTATCAAGCACAGTATTAGAGACTTATTTGGTATTATTGTACTATGTAAGTATTTATTTTAAGCTAGAGTTACTATATTCTTTTAACAAGTTCTCTAAAAGTTTAAGGAGTTTTTTATTCTTAATTTATTTTTTGTTCAACATACCTGATGGTAGCCTGCGGACCAGTTTTTGACGTAATGGTAATTTGGGGTTCCATGAGGCATCTACTTTTTTTCCAAATGTGATTGATTGAATGATATGAGCTTTTTTGTGGTCAAAAATAGTAATCATTGATCTTCTTTCTTTTTCTGTAACTTCTGGTAAATACAGGAAAGAACATTAACGCCTAGGATTGCAAATGGATACGCAGGGTGATTCCAAATACAAACAGTTGTCTATGTGGTGTAGGAACATCTTGTCAAAATAGATTCATAAAGGGCAGCCCCAATTAGCTCCCCAATCCCATCAGCAGCCAGGGTATATTGATCCACCCTTCACATCACCAGGCAGAGCTCAACCCTGCAGTCAACTGTCTGCAGATGCTTTCTAACACAGCAGGAGGGATGGTGTCTCCCTGGGTCACTGAGCCTGGAGTATTCCCAAATTTCTTCAATGTTATGGGAAAGAAGAGACCTAACCATGAGTTTTAGATATATCCTAACACAAAGAAGTGAGTCAGTAACAAATTGTGAAGAATATTTTGTAGAGCTAGAAAGTAAGGTGAGAGATAAAGAAGGAAAGGGTAAGGTAGACCACAGAGCTGTAAAACAGAAACTGAGGTTGACTGGGTGTATGGGGCTTACATATAGCAAACATGTTAGTATATTTATTAAAATGGTATGGCAGCAGAATTCTGTTTCCATCAGAAAGAATGACATCACCCCATTTGTAAGGAGATGGAAAGACTTGGAAAAAATCATATTAAGTGAAGTAAGTCAGACCCAAAGAAACATAGGCTCCATGGTTTCCCTCATTTGTAATAATTAGTATATGTTTAGACTGTCCTGGCAACGTATCAAAATAGCTCAATAGCTATGTACATATAACCATACAAAATGATGCTAATAGGAATGAACTCCAAGATATGGAAAAAAAGAAGGTTTGTGGTTGTTGTTGTTGATGTTGGTGGTTTTGATGTACTGTAAGCAGTTCTTTCTTTCCCCCCCTTTGGTTTATTCCCTGTTGTCACTGTGTTTGATTCTGTGTCTTGTATTTATTATCCATTTATCTAATTTGAGGAAGGGAAGAGGAATAACAAAATGGTGAAACAAGGACAAAGAGTAAGCCAATGCCATAGCGATATTAACAAGACACTAGGTTGGAAATGAACTTTACAACTTGGGGGGAGGGAATGGGGTTGGGCAGGGAAAGTGGGAGAAAAACAAGGGAGGGGGTAACTGTTCAAAAAGAAATGTACTCATTACCTTACTTATGGAACTGTAAACCCTCTCTACATCAACTTTACAATAAAATAAAATTAAAATTAAAAAAATGGTGTGACATCAGGACTGAACACATATGGATTCCGAAGAAAGTAAGGTCCTTAAGAGAGTGAGATCAGTGCTCTGACTTTCGAGTTAAGTGTGTGGGATGCACAGGATCAGTGATGGTGCATCCAGCATGCAAATGTCAAGGCAGTACCATAAGGAGATGTTTGTCACTCTCAGCTCAATGACCTTTCTGTGAAGTGGTAGACAAGTAGACTTCTAAACTAGCTTCAAGTTCAGAGAGAGAGAGAAAAAAAAGGAAAATTAACTCATTCAAAACTTCCATTTATGATTATTCAGCAGCATTCTTTGACAAAGACAAATTTTCAGACTTCCCCCCCCACCCCCCTGCATCTTAAAACCACTGATTCATGACAAGGCTTATCAAGTATTTTCTCTGCAAGGAGGAAGGAGATCTTACGATTTCGGTCCAGCAGCTTGACTCCCGGAAGATGGTAGATGATGTATAAACGGTACAGGTTATACTGGCACAAAGGGTTTTGGTAAAGAGCTACAAAAGAAGAATCCAAAATAAAGATGTCAGATTTCAAAATTAGCTTCCTTTATTTCCTGATGAAATAGGAGAAATTGCAGGATTCATGGACAGTTTAAGGATTCATTTACAACACACAATGCTGTGCTTATATCAAAGCCAATGGCCTCATTAGACTCTTCTTTGGAGCAACACTTCATTTTACTATCTGTTAAATCCATTCATTCAACAAAGATTACTGAGTACTGTTAACTAGGAATTGTAGTAGGTGCTGACTCACTGACTCTAATCTTCCACAAATGAAGAAAACTTAAGAGACTATAGAGAATTTGTTGAGGAAATTTGCTCTTAGATCTGTCTGGGAACTCTTCTTCCAGTCTCAAAGGTCCCGATGGACACAGATAGACACTGAATGTGGTAGGTCTTCTGCTACTAGCCTGACACATGGCTGGGGTTCGAGGAACCTGACTCTGATACAGCCACTGTTAGAGGAGGAGTACATTTATTAATTCAGGACTCAGTGTGTAGGTATATTTTAACATATCTTTAACTAGCGAGTTTTATTTTCAAATATTCTGTTTGGTCATCTTTAGATAACACAAACAGTATTTCAATACAGTGTGAAATAAAGTTCGTTATGCTTTACAGTTTGGGGCATCTCTTGGATATTTGGATTCTGCTCCCATTTAATTTCTAAGAAAATACTTCTGAAAATTGTACACAGTGTGGAGCACCACTAGATGGCAGTAGCAGAAAGAGCTCCAGCTACTGAACAAACAGCATTGCTCAACCTCTGTTGAGCTATTCCCATAATAGATGTCGAGTTCTGCTGTAGATTATATTCATAAAATACAGAGAAGTTTTAAAAGGCATGATAAATATAAAAGGTTAGTACTCCCTCCCCCCAAATGGATTACTATTTATGATACAGAGTTTGAAAAACCTAGATGGGAGGGGGGAGGGAATCTGCTTAAAGAAAACAGATTATTGATTTTTTTAAAATGCTATCTGTGTAGAGAATAAAACACATTGATTTTTTGCATAAATACAAACTTTTCTGGCTAATAAAAATATATAGTAATTCCTTGTAGAAAATAAGAGTATTAAAAGGATGTAAGTTAAGCCATGGAAGACTTGGATCGTAACAAATAAGGGTTAATAGAATCGAGAAAGGCATACAGAAAATATAGAGCAAGGAGCAATGAAAAAAAAGATTAACGAAAAGAAATATGTATGTATTAGAATAGCTAGGGAAATTCAAACAGAAGAATGTCAAATTTTCTTAGGTGAGAAAAATGGCTTGAATTTTATATTTTTATGTCATCACTTGTGTATGACCTCAGGGCCTTGCATTCTTGTTTAGCTTTTTTGCCAAAGGCTGGAGTTCTACCAGTCCGGCCACACCTCTCTTCCTGTTTTTTTTTTTTTTGGTGGTTTTTTTGGAGATGAGAGTCTCTTGGATTTGTCTGGGGCAGATAAACAAGGATCCTCAGCCTCAGCTACTCAGCCTCTTGAGTAGCTGTGTTTATAAGTATGAGCCACCAGCTTGGTTTGAATTTGATTTTTAAGAGAGAAGGAACAAAGTGGGAGCCAATCATTGTAACTAGGGGATGGAGAATATGAATGGATGTATATTCAACCAGTATAAGGACTTAGTTAAAAAGACTCACAGGGACTGTGCATTGTGCTTTGAGACAAGGCAAGTAAAGGACACTCTTCAAGCATATAAAAGCAACACACAATTGTTTTTCATGAGAACTTTGGAAGAAGAAAAGCTATCAATACTTCCATGAAAAAGTCTGCTTTGTCTTGGGAAGTCACAGCTGCTGACTCTCCCGTAGTCTGTATTACTGACTAGGAGTCAGTCTGCCTTTGCATCCTCTGGTAACATCCACTCTTGCTATTCCCTTGGTAGTATCTTTCTCTGGGAGAACATCTCTGTTCCTCCTGCTCTTGCTCCTCCTCTCTTCCGCCTCTTCTTCCTTTCTCTTTTTTGGCATCCTCTTAATCCTTAGTTATAAATTTAAAGCTTTCATTTCAGTTAAGCAAAACACCAAGCTTATGGATTTCCACATCTCCAGACTGAAAACCCCATGTGCTTATTGTTTTCATCATTAGTCTCATCATGGGGGGGGGGGAAGGTTAATTGTAGATAAGCCTTGCAAGGATCCTGTCCAGGCTGGCTTTGAATCCTCAGATCTCAGCCTCTTAAGTAGCTAGGTTTACAGACATGAGCCACCGGTGCTGGACCATTAGTCTCAAAGCAGAATCAGAAAGTCAGAAACCTGAGCTGTCAACCCAGCCTCTGCTTGCCATAATTAAGAAAAATATATATAAATTGAGCTAAATAATTTGAAAGGCATTTTGTCTTCATTATTCTTCACATATTCCCACCTGTTCAATTTTAGAAGGAAGTAACTTTATTTTCAACTCTTTTTCCCTCCTGCTATAAGCTTTAAGCATTTAACATTTTTGAATTTATGAGTTTTGGATGGATGCTTCTAAAATTACCATAAATTAAATTTCTAAGATATGAAACCAGTTTCCTGTGTCTGAATGTTCTGAAAGCCTTCCGTGATGTATGGTGCATTCCTTCAGAAACTATGGGGGAAAATTGCTTACACTTTCGCTTTCCGTAGCTTAATACTATTTAAACCACCTTGCCTCCAGGCTACTCTTAGAGTACACCTCAGTGGCGCCAGCACTGTCTTGATGATCTTCATTTGGGATTCAGAGTCTCAGCAATTTACATTTACTCAGTAATATATCAAAATGTCTCTACCCCTCCCCCTACTACACAAGTTTGAGCTACAACAGTCACGTGAGGGAAGCTATTTCTTAATGAAACAGAAAGAAAAAAAAAAAGCTACAGTCATCTGAATAATTGGCTTTAGTTAACTTTTTAAACCTTTGAAGCAGAATTAAAAATGTAATCATTTAAGTGGATCCAAATGTTTTTAAGGTCTTCGATGAAATTAAGAAAGGACTGATGTAACTAATAAAGATCAGAATGCCCACTTTTAACAGTTGAGGGGGTGTGATAAAGGTAAAAGTTTAGATAGAACAGCCCAGGGAAAAGAAGTATAGGTCCATGGTCAACAGTCAGACACCTAGGAGTGTGTGTGTGTGTGTGTGTGTGTGTGTGTGTGTGTGTGTGTGTGTGTGTGTGTGTGTGTGTGTGTGATAGTGGGCTTCAACTTAGGGCTAGGTGCTGTCCGTAAGCTTTTCTTTTTCTTTTTTTTCTTTTTTTTTTCTTTTTTTTTTTTTGGTCAGTAGTAGGGTTTGAACTCTGTGCCTGGGCGCTGCCCCTCAGCATTTCAGTTCAAGGCGAGTGCTCTACCACTTGAGCCACAGTGCCACTTCCTGTTTTCTGGTGGTTTATTGGAGATGAGAGTCTCATGGACTTTCCTGCCCGGGCTGGCTTTGAACCGTGATCCTCAGATCTCAGCCTCTTGAGTAGCTAGGATTATAGGCATGAGCCACCAGTGCCTGGTTAGGCTTTTCTGATCAAGGCTAGCACTCTACCACTTGAACTGCAGCTTTTTTTCCCTACTTTCTGGTGGTTAAGGAGATGAGAGTCTGGTGGGCTTTCCTACTCAGACTGGCTTCCAACCTCTGGATCCTTGCTCACAACCTCCTGAGTAGACAGGCTAACAGAAATGAACCACTGGCCACTGCTTAGACTCCTGGACTTTGAGATTCTGGTTTGAAGTTAGTTAGATGAGACTCACTATCTTATTTTAACTAAAATCTGTGGACATCACGCAACACATACACTTACTAAATGTGGACACCACCTTTGGTTTTACAAGACAGGAATTAAACAGAATGGAAAGATTAGAACATTTTCTTCTTCAATACACTGAATCACCAGTTGGCTGTTTGTGGCTTGCTTTGTTGTTTGGAAGACATAATCCCACCTTGATGGACACTGTAACTAGAGTCCCTTGAGATCACAGACCCTCCCTGTCTGTCTCCCAGGATCCTTCTTCACGCCTGTCTTTGTGTTGTCCATAGTGGACAGAGCCACTGCAGATGGCAAAGACCTGAGAACGTTTCACAGTAGCAACGGTAGCCTGGAGACTCTTGAAAGAGTGGATGCTTTTTCTAATCATACTCCTGAATTCTCTACTAGCCAGTAGATGTTAGCAATTCTGAATGCAGAAAGAGTCCGTTTCCAAATAGCAGGACTAAATGAAGTACAGAAAACTAGAGAGAATTGAGGAGAATAAAGGTTGAAGGGCTGGAGAATGAGCTAGTAGGTTATTTTTCTATTTATTTTATTTTTATTTTTTGGTGCTTACCTAGGGGTGAGAGGAGGGGTGGAAGGTGAAAGTCGACATTGTCTAGAGAAGGCTGAGAAGAGGAAAATGAAGGGGGAAAGAGAAAGTGGAGAAAGGTAGGCCTGCCGAGAAGAGGAAGGCCCCTCCCTCCCTGGAGGAGAGGAATTCCATCACCAGGACCTCACACTCTGCTGCTGCAGCCAGGCCTCCCTGGAGCTCCCAGCCATGTGTCTCCAGGACTGTCACTTGGCAGTGCTCCTTGTAAATGCCAGGGGAGGGTGCAATGCTGAAAAGGATTAGAGGTTTAGCCTCCAGGCTATTTTCTCACCCTCTGAAGAACTTGTAATTGAAATGGAATATTAATAGTGCTTCAGATTCTTCTATGGCTTCCAACTTGAAAAGACAAAACTTATACCACTTGCAAATACATAGTTTCTCATTTTAGTTAATGAACTAAGTGGAATCTGGGATTGCAAATGAGGCTTGGAGAAATATTACTAGCAGTCTAATAAAAATACGTTAATATCGTATTTTTGACCAAAACAAGATATTGGATTCAAACTATTTATAACTAAGAATTTTCTGAAAATGCCCTTTTGTTTGTTTGTTTTATTAGACATAGCATTTTATTTTTTTTTTTGAAGAGGCCCTACGACAAGGTTCTCCATTGAAATAATCACAGTTATTACTTCACTGTGTTTTTAAGTAGAGGCCATTTTAAGTGTCATGGCAGGTAACAATATAAATTATTACTAGGCTAGCCTTCAAAAAATGACATGGACATTCTATCCCCTCCCTCAGTCTGGACACAATTTTGTGCTCACATACACCCTTGATAAATGGAGAAGGGATTGAATTTCAGCATGTACTTAGTCTAGACAGGGCATCTTGGTGTAGAGCATAGCACTGTTCATTACTATGAGGTCAAGCTTGCTTACCGTTCTCTCAGTATATTTGCTTAAATATTGAATTTTCACATGTAGTGGGTTATTCAAGTAGTTTTATACAAATGCCTTCAACTATTTAGAAAATATTTAGGCAATGAGTTATAAAATTCTAAACCCCATAAAAGCCTAGAATGGACTTTTCTTCAACTTTACATTCTGATGTCTAGTAGAGTGTAATAAGAATGTGTTCTAGTATTTATTAAATAAATGGGCAAATAAATTATAAATATTTGTTGAATGACTGAATAAATGATAGAAGGAAACAAGGCATGAATTTAAGTTTCACATTCATTGGTACTTTGGTTAAATCTGAGCTTCACATTTCCATCATTGAAGAGGGACTAATTCCTCGTCAGATCAATAAGTTGCTAGAAAGTCTTAAGAATATAAGCAAACATTTTCTGAATAGGAAAAACATTCAAACATGTTCTGTAATGATTATTATATAAAATATTTACTATTTTATAGTGTATTTACTAGCAGAATTTCTAGATAGCATATAACTCCTTAATTATCTTGTTTAAATAATATATAATATAATTTATTATCTATCAATCTATGTATTATGTATATATTATGTATGTATATATGTATGTATGTATGTATGTATGTATGTATGTATGTATGTATCTATCTATCTATCTATCTATCTATCTATCTATCTATCTATCTATGTGCCTGTATTGAGAATTGAACTCAGAGCCTCATCATTGTCTCTCAGTTTCTTTTGCTCAAGGCTAATGCTCTGCCATTTAAGTCATAACTACATTTCTGTCTTTTTGGTGTTAAGTTTGAGACAAGAGTCTCACAAACTTTCCTGCCCTATCTGGCTTTGAACTGCCATCCTCAGATCTCAGCCTCCTGAGTAGTGGGGATTATAGGTATGAGTCATTGGCACTTAGCCAATGTTTTTATTTCTGTTGCAACTTCAAGGCAACATTAATGGTAAGAAATGTTTTTTTTTTTAATGCTTTGCTAGTCTGTCTCTGAAGCTGTGGAAAAATATTAACCATGAGTGGACTTATTTATACCTTCAAAATAATCATGACACTATTATAAACTTGGTGTGATTTTAATATTTGGATTTAAATAATCACATGAGTCATTTCTCCTCATTTACAGCAGTTGTCACAAATCTATGGAAGCTTTAGTTGCTCTGTATAAGCTGACATCAGAACCTTAACATCAACACTAGTTTACACAAACTGAGCACACTGACAGGGAATTCTGAAAAGTGAATATGAACAGGAAAACTTTCTTTCTGACATGTCCAGGTTTCTAAACTCTATAGTCTGTAAACCTGTTCAGTGACCTGAGGGTCTTTAACCTTGCAAACCTTAAATCATTTGCCCATGGTACTGTTGTGTGCCTCTTTGTTAATCCTTCAAAGTTATAAGCATATTGACAGTATATTTTTAACTCATTCCACACAGATTACTTTCAGGACTAATACTACTTCCTTGCTGATTGTGGTTCATTATTCACTCAATGGAAAATTTAAACGCTTACTTTATGAATTCGTATATTTTTTTAGTATATTCATTGAGCTGTGTAACTTATCTTGGTGATTAATTTTGCAACACCCACATCTTACTCTTTAGATGTCATTCCCCAATCTCCTCATTTTCCCAGCACTGAATGAAGAGCAATCTTCTTTTTTCAAATTGCTATTGTAAAGGCAGTGTACACAGGGGTTATTGTTACATAATTCTGGTAATGAGTACATTTCTTTTTGAACAGTGTTACCCCTTCCCTCACCTTCTCCCAGTTTTCCCTCCCAACACTCTCCCCCCAACTTGTATAGTTCATTTCACCATAGTATCTAGTGAGTATCACTGCTGCATTTGTTCATCCTTTTTCCTACCGTTTCTGTGTTCCTCCCACACCCTCCCCAAACAGATAAACTTACATATAAGACAAAAGGTACAGAAAGCAAAAACAGTGACAAAGGAGAAAAAACAAAAAGAGAAACAAAAAAGAAAATAACAATAAAACCTCTTTTTTCCATTTCTTGTAGTACATTTCAATAAACATCGTTTTATATGATCATATACACATAGCTAAAAATATCCTCCTTTAGTCTCACTACATGAAGGTCTAGTGTCCTGTATAATTTATCATGTCTAAGTATATGTTTTTGCTTTTTCATTTCCTTATGAATGATACAATATCATACTTTCTGATGGAACTATAGAATTCTATTATGTATATATATATATATATATATATATATATATATATATATATCATACTTTCTTGATCCATTTGTCCACTTAGGGACATCTGGGTTGATCCCATATCTTGGATATAGTAAACAATGCTACAAATAAACATGGTTGTGCTGGTAGCTTTAGTATGGCTTTTATGTAAGGCCAGTTATCATGAAAATCTTACAGGAAGGGGTAAGGGAAACACTAGGGCTCCTAGGCTCAGATCAAAACTTCCTCAGTAACAATCCAGAATCATAACAAATCAAAGAAAGACTGGGTAAGTCAGATTGCATCAAACGGAAGAGTTTCTGCATGCAAAGAACATAGCTAGCAAGATAAGTAGAAAGTCCACAGATTGAGAGAAGATTTTTCCTAGGTATGCACCACACAAGGGCCTCATATTTAAAATATCCTTAAAGCTCAAAAGATTAAACCCCTCAAAAATAAACCCTCGAAGAAACAACTACTCAATTAATAAATGTGCTATAGGCTAAAGAGAGACTTCTCAGAAAAAAGCAAGAATGGGCAATAGACACCTGAAGAAATGCTCAACATCTCAGACCATAAAAGAAATGCAAATCAAAACAACACTGACATCCCCAAACCAGGCAAAGACCCAACGAAAAAGGAAAATTACAGGCCAATTTCCTTGATGAACACAGATGCAAAGATCCTTAACAAGATTCTAGCTAACAGAATCCAAAAACACATAAAAAAAATAATACACCATGACCAGGTAGGCTTCATCCCAGAGACACAGGGATGGTTTAACATACGTAAGTCAATAAATGTAATCAAACATATCAACAGAGCCAAGGTCAAGAATCACATGATTATCACCACAGATGCAGAAAAGGCCTTTGATAAAATTCAACATTCATTCATGCTAAAAGCTCTGGAGAAAATAGGAATAGAAGGAACATTTCTAAAAACAATAAAAGCCATTTATGACAGACCAATAGCCAATATTATACTTAATGGGGAAAAGCTACAACCAATTCTCCTAAAATCAGGAACAAGGCAAGGATGCCCACTGTCTCCACTCCTCTTCAATATAGTCCTGGAACCCTTGGCCAGGGCAATAAGGCAAGAAAAAGACATTAAAGGGATCCTCATAGGGAAAGAAGAAGTTAAACTATCCCTTTTTGCAGATGACATGATACTATACCTTCACGATCCCAAAAACTCCACCTCCAAACTCTTAGAAATCATAAATAACTTCGACAAAATAGCAGGATACAAAATAAACCCACAAAAATCAGTTGCCTTCCTGTACACTGACAATGTACAAGAAGAGAGGGAAATAAAGGGAGCAACCCCATTCACAATAACCTCCCCAAAAATAAAATATTTAGGAATTAACCTAACCAAAGATGTAAAAGAACTATTTAATGAGAACTATTAAAAGTTAAAGAAAGAAATTGCAGAAGACACTAGGAAATGGAAAGACCTCCCATGCTCCTGGATGGGCCGACTTAATATAGTAAAGATGGTAATACTTCCAAAACTAATATACAAATTCAATGCAATTCCTATTAAAATCCCAATGATGTACATCACTGAAATACAGAAAACAGTCCAAAAACTCATATGGAACAACAAAAGACCTAGAATAGCCAAAACAATTCTAGGGGATAAAGACAATATGGGAGGGCTATCCATGCCGAACTTCAAACTCTTCTACAGAGCTATAATAACAAAGACAGCATGGTACTGGCACAAAAACAGACCCGAAGACCAATGGAACAGAATAGAAGATCCAGAAATAAATCCACAGGCCTACAGCCAGCTGATATTCGACAAAGGAGCCAAAGACATACAATGGAAGAAACACAGCCTCTTCAACCGCTGGTGCTGGGAAAACTGGGCAGCCACATACAGAAAACTAAAAGTGGACCCCAGCCTATCACCATGCACCAACATCAACTCAAAATGGATTAAAGACCTTAACATTAAACCTGAATCTCTGAAACTACTGCAGGACAGAGTAGGAGAGACACTTGAACTAATAGGCACAGGAAGGAACTTCCTGAACAGAGTCCCAGGGTCACAACAAGTTGGAGAGAGACTCGACAAATGGGACTACCTTAAAATAAAAAGCTTCTGCACAGCTAAATCTATCGCAACTAAGCTAGAAAGACAACCAACTCATTGGGAAAAAAATATTTACCAGCAATATATCAGACAAGGGGTTAACATCCTGTATATACAGGGACTCAAGAAACTAATCCCTCCCAAACCTAACAAACCAATTACTAAATGGGCAAGGGAACTAAAGAGGGACTTCTCAAATGAAGAAATAAAAATGGCAAAGAAACACATGAGGAAATGTTCATCATCCCTGGTGGTGAAGGAAATGCAAATAAAGACAACCCTGAGATACCACCTTACCCCAGTCAGAATGTCCCACATCCACAAATCAGCCAATGACAAATGCTGGAGGAGATGTGGAGAAAGAGGAACCCTATTACACTGCTGGTGGGAATGTACACTTATACAACCACTTTGGAAAGCAGTCTGGAGGGTCCTTAGAAAGCTAAAGATTGACCTCCCTTACGACCCAGTCATACCACATCTAGGCATCTACCCTGAACAACAGGAACCAATATACAAGGACACATGCACCTCCATGTTTATTGCAGCAGTGTTCACAATAGCTAGGATATGAAAACAACCCAGATGCCCCACCACAGATGAATGGATCCAAAAATTGTGGTATCTATACACAATAGAATATTATGCAGCCATTAGAAATGACAAAATAATGGCATTTGCAGGGAAATGGATGGAGCTAGAAGGAATCATGTTGAGCGAGGTAAGCCAAGAACAAAGAGACAAATGGTACATGGTCTCCCTGATAAGTGGATGCTAAATCCAAAATGTTAGGTGATACGACAAAACTAACAGGACTTAAGAAACAAAGAACTCCCACTCATCTGGTTGAACCACTACTAAATATCCCCATGCTGCTGATCACATATATGGTATATAACATGTGAACACCGTTATATGTTACAGACTGTGATAGACAATTTGCTCCAGGAAAGTTAGAATGAACTTGTAACTTTAAATGAGCATCATTACTCCACAATACTGTGAAATTCCGGAAATTATGTAATCACTTAATCACAATCAAAAAAAAAAAATAACCTCGGGGAAGGGAGGGAGGGAGGGGATGGTAGGGGGAAAACAATGGAGGGGGTAACAATGTTCAAGAGGAAGTGCACTCATTACCTCACTCATGTAACTGTAACCCTCTGTATAGTATCTTTACAATAAAAAAAAAGAATATATAAGGGGGCAGGGGGGGGGATGGGAAGGGATGGAAGGGGAAACAAAGGAGGAGGCTACAATGCTTGATAAGAAATGTACTCATTATCTTGCCCATGTAATTGTAACCCCTCTGTACAGTATTTTCACAATAATCAAATAAATATAAATAAAAAAAAAACACTGAGATTCCACCTCACCCCAGTTACAACGGCCATTTTCAAGAAAACTAATAAAAACAGATGCGGGAGGGGATGTGGTCAAAAGGGAACGTTACTACAATGTTGGTGGGAATGTAAACTTGTTCAGCCACTCTGGAAAGTGGTATGGAGGTTCCTCAAAAGACTAAACATAGAGCTTCCCTGTGACCCAGCAATCCCACTTCTGGGCATTTATCCAATAGACCACAAACAGAAATCTTCTTAAATATAATTAAGTCAGCATTGTTACTGTCTCTATAAATGTGCCTACTTAGGATATTTCAAATACATAGCATCATACTATGTATTAAAACTTACTTTTGAGATAAGATCAAAAGCATAACCTTAAACATCTTTTGTTTCTTTTGTCATTTTTCTCTTGACATGCAATATTACCTCACAAATAATTATTTCTGTCCACTGTTCTTTCAAAAGCATGTCTTATAACAGAATAAACCTGGGTTAGCCAGGATGGCTTACACCTGTAGTCTTAGCTACTTGGGAGGTGGAGATAGGAGGACATGGTTGTAAGCCAGCCTGGGAAAAAAATTAGCAAGACTCCAAAATCTCAACAAATAATCTAGATAAGAATCCAGATCATTGTTCAAGGATTGCCTGGGAAAAAAGCAAGAAACATTATTTGGACAATAATCTAAAGGAAAACTGGCTAGAGGAGTGGCTGCCTAACGAGTACAAAACCCTACTTTCAAAACTCATTACACATTGGGCTGGGAAGGTGGCTCAATGATAGAGTGATCGCCTTGCATGCACTGGGTTCCATTCCTCAGCACCACATAAGCAGAAAAAGCTGAAGTGGTGCTGTAGCTCAAAGTGGTAGAGCGCTAACCTCGAGCTGAAGAGGTGAGGGACAGTGCCCAGGCCCAGAGTTCAGGTCCCACAACTGACAAAAAAAAAAAAAAACAAAAAACCCAAAATTATTACTACAGAGAGAGAAAGAAAGAGAAAGAAGAGAGAGAAAGAGAGAGAGAGAGAGAGAGAGAGAGAGAGAGAGAGAGAGAGAGAGAGAGAGAGAGAGAGAGAGTTTAAGTGATGTTTTAGAAATACCTAAATATTTGGTTATAAATATTCCTCCTCTAATCTCAAACTTCAAAAAAGTAAAAAAAAAAAAAACCTCTCATGTTATTTTTCATTTGTTGTTTTTATGACCATATAAAATTAAAAATTAGGGGGCTTGGAAGGTGGCTCAGTGGAAGAGCGCTTGCCTTGCATGCATGAGGCCCTGGGTTCGATTCCTCAGCACCACATAAGCAAAAAGAAAAAAGCCGGAAGTGGTGCTGTGGCTCAAGTGGTAGAGCGCTAGCCTTGAGCTGAAGAGCTGAGGGACAGCGCCCAGGCCCAGAGTTCAGGCCCCACGACCGGACCCCCAAAAAATCAAATAAAAAATAAAATTAAAAATTAATACTTAGGTTCCTCAGATTTGGCATTCCTGTTAACTCCTTCACTGTTGCGCTGATGTCTCTCAACTCGTTGTGGTGCAGCAGGAGAATGGACAAGCATGTCAAGTTGCACAGACCTGAAAAATATATTTCCAAAGGTTTTAATCACTTGCTGCTTTTTATTGTTATTTTTAAAATGGAGAGATGACAATGAACATTTTAACATTAATTTGAGAGGCTAACTAAACAATATATTGTATCTAGAAAAAGGAGGAATGTCTATTAACCTATTAATGATATACATTATCATGAAGAATAGATGAGCACTGGTGGTTCACACCTATAATCCTAGTTACTCAGGAGGCTGAGTAATGGAATGGTTCAAAGCCAGGCTGAGCAAGAAAGTCCATGAGACTCCTATCTCCAATTAACTATCAAAAAGTCAAGAAGTGGTTGCATTCGAATTTAAATAATTGATGGTGAAATGGTAACTTAAATTCACTTCTTATCATTGTTATTTTTCACTCATTTTCTAATTTTTCTTGGATGAAATTGTAGGACAATCTTCTTTCCTCTGCCACCCACTTTTCCCCTTTCTTTTTGCCAGGATCTCTATGTAGTCCAGACTGGCCTAAGACTTGTGATCTTCCTGCCTCAGTCATCTAAGTGTTAAGATTGCAATCATGTACCCTCATACCCAACTTGTGTGTGTGTGTGTGTGTGTGTGTGTGTGTGTGTGTGTGTGTGTGTGTGTGTGTGAATGTTAGATTCATAATGCCAATCAATGAAATAATTAATCCTCCAGTTGAATGCCTTCTTCCCAATAGTTCAGCTAAGCATTAATAAAGGAGCAGATATTTCCTTTTTCTAATTGCACATTTTCTACATTTTTACGATAAATGGAAGTCATTGTGATAGTCACATATTTTAGTTGAAAATATTTTCTTAGTGGCACATGAAATTATTTATATTTATGACATTATATAAATGCATTTTGTTCTGTAATCATATAACATGATCAGGGTATATTCTACTTTTTTTCACTGTCAACATTTTTAAAATTTTTTAAAATTATTATCTTTAACTAGTTGTACAAAGAAGTTCCAATTCTATAAAACTATATGAATACAAGGCATCTGTGTGACAACATTTCACCCATCACTCCTAACCCATCCCTTCTCTCATGTTTTTTTTTTAATTGAGTTTAAGTGATTTCATAAATTTCACATGTTTCACAGTATTGTGGAATAGTGATGCATAGTTAAAGTCACAAACACATTTTAACCTACACAAGGCAAATCGTCATTATCATAGTCATTATCATAATTAGTGAATTCTATGAGCTTTGACAGCACAAATTATTTCTTCCACATTGGGTGATGATTACATTTCTTTCCTTTTGCTTAGTGTAAGCTGTCCCCTCTTTCCCTCTCACTCCTCCCTTCCCATCGCCGTCTTTGGGTTGCTTAGTTCTTTTTCTTCTAATCCAGTGCAGCTGATGGACCCCTTTGTTGTATGTTGTTCCATTTCCCAATTATTCTGTTCCTCCTCCTGGCTTCCCTCCGTTGCGCACATATATCTACCGTATATATGGTCAAGAACACGGAGTCATTTAGTAATGATATGACAAAATGAGTGGCTAACCTTTGTTTCTTGAGTCCTGTTTATTTTTTCATATCTTCTTGCATTTTGGCTTTAGCATTCACATATCAGGGAGACCATGTGCCATTTGTCTCTTTGTTCTTGGCTTACCTTGCTCACAATAATTTGCTCTAGTTCCACCCATTTCCCTGCAAATGCCATTATTTTGTCCTTTTTAATGGCTTATAATATTCCATTGTGTATAGGTACCTAAATTTTTGGATCCACTCAGTAGTGGGGCATCTGGGTTGTTTCAAAATACTGATTATTTTGAACAGTGCTGCAATGAACATGGAGGTGCATGTGTCTCTGTATACTGGTTCCTGTTGTTCAGGGTAGATGCCTAGGAGTGGTATGACTGGAGGGGAGCTGTATATTTAGCTTTCTGAGGAACCTCCAGACTGCTCTCCAAAGTGTTTGTATTAGCGTACATTCCCACCAGCAATGCAGTAAGGTTCCTCTTTCTCTGTTTCCCCTCCAGCATTTGCCGTTGGCTGAATTTAGGATGTGGGCCATTCTGACCAGGGTAAGGTGGTATCTCAGGGTTGTTTTTGTTTGCATTTCCTTTACAGCCAGAGATGTAAAGGAAAAACACATTTCCTCCTGTGTTTCTTTGCCATTTTTATCTCTTCTTCTGGGAAGTCTCTTTTTAGCTCCCTTGCCCATTTCATGATTGGTTTGTGAGATTTGTGAGGGGTTAGTTTCTTGAGTTCCCTGTATATAATGGATATTAGACCCTTGTCTGATATATTGCTGGTAAATATTTTTTCCCAATTTTAGTTGACTTTCTTTCTAGTGTGGTTGCTATTTCTTTATCTGTTCAGAAACTTTTTATTTTAAGGTAGTCCCATTTATCGAGTCTCTCCAATTTGTTGTGACTCTGGGACTCTGTTCAGGAAGTTCCTGCCTGGGCTTATAAGTTCAAGTGTCTCTCCTACTCTGTCCTGCAGTAGTTTCAGAGTTTAGATTTGATGTTAAGGTCTTTAATCCATTTTGAGTTGATGTTAGTACATGGTGACAGGCTAGAGTCCACTTTTAGTTTTCTGCATGTGGCCACCCAGTTTTTCCAGTAGTTGAAGAGGCTATGTTTCTTCCACTGTATGTCTTTGGCTCCTTTGTCAAATATCAACTGACTGTACATATGTAGCTTTATTTCTGGGTGCTCTAATCTGTTCCATTGGTCTTCAATCTCTTTTTGTGCCAATACGAGCTGTCTTTTTTATTATGGCTCTATAGTAGAGCTTGAAATCTGGTATTGTGATCCCTCCTGTGTTGTTTCTTTTGCCTAGAATTGCTTTGGCTATTCTGGACCTTTTGTTGTTCCATATGCATTTTTGGACTATTTTCTCTAGTTCAGTAAAGTATGTCATTGAAATTTTAATGGGAAATGCATTGAATGTGTATATCAACTTTTGCAATATGACTATTTTCAGTATATTAATTCTGCTTATCCAGGAACACGGGAGGTCTTTCCATTTCCTGGTATACCCTAGGATTCCTTTTTTTTAGGCTTTTATAGTTTTCACAAAATAGACCCTTTACATCTGTGGTCAGGTTAATTCCTAGATACTTTTTTTTTTTTTTGAGATTATTGTGAATGGAGTTGTTTCCTTGATTTCCTTTTCTGCTTGTACATTGTTGGTGTACAGAAAGGTGACTGATTTTTGTGGGTTAATTTTGTATCCTGCTACTTTGAAGAAGTGGTTTATAAGCTCTAAGAGTTTGGGGATGGAGCCTTTGGGATAAAGGCTAAGGTATAAAACCATGTCATGTGCAAAAAGACATAAGTTAACTTCTTCCTCCCCTATGCAGATCCCTTTAATGTCTTTTTCTTGCCTTATTGCTCTGGCTAAGAATTCCAGAACTATATTGAAGAGGAGTGGAAAGAGAGGGGATCCTTGCCTTGTTCCTGTTTTTAGGGGAATTGGTTGTTGTTTTTCCCCATCAAGTATAATATTGGCTGTTGGTCTGTCATATAAGGCTTTTATTGTTTTAAGGAATGTTCCTTCTATTTTTTCCAGAGCTTTTATAAATGACTTAAAATCATTCTTAGAAATTGATATATGTATCCTTCCAAATATTGTTTAACTTGGTTTATAGAATATTAGTTTATGTTCACATGTGCCTTGGAATGGAATATTTCTAAGATTAAAATTGATTCTTTGGAATTTTGAAAAAGACACACAATATTGAGCTGGCAAAGTGATCTAATACCACATTTCTTAAAATTAAATGCAAGAATATTTAAAAATAGATTCTATCATTTTTTTAAACTTTATTTTTTGTGCTGGTCCTGGGGCTTGAACTCCCTGAGCTTCTTTTGTTCAAGGATAGCACTCTACCACTTGAACCACAAACCACTTCTAGCTTTTTGGTAGGTTTTATGGGAGACAAGAGTCTCATGGCCTTTTCTGCTCAGGCTTACTTCAAACTGCCATACTCACATCTCAGCCTCCTGAGAAGCTAGGATCTCAGGTGTGTGCCACTGGTGTCTGTTTTTTTTTTTTTTTTTTTTTTTTTTTTTATGCTGGTAAGAGGGCTTTGAAGTCTAGGCCAGAACACTCTCTTTTAGCTTTTTACTCAAGTAAGGCACTTTTCCACTTAAGAAACACTTTCACTTCTGCCATTGTGGACATTAATTGGAGATAAGAGTCTCACAGGCTTTTCTGCTAGGGCTGGCTTTAAATCATATTCCTCATATCTCAACATTATGAAAAGCTAGAAATATAAGTGTGAACCACTGGCACCTGGCTTTCTCACATGCTTTTAAATAGCAATATTAAAATATATTTGTGTATATTATTAGCAATTACCATAGTTGAAAGTTATTACTTAATTAAAGTGTATCTAATAAACAAAGAAAACTGAAGACATACCTTCTATCCCAAAAATTGCGTTGTTGTTTAGATACAGTTCTGTCAAACAATAGTTTCTAGTTAAAAATCCTATCTCATGAAGCTGGAATTAAGAAAAAAATGTTTTACATTCTGTGATAACTATGAATTAATATTTATAATTATAAAAATAAGGTGATAAAGATTTGACCTTTGCATCTATTATGAGTTAGCTGTGATTTTTTGGACTGTAGTTGAAGTTATATCTTGATTATCTGTGAGGAACTTTTTTTTTTTAGGACCTTTTTTTTTTTTGGTTGTAGCTAGGATTACATGCATGAGCCAATTTAAACTTTTAGCCAGATGCTGGTCGCTCAGGCATGTAATCCTAGCTACCGAGAAGGCTAAGATCTACAGATTACAGTTCAGAGCCAGCCTGGGCAGGAAAGTCTATGAGACTCTTATCTGCAATAAAAACTACCAAAAAGCCAGAATTGGAGCTGTGGCTTGAGTGGTAGAGCAATAGCCTTGAGCAAAAAGGGCTCAGGGACTGAGTTCAAGCCCAAGTACTGGTACACCACACACACACACACACACACACACACACACACACACACACACAGAGCAACAACAACAAAATCAAACTTTTTATACCCATCTTAAACTAACTCGCTTTGCCTGGATTCCACAACCACTGTAACCTGGCTCAATCCTTTAGTTTTAATCACATTTCTTCTAGTTCTGCTGCATTTAGTCATTTAATCTCACTTGGTCCAATATTCCATAATCTTTTTTTCTTAATATATATATTTTTATTGTAAAGATACTGTACAGAGGGGTTACAGTTATATGCACAAGGTAATGAGGCCATTTCCTGTTGAGCATTGTTACCCCCTCCTTTGTTTTCCCCTACCATCCCTTCCTTTGTTTTTCCCTACCATCCCTTCCCTCCCCACCTTTATGATGTGAGCCATGAGCTTCCTTCTTAGTGTTGTGTCCATTTCTGCATCTACACTAGTCTTATTTTCCTTTGTTTCTATGTCCTTTAATCCTGGCACAGGACATTTTGTCCTGGTTCATTTTTTATATTTTTAAAAGCCTCCAGCCAGCAAGATACACTGAACCTTGCATGAATGGATCGCACAGTATGTTTTGATAATTCTAGAGATTTGCTAAACCATCCTTTGATGTCTTTTCACTTCACAACTATTTTATAGCTCTATTTTAACAAACTTTTGTGTTTCTCTGAACTGCCCATTCTAGAACTTTGAATCATGTACCATTGCACTCAACTATTGGTTGAAAAAGGGTCTTCCACATATGCCTAGCTGGTTTTATACCATGTTCTTCCCAACTTCAGTCTTTTAGCATTAAAGGTGAGTTATTACCATGCAGCTACTTCTTTTCTCCTTTCCTCCCTCCCACCGAACATCATCTTTTTTTAAAACTGAGTTTATAATCTTGATAAGACTTCACATATTTATTTGAATTATCCTACAATGTGGGAGAGCCACGAAGGAAGGGAAAGTATGTTGAAAAAGCAGCGGTCAAGGTCAACAAGTGTATGACATTTTTACTATTTAATATAGACTGTATTGAGAAAATTCTCATGGAACAGTTATTGGCCAAATATTTCATACATTATACAGATAAAAATGCTTGTGTACAACTATAAATTTGTTTTTAAAAGCTTGTCATTGCTGGGTTCTTGTGGCTCATAGCTATCATCCTAGCTACTCAGGAGGCTGAGATTTGAGGACTGTGGTTTGAAGCCAGCCCAGATAGGTAAGTCCATGATACTTTTACCTCCAGTTAACTTGAGCTGTGGCTCAAGGAGTATAGCACTAGCCTTCAGCACAAAAGCTCAGGGACAGGGGCTGGGAAGTTGGCTCAGTGGTAGAGCGCTTGCCTTGCATGCCTGAGGCCCTGGGTTCGATTCCTCAGCACCACATAAGCAAAAAGAAAAAAGCCGGAAGTGGTGCTGTGGCTCAAGTGGTAGAGCGCTAGCCTTGAGCTGAAGAGCTGAGGGACAGCGCCCAGGCCCAGAGTTCAGGCCCCACGACCGGACCAAAAAAAAAAAAAAAAAAAAAAAAAAAGCTCAGGGACAGTGCCCAGGCCCTGAATTCAAATCCTGGACCAACACATCCACCCCCCCCCCACACACACACAAAAGCTTATCATAGAAAGTATTATAAACTGTCTTATATTCAGTTCAATAGATGCTATCTTATCTGACAAGATTTACTAACATAAATATCCTTGGATAACATTGTGCTTAGAAATAAACCAGTTCTCACAAATAAAATAAAATTAAATTAAAAAAAAAGAAATAAACCAGTTCTCACAGGCCACAGGTACTTCACAATTCTCCTTATTATTGCTATCATTATTATTTTATTTTGGTGGTTTTGGGGTTTAAACTCAGGATATTGTGCTTACCAAGCAAGCACTTTACCACTTGAGCTACATGCTCAGTATTTTTTGCTTTAGTCATTTTTCAGATAGGATCTTGCTTTTTTGCCTAGTCTTTCCTGGACTGTGATCCACCTACTTATGCTTCCTATATAACTGGGACAACAAGCATGTTATCCTCATGCTGAATTTATTGGTTGAGATGTGCTCTCTGAAATATTTTGTACAGGCTGACTTCAAACTTTAATTCTCCAGATCTCCACCTCCTAAGGAGCTGGGAATGGACATGTGAACCACGGCACCTAGCCATGATCCCACTTACAAGGTATCAAAATAGTCAAACAGAAAGAAAGAGGAGAATAGCGGTTGTTGGGAGATGAGGGGATATTACAGAGCTGTTGATCCATGAATATTAAATCTCTCTTATGCAAGATACATAAATGCTAGAGATCTGCTATAAAATATACTATGAACGGTGTGGTATTGTATATTTAAAAGTTTGTTTAAGAGGAAAGAATGAGTCTGTGGGAGGGTTAGACCTGGCCACAGAGGAGAAAATGTTACCAGTTGGGGAAAATGTAAAAACAAAAAATTTTTTAGAAGGCTAATCTCATGCTGAATGTTCTTCCCACAAACACAAAAAGAAACAGAAGCAACAGAAAGCCTAGGATCTTTCTGAAGGATGGTTATGTGTTTTCCTTGATCATAGTGATGATTTCATGGGTACAGGCATATGTCCAAACTAACAAAGTATATGCATTGAACCTGTGCAGTAGTTTTGTGTGTACTGGTTATACCTGTTAAAACTGTTAAAATATAACCTTTAATAATATATAAATATATAAATATAATAGGAAATGTAAATATATCTGAATAGAAAATACACAAATATATATTTTAAAACAGAAAAAGAGAAACTGATGTGAGGGAAGGGCTAGGGGAGAGTGAAGGAACAGAAGACACTGTATGGAAGAACATGTAGTCATTACAGAGCTCATGGAATTACAATTCCTCTGTTCATCACTTTTATGCTAACAATAAAGTAAATTGCTGAAAAAGAAAATACACAGATGCCTAATTTTATCACCTTATATATAAATGTAACAAAGATTTAGAGAAAAATAACCATCAGAAATTAAAACCTGAAAGTAGATATTAATAGGTGTTCTGGCTTGAATCTAAAGTTCATTAGTCTTCATCTCTAAGACTCTCAGCAAAAAAAGCAAGGTGGAGATGTGGTTCAAGATGAGTGCCTGCCTAGCAAGCACAAACTTCATACCTTACTTTTGCCGAAGAAAAGAAAAAGAAGCAGAAGGACCAAGACTGTCTTCAGAGTTGGGACAAAATTGGAGCTGTACATAGTCCTGAGAAAGCCACAAAGCCATAAGCAGACTTCAAGAAAATGAAAGTAACTAAATTCATTAAGTATATTTCATCCACTGATAAATTAGGGTTGAATAAGAGATAATGGCAGTCATAAAAGGTTTGTGAGGGCTGCCATTGCAAATGTCACAGAGCTATTGGCTTAAAACAGAAGAACCTTCTTCCTCATAGCTGGAGAGGCTGGATGTCTGAGGCTTAGATGCCCAATGGGATTGGCTTTATTCTAAGGCTTCTCTATTTGACTGGCAGATGGCTGTTTCCTTTCATGCCCTCACATGATTTCCATGTATTGTGCATAGGTCTAGTGTCTTTCTGTATCCTAAGCTCTCTCTCTATTTTTTTTATAAAGAAACCATCACTTTGGATTAGGACTGACTCCCATTTTAAATTCATTATTACTTTACATGCCCCATCTCCCCAAAAGAGTCCCATTCCGAGGCACTAGAGATTAGGACTTCAATATATGAATTTTGGGTGTACACTTTAACCCATAACCTAAATAAATTTTTAAAAAATCAAACAAATGTAAATACTGAGGAATTAGAGGAAGTACAATAAAGCAAAAGTGGAATATAATACATTGTTAAGCTCTGAAAAGCATAGCTTGTCCTAATAATATAACAAGTGAACATTGATTTAACCCAATTTATAATACAACAACATCTGGAGAGTGGTGAATGGAAAGTATGCCTGTGTGTGGTAGAAATGGGGAAAACAAAGAAAATGAACTGAGCCCTGTTTTCCTTAGTGAAAACAAATAGCTATTGTCTAAAAGAGAATAATCAAGACATGGAAGAATACCAATGTGCTTTAGAGAAATGCCATAGGAAACTATCACTGAAAAGAGTTGAAGTGGTTTGCATATGACAAAAAAAGTGGGACCAGGTATGTGGAACTGTTGCTAACTGGGAAAAATTAGCTAATTCTTTGAAAATAATTTTTCAAGACAGATGGGATTCTAATATTTATTCTGTGGATATTGTATGTGAGTTCTTTATTACTTTGTGTATACCAACTCATTTATTTTCACAACAACTCAAAGTAGTTACAAAGAACAAAACCTACATATTACAAAAGAGATGATATGATTTGCTAAGTATTTCAACTCATTAGTGACAGATCCTAGCTGTTTCCACAGTTCAACTAAATAATTGCTCTGTGGCTCATGCTTGTACTCTTAGCTACTCAAAAGACTGAGATCTGAAGATTGTGGTCTGAAGCCATCTTTAGCAGGAAAGTCCATGAGACTTTTTTTCTGGTTGGTCATGGGCCTTGAACTCAGAGCCTAGCTAGGCACTGTCTCTGAGCTCTTCCACTCAAAGATATCTATCACTTTGAGAAACAGCTCCACTTCCAATTTTCTGGTGATTAATTGGAAATAGAGCCTCATGAATTTTTCCTGCTCAGGCTGGCTTTGAACCATGATCTTCAGATCTCAGCCTCCTGAGTAGCTAGGATAGAGCCCAGGCCCTGAGTTCAAGTCCAGGATTGGCACTACTACTATTACTACTACTACTACTACTACTACTACTACTACTACTACTACTACTACTACTACTGGCTCTGTTCTAGGTACTCTGAGAGACAATTCAGATATTGGTATTTGATTTTCAGCTTGCTAAATATTATCTAGTGAAATTTGAAAGACATTGACGGTACTATTTTGAATGGTCTAACCCTCTCTCCTGTAATTCAAGGAGTTCCCATGTAATGAGTCCTAGTGGGAATCAGAGCACTCTCCATTGGACAAGACATTTGCTCTCCCAAACCTCCCCAGGGAGGATGTGCATAGGATCCAGGTTAAGCCAATCAGACATACCTACTCTCCAGTCTGAATTAAGAAATGGCAAGACAAAGAAGTCAAGACAACCAGAAGTTAATTCTGGTGGTGGCAGACACGGAGACAACAATGTTTGCTTCCCACAGCAGTGGGAATGATGACAGAGATGATGATGGCAGCCCAGGGGCTGGTGCTGGTGACACCAAGAATGCAAGCTGGGCCTTCTGTTGTTGATTGGCAAGTCAGCAGTGTTTATGGAAACTAATTCTGTGACATGGTGTAATTCTTTTTGATCCTGAGATTTTTCTGAACTTAAACAGTAATAATCACCCAAACTCCTTCTAATTAAGATATTTTTCTGCTTAAAGCAACAGAAGCATGTTTCTATCAAGTATACTTCTATCACGTAAACTGGTATTAATGCAAAGAAAAGTCCTCGAAAGTCCTCGGCTGTATGCATGAAACAGAAAGTAACATGTCTCAAATGAACAACAAGAACAAAAATAATACAAAAAACATTATTAACCTTCTATCTTCAGTTTATAACCGATGACTAAATACATTCCATTTATGATTCAATGATAAAAATTAGAACTAGAATTATTGTATTTATGGGAAAATATTAGGATTTTTATGTATTCTTCTTTTCACAAACATTGTGTGTAAAAGACTCTGCTAAGTTATGTGGATATTTCAGTGGATAAAAAAGATAAAAAAATCCTTGCCTTGGCTGTAGTATGGAAAAATTAACATACAAAATTTCCCCAAATGAAAGACATAAGTTCTCAAAACAATGGATGAAAATATACTCCTATCAACACTCATCATTGTGAAATATCAAAACACTGAGGACAAGGAGAGGAGCATACAGTGGGAAGTCCCCCAAACACACACACACACACACACACACACACACACACACACACACACACACACACACAATGTGCAAGCATCCTACAATAAGTGAACTGAATTGCACATTATGGTATATAAGTGCTGTGGAAAAAATTGTGTGAAGGTGGAAAGTAGCAGATGGTTGTTGTATTGCATTTTAGTGAGGTTGGTCAGGGTCGGCCTCCTAAGAAGCTGGTATTGATTGCTCGGCCTAATGTTGAGGAGTGGACAATATCATGACTGAAATACCAACTCTTGTGACAAATGAGGGTGAACCTCAGAGATAGTATGGTAACTAAGGTGGCTGGATCTGAGTTGAGCAGGGGACACACCCCATGTGTGTACTACTTTGAGAGGCCTTTGTATGTTCCTGTAAGATCTTGGCTGAAAGTTAAGAAGGGGCCCTTCTGGTTCTGAGCCCAGGCATCATATATTTTAATTTTGAGTTTCCACAGTTCACTTTTTTTGGGTCATATTAAGTAATTATTTTTGGTGGAGGACAATTTTGTTCTCCTATGTAGCATTTGATAATGTTTGGAAATTGTTTTAATTGTGATTCTTGAGAAGAATCTCCTAAAATCTAAGTAAGTAGAGGGTATGCATGCAGTTCAACATTTGAAAATGCACAAGATTTCATCCACCACACCAGAATTATCTGAAGTGGCAGTAGCAGGTTGGAAAACTCCAGGGGTAAAGCCTCACTGGCCAATGATTAAATAACAATGAAATTCTGGGAAATTCTATATTTATGTATTAAATTAAGATTAATTTGGTTTTATTTTATGTTTGACCATTGACTTAAAGTTCTATGGGAAGAATTTCCACAATATACACTAAGTTATGTATGAGGAATAAAAGAAAATAATATATTTTCAGTATTCTTAAGTTCATTTTTTGTTACTGTCCAGTAAATTAAAACAGTGCATTTAGTCTTTTTTTATATATTTCAAATTATATAGGGCTTAAAGAGAAAATAAAATCTATATTTAAAAACATTCAGAGGAGCTGGGTGCTGGTGGCTCACGCCTGTAATCCTAGCAACTCAGGAGGCTGAGATCTGAAGATTGTGGTTCCAAGCCAGCCCCAGCACAAAAGCCCGTGAGACTCACTCAGTAAACCAGAAGTGGCGCTGTGGCTCAAGTGGTAGGGTGCTCACCTTGAGCTGAAGAGCTGAGGGACAGCGCCCAGGCCCAGAGTTTAAGCCCCATGGGGGGGAAAAAAAAGTCAAAGGGACTGGGAATGTGGCTTAGTAGTAGAGTGATTGCTTAGCATGCATGAAGCCCCAGGTTCGATTCCTCAATAACACATAAACAGAAAGAGTCAGAGTGGTGCTGTGGTCAAAGTGGTACAGTGTTAGTCTTGAGTAAAAGAAGCTCAGGGACAGTGCCCAGGCCGAGTTCAAGCCCTAGGAATGGCAAAAAATAATTCAGAAATAACTGGTTTCATCTAGTAGACTTCCATTCTTAGATTTTCTTCTCATTCTAAGTTACTCAAATTTTTGTCTATATTCTTCCCAAAAGCATTATATTTCTTGAATAAATCATAACTATATATAATATACATATCTGCACATTTCACAATTATGCAGCAAACCCTTCTTTTCATTATTTATGTTAATTTACTTTTAAAATTCATTTAAAAGTATTTGGCAATAGATATACTTAATATTGCCCAGGGGTAGCACAAATGCAGAGAAGCACAGATTATATGGAATGCATGCTAGCTCATTTTGTTCTTTAATAGTTCACACAGTTGACTTTGGGGTTTATGTGTTCTAACTATTTTGTTTGGGAAATTCATTCAAATGAGTGAATAAATACATGTACCAAACTTAATGACAAATCAGTCTGATTGAGGGAATAAAAACATTCTATAAGCAAATACATAAGACCTAAAAAAAAGTAACCTCCTTGTGCTGTGTGTGGTCTTACTTTTCTTGGTTTTAATTATTCATGGTCAACCATGGTCCACAAATATTAAATGGAAAATTCCTTGGCTAAAGAGCTCTTAAAATTTTAGTGGCACACCATTCTGAGTAGCTTAACGAAATCACACGTGCTCTTGATTCACCTTGCCAGGGTCCATCATATCCACAGTGTGCAGGCATTAGTGAGCAGTCGTCTTTGAAGTGCCATAACTTTTATGCTCAAATGAGCCCATTTTACTTGATAATGACCCAAAGAATACCACAAGTGATGCTAGCAATTTCAATATTCCCAAAAGAAACCTAAACTCACTTTAAGTCAGCTTGCAAAAGTAAAGTAAGATGAGAGAGAGAGAGAGAGAAAGACAGAGAGAGAGAGAGAGCCCACATTCACACAAATGCTATTATGGTATTTATTATAATTATTATATTTTATATCATAGGTATATATGGAAAACATAATATATATACAGAGTTTTGTATTATCTGTAGTTATAGGCATCTACTGGGTAGAAGTCTTTTTAAAAATTTTTATTGTTATTATAAAAGTGATACACAGAACGTTTACAGTTACATAAGTCAGGTTTTTCCCTCCCATTCCCATTCACAAGTTTTATAGTTCATTTTCAACACAGTGTCTAGTGAGTAACACTGCTGTATTTGTTCACTCTTTTCCTTTCATTTCTGTTCCTCCTTTGCCCTCCTAAAGACAGATAAACAAACAAAGACAACAAAAAGAAAAATGGAAACAACAAAGAAAAAATCTTGTTTCCATTTGCTGGAGTTCATTTCAATGAATATTATTTTATATGATTAAAGGCACAAAGGAATTGCGCCTTTATGTGTAGATATAGACACCTACTGGATAGAAGTCTTAATATTTATTTGAAGACTTACTTAATACTGATAAGGAAAGACTATACTGTACTACTATTCAAAGAATTCTCTATCAAATATTTACAACAAAACATTAAAATAATTATGTTTTCAAATGTGGTTTACTAATTTGGTACATGAATATTCCTTCCTAAAATTTTATTTATTAAAAATCTTAATATGTCTGAATGCTGGGAGAACAGGAAGGATTCAATAATAAATCTTAGCATGTAAGAATGAGCCTAGGATCTTTCTCAAAGCAATTGTATTATTGAGTCTATGGTATATGTTGGGGTTCTGTTATGGTACTCACATGATCCTCCTGAATTCTCTCATTCCAAGCAGCTTGTGAATACAATGTGCTAAGGACTCACTCAGACTCTAAGCCTTTTCCCACCCCAATTTTATCACTATAGCAGAGAATATCACATTTATTCTGTCAGTAGCCTGATAGGAATTCAAAGTAAGCAGCATCTATTAGGATGCTTGGATGCCAAGTAGTTTCTGAGCTCAACCTAATCCAGCATGTTAGCCAGGAACACATATTATATCACCTTCCAAAGAGTCTAGATGTCATGAAAGACTCATTGTTGTCATCATTCTCTAGAGTCTACCACTAATTTTGAGATTCATTGAATTGGTCAGCTAGGTCTCACCTTGGCACCCAGTCAAGTTAGTGTCTAGGGAGAACAGGGATTTCTCTTGTATGTTCTTATACGAATAAACCAGCTTCCTCCTGAGGTCTTCCAACAGAGACTACGTAACCATTGTTAATTGGGTTATTTGCTCATTCATTAGCCCAGCCATTCACCAGAAGGGTGGAATTATACTGTTGGTTTAACAGAATGGAATTGTAATGGGGCCACCTACTTGAGTGAAATGATGGAGGAGTATTTATGAAACCCCAAACCAAGATTTTGTTGGAGAGGAAAAAGAAAAGAATGGATTGACTAGACAGCCACTACTGTCTTCACAAACCTCAGTGAATACTGTGGATTGAATAAGTGAATAAACAAATAAAATTGTGTTCAGTTTAAGAGACTATTCATTCCTTACTCTTTCCTAAATAGAGGGTGGCCTAAAATATGCATTAAGTAAGAATGATGCTGGTCACACATTTGGATCATTCTTAAAAACGTTACAATGCCAAATATTTACTTTCATTGTTCAAAATATGCATGTGCGCACGTGCGTGTGTGTGCACGCACATACATATTACCAACACTCCAGACCATTTTACAATGGTATAATATAGTGGTCAACTTATTATACACTAGATTTTGAAGAAAGCTCAATCAAAATTAATGCAGACTGTAATAGCTAGTGTTTCTGTTAGAATTCAGTAATTAAATTTTTAATGGAGGAATACATTCATGAAACTTAACACCAGTCAATCACCAATCAATAAGAAAACTCACATTTGTTTATTTATTCCATTACTACTTATTCCATTTATTCCATTACTACTTAAAATCTGTTTCCAGACATGATATCCTTTCAGTGTTAGACAAACTCCCCAAATCTGTTTCTTAGAGAACAAAGTAAATGAAGGGAATGATAGCAATAATGTAGTTTGTTGCATGTAAATATTCACACACTCAGTCTCTTGTGTACCTAATCTCTCCTCATGCCTTTCAAAAATAAAATAAAATAGTTAATTGATAGAGCATGCAATACCTTTCCATGTCCACAATGTATCTTCAGGTCAACTGTGCAAAAATTCAGTAAGTGGTTGGGGAACATACCCTTTCAGAAAGCCAAAAAATTTACAAAACCCTAATTTTATCTCTCCCTTTATACATAATACCAAAATTTGTACCTGTTCTTTCTTTCAAAAATGAATACAACTTAACACCACAAGGAATGCACAGTAAAAGCAAAGATGAGTCATTTTTGCCATGCCTGATGATTTCCATCTTTTTCTAATCAGAGGTCACATGAGATGACCTGGGATAATTTCTGGCAGACTATTCAGAAAAGTTTTCAACTTTTCTGCCCTGAAGTGGTTCATGCACTTTCCATTTCATTTGTTAGCTGCCTGAGACTTGGAAGTTATTTATGTGTGTTCTTTTAGAAATTACTTCAAGCACCAGAAACTTATGCTTATAGTTAGTACTTGGAGGACTGTTTTGTTTTCCATTCAATAGGTTAAAAGAGGTCTTCAATGCAATGAAATATTGAAATGTATTTTCATAAATATGGCCAATTAAAGATTCAGGGTTTCAAACATGGATTTCCACAGGAAAGCAGATTACTTCTGGAAACAAATTATTTCTTTATCGGTGGATGTTTGGAAGTCTAAATTCAACATCTTAAGATTGAGTCATCAATGTGTAATGAACAAAGTTCGGGCAAATGCTGGCTGCTGGAAAGCCGCAATTCTGAAAGTTGGAAACAGCCTCCTGGCTAGCTAGTAATGATGATCATCTGGAAAGAACTCAGAGACCCTGGCTGTGAGGGGAGGGTGAGTGGGAACAAACCAAATCCCAGCCTAGATCTAAGTCACAGAATGTGACCTGGAGCCATGTCCCTGCATTCTGAGGACATGCCAGCCTGATACTTCCTGATGAAGCTAAATCGGTTTCAGGAGCAGTTGGACTCATCAACCCCCTTGGCCTTTGACTGCAGGACCCAGGTGTGTGAGTCCTGGTATAGTTGTGGGATGGACCCCTGTGGGAATGCTGACCTGGGATGCTGAATCTGTGATCTTTGGAATTAGACTCAGGGGTATTTCCCAAGTTCCAAAGACCCTAAGTTGCCAGTAACTTTGGGATAAAGGTAAGGTGAGGGCAAGAGTAACTAGTGGAGAAAAGTCAGTGTTGGAGGAATGTGTTAACTTAAGGGCACACCCTTATTTAAGGGCACACCCTCAATTACTCAACTTCTTTCTACTAGGGTCCACTTTTTATGTTTCCATCACTTAACAAATGGCATTATAAGATGACAACCAATGGCACTGTAGGCAGACTACCAAGCCTTTACTTTGGATGAGCATCTGCTAGTACTAGAGAATACAAAACAAAGAATTTTGCTTCTTCCTTGACTCTACTCCTTATATCCCCATTCCATAGCAACCTAGACAAAGGCTTGGTCCAGCTCAGGGAAGTAAAGAGTAGCTAACTAGACCTCCCTATGTAATAAAAATGGGCAGATGGCTAGCTGTGTTTAGCTTCAGTTGTGGTTGTGTGGTGTAGATATGTGTGTGTGTGATATTTGTAAATGAAGAGTTATAGTTAATAAATGTTTGCATGTATGAATTGATGCTATGACAATGACTAATGGACCTATATATGACCAGTTGTGTCTAAGATTTCTTCTAGAAGTCTGGGAAGGAACTGTCTCCACTGAACAGTTTTTTTGGGGGAGGCAGTCAATTGTGGGGCTTGAATTTAGGGCTTGGGCACTGTCCCTAAGGTCTTTTGCTCAGGGCTAGCTAGTGCTCTACCACTTTGAGCCATAGTGCCACTTCTGGTGGATAATTCTAGATGAGATTATTATGGGGACTTGTCAGCCTGGTTGGCTTTGACCCACAATTCTCATATCTCAGCCTCTTGAGTAGCTAGGATTACAGGTATAAGCCACCAATGCCCAGTCACTGAACTGTTTTGACTTGACATGGGAGACATTGTGAAACAGATTTAAATGGAGACAGGGCAGAGAAAATAAAAAGAAAGATAAGATTTGGGCTTGAAATATGTGTGGCAAAAAGAATTGGCTCCTCCAAGGTCTTAACTTTGGGGCTATTTTGTTCTGTTGTTGGCCAGATAGGACTTTGAGATGCGATTCATAGGACACCAAGATTGTCCTTATTTAACATGTGAGATACTCACATATCCTTGATATGTATGTACTATATATATGTATGGATACATGCATGTGTATATATACAAATATATGCATGTAAATATAACATGTATAAATTATATTATAATTCTATAAGTTAGTTCTTCTCTATAAGTATATATTATATATCTCCATATGTCTGTACATGCTGTATTAAATATTAGTCATGTTAAAACATAAAATAAAATATTTTAGCAATTTAAAGATAAAATACTACCTTGTTATGATGAAGCCATAAGTATTTTAATTTTTTAAATCTAGAAAGATCAATGACCTCTGTCAGTTCCCTAGAAAGAGAAAACAAATTTTACATTAGCAATGATTAATTTGCCCATGGGTAAGCTTGTTCATAAAAGTGGTATGGCCTGGGAGTAACAATAATGACTCCTTTCAGTGTCCTTCCAAAATTCTTGGCATACTTACTTGTTAATGTCTTAAGTTGTATCATTGGATTCAGATTTTCTCATGTGGTTAAAAGGGAATATTTAAAAGAGAATATTTTTTCTATTTCTTTTTTATTGTCAAGGTGATGTACAGAGGGATTACAGTTACATAATTAAGGTAATAAGTACACTTTTTATCAAACTTGTTACCCCTTCCTTCATTTTTCTCCCACTTTCCCTCCCTCCAGTCCCACCCCCCACAGTTGTATGGATTGTTTCCAATATATTGTCTTGTGAATATTGATATTGTATATCTTTGGGTCTGTCTTACTTCACTTAATATGATTTTTCAAGTCTTTCCATTTCCTTACAAATGGGGCTGTGTCATTCTTTCCGAAGGAAGCATCGGATTCCATTGTGTGTATGTGTGTGTATAAATATATACATATATATACATATGTGCACAAGATATATATATAATGTATATATATATGTCACATTTTCTTGATCCATTCATCTACTGAGGGGCATCTGGGTTGGTTCCATAGCTTAGCTATGGTGAGTAATGCTGTGATAAACATAGTTGTGGTGGTAGCTTTAGTTTGGCCTTGTTTGTAGTGGTTTGGGTAAATGCCCAGAAGTGGGATTGCTGGGTCATAGGGGAGCTGTATGTGGAGTCTTTTGAGGAATCTCCATACTGCTTTGCAGAGTGGTTGAACAAGTTTAACCTCCCACCAACAGTACAGTAAGGTTCCCTTCTGTCCACATCTCCTCCAGCATCTGTTGTTATTAGAGTTCTTGATTATAGCCATTCTAACTGGGGTGAGGTGGAATCTCAATGTTGTTTTGATTTGCATTTCTTTTATGGCTAGAGAGGTTGATTATTTCTTCATGTGTCTATGGGCCATTCTTATTTCCTCTTCAGAGAATTCTCTCTTTAAGCCTTTAGCCCACTTATTAATGAGGCAGTTGTTTTTTTGAGGATTTGATTTTGGGGGACTTAATTTTTTGAGTTCTAAGAATATCTTAGATATGAGGCCCTTGTCTATTGTATGGCTAGTGAAAATCTTCACACAATCTGTGGGCTTTCTATTGATCTTGCTTGCTATGTCCTTTTCCATGCAGAAGCTCTGCAGTTTAATGCAATCCCATTTGTCTAATCTTTCTTTGATTTGTTGTGTTTCTGGATCTTTATTAATGAAAGAGAATATTTTATCTGTTACATTGGCAAAATTTTCATCCTATTATGGCTGAATTTGTGGGAACTTCATTTAAAAGCATATTTTCCTGGAGGAGACAGGGGGGGGCGGGGTGCAAGTGAAGAAGGTACTGGATATTCAAGAAAATATAAAAGGCAGGGCTCACATTGAGATTGGCTGATGATGATGTCAGTTGGACAAGAGAAAATTGCAGAGAAGATGCAGAGGCTGAGTAGGTGCTTGCCTATGTACTGACTGTGAGACCGCATCTTACCCACTCTTCTTGAGCAATGGGGGACTCTATCTGTCCAAGTGACCCTGATCTTCATGGCTGATGCAACTCAGGCAAAGGGGCAGATGTGGGTTGGACAGAAGGGAGAGAGCCTCTGAAAATTGGTCATTTGATTGGTGTGGCCTAGAGTTTTCGAGTTTCTTTTGTTTCTCAGATTAGAAACTGTGGGTCCTAAGCATACACACACATATATATGTATATATGTATCTTTTATCTATCAAGTACTTAGTACATGGTGTGTTTCAGACACATAAGTACTTAAAATAAGTAATGTTTATTCATATAATATGTATCAGCTTACTTATGGTAAGATGGTCTCAGAATTGTTTTTAATCTTGGGATTTTAAGGTCTATCATTTTCCTAATTTTCATGGAAAAAAAGTTCAAGGCTATATTGGTTAGGTTTTTTTGTTGTAAAAATTCATTTAAAAATTAAATGTAAATGTAAAAATGATATATGGAGTCAAACTTCAATTACACGTATATCATTCTCCCCCCCAAAACTATTTTCTTTTTTTTTTATTGTGAGAATACTGTACAGAGGAGTTACAATTACATGGGAAAGATAACGAGTATATTTCTTATCAAGCATTGTTGCCTCCTCTTTGTTTCCCCTTCCCATCCCTTCCCATACTCCCCCCTTCCCCCACCCAATCTCCTCCACCCCCCCACCAAAGTTGTAAATTTCATTTCTCCACATAAGGACTTGTACATCTCATTGTTGCAATGGGTCCACCTGTATCCCTAGTTAAACGATTTGTTTTTTCCCTTCCCCTCCACAAATTATACCAAAATCAAATACAGTGAAAGCATGGGTTATACTGTGGGGGAGGGACATACAAAGCAACAAAGAAATCATCTTATAAGTACGTTAGAAACAATTGCATGAAAGAAAAAAAAACAAAATAAACATTTGAATACTTATCTTGGGGTTCATTCCCCTAACATCACCTTATCTGACCTTTTCTGCTTGATTCAGACATGTACTAGTTATTGCAAATAAGAGAAAGCATGGGACCTATGTTTCTTTGGGCCTGGCTTACTTCATTTAATATAAAATTTTCTAAGTCTTTCCATTTCCTAACAAAAGGGGCAATGTCATTCTTTCTGATGGAGGCATAGAATTCCATTGTGTATATATAACACATTTTTTTAATCCATTCATCTACTGAGGGGCATCTGGGTTGGTTCCATCTCTTAGCTATAGTAAATAATGCTGCAATAAACATAGCTGTGCTGGTAGATTTAGTGTGGTCTTGTTTGAGATCATTTGGGTAAATGCCTAAAAGTGGAATTGCTGGGTCATAGGGGAGCTCTATGTGGAGTCTTTAGAGGAACCTCCATACTGCTTTCCAAAGTGGTTGAACAACCCAAAATTATTTTCTTATGAACTATTTTCTTAATGATATCAGCTTCAACTAATGATCCTCACCTGAGTCATAGGCTTGGGATTTTAAGGCTTTTCTGCTGTCATTCTTTTACTATGTACTAACAAATACTAACTGATCTGAACATTTGCCTCTTTCTCTTCATCCATTCATTCACTCATTCATCCTTTTCCCCATCTTGGATTTAGAGTTTTTAAATTGTACATTCTTTTTGTACATTTTGTTTGTTTGCTTTTTTTTTTTTTTTTTTTTTTTTGCCAATCCTGGGGCTTGAACTCAGGACCTGGGCACTGGACCTCAGGACCTGATTCTTTTTTTTTTTTTTTGCTCTCTGCCATTTGAGCCACATTGCCACTTCGGGCTTTTTCTGTTTATGTGGTACTGAGGAATCAAACCCAGAGCTTTAAGCATGCTAGACAAGAAAACACTTTAGCACAGAGCCATATTCCCAGCCCTGTTCGTTTGCTTTTTTTTTTTTTTTTTTAAACCAGTCCTGGGTCCTGAATTCTGGGCCTAGAAGCTGTCCCTCAGCTCTTCAGCTTAAGGCTAGCACTTGAGCCTCAGTGCCACTTCCAGCTTTTTCTGCTTATGTGGTGCTGAGGAATAGAACCCAGAGCCTCATGCATGCAAGGCAAGCACTCTTCCACTGAGCCACCTTCCCAGTCGTGTTTGTTTACTTTGATAGTCATACTACATTGCCCTGGCTGGCTGTAACCTTGGCGATCCTTCTGCCTCGGCCTCCCACATGCTGAGATTCTACCTGCTTCAGCATGCCCAGCTTAATTTGTATCACTTAAATTTGCTTTTCAAATTACCCACATGTGACTTTTTAATATGTACTTTTAGTCTTTGAGGAGTTTCCTGGTACAAAATATTCCAGGCTTTTCTAAAGCAGCTTTCAGTAGGAAATGTACACACTTACACACTTTCTACATTCTCATAGTAACTTTCTACATTTTCCTATTAGATCTATGGTGCATTTCCAGGAAAAGCAGCACTTCGGTGCAGTTATGGAACTATGCTAAATTCACTTCTTCTCATGACAAATAATTCAACAATCACTGTGTGGGCATAGATTGTTTCAAGTTTCAAGACTCACTCAAGAGGAGCTCATAAAATTTAATTTATTGCATTAAAGCTTTAAATTTTTAACTGCGTACGTTGTTACTAATTTTCTTGTAATATCAATGCTGAACTTTCAGCTATCAGATAATGTCATAGAGTGATTTTATGTTTGTTTATTTATTTATTTAGTGCTGGTCCTGGGGCTTGGACTCTGGGTCTAGGCTCTGTCCCTGAGCTTTTGTGCTCCAGGGTCGTAGTGTTTTACCATTTGAGTCACAGATCCACTTCAAACTCTTTGGTGGTTAGAGATCACAGTCTCACAAACTTTCCTGCTCAGGCTAGGTTCAAATCCTGAGATCACAGCCTCCTGAGTAGCTATGCTTACAAAGATAAGCCACCAGCACATAGCTAGAATGATTTCCTTTTTTTTTTTTTTATTAGTCATGGGTCTTGAACTCTGGGCTTGTGTGCTGTCCCCGTGCTTTTCAGCTCAAGGCGAGCGCTCTTCTGCTTGAACCACAGTGCCACATCCATGATTTACTTTTTAAAGGTATTTTAACTCTTTCAGGTTGGAAAGCTTAATGGTGCACATAGCCTGTTCTGAATCAGTAATAAGTGCCTTTGTTTTAGGTGAGGCCAATGGAAGACAATGAGAGGTAATTCTGCCGCTAATGATGGGACCAACTGGTGTTGACAGCAACATGTCAGCACTGGTCACAGTGTGTGGTCTATGTGATTACTAAAGTATACACTGATTAGTAACACACTTTCTGCTTTCTAAGGGCAACAGAGCTTTTGGGAAAAATTATAGTTCACCTGGTATATTAGCATCTGGACTGTGAAACATTTTAGGCTCAGCTAGACTGGATGGTAATTTGGTATATTTAGCATGTGAAAGGTGCTAAATTTTGACAATGTTTTAAATCTATCCTTTTTATCTATTTACCCTAGTGATCAATAGTGTACTATTATCCACATCATGAAAGGATGACAAGCAATCTTTTGACAGCTATAAAATATTTACCATTAGTGGAAAACTGATCTTTAGAAAAATTCAGAGCAAAAGCCAGAAGTGGCACTGTGGCTCAAGTGGTAGAGCGCTAGCCTTGAGCTGAAGAGCTGAGAGACAGCGCCCAGGCCCAGAGTTCAGGCCCCATGACAGGACCCCCCCCAAAAAAAAAAAGAAAAGTTCAGAGCTTGACTGTGAATGTGTCAGAATTCTTTGCTGTATCTGTTCCATTCTACAATACTTGTGTTTTACAATGTTTAACCTGGCTATTTCTTTGTTTTCTAGCTACCAGGAGATTTAAAACCACTAAAAAAAGCCACATTTTTTTCTGGACAAATAAATTAACTGTAAATAATTAGAGTAAAATGAAGATGTATTCATTAATAAAAAGCTTACTCAAATCACTAGAAATGAAAATGATTAAACTAGGGCATTTCCTTTAGAAAAGCTGAGTTTTAAAGACTATATGTAAATAAAGATATGTCATACCTGTCTAAAAATAATCTATAGAATTTACAGAAATAAAGAGCATGAAGGGTAGAAATAGGATCTTAGTCCCTTTTGGATTGCTGTGTCTAAATTCCTGACTGAGAACAGGCAATTTATAATATATAGACACTAACGTCTTATAATTCTAGAGGCTGACTGTCAGAAGTCATGGATCTCACACCTGACAAGGGCCTTCTTGCTGCAATATGGCACTGTGGAAAGCATTATATGATGAGGAAAAGAAAAGGAAAGAGAGAGAGGGAGGAGAAGTAGAGAAAGACAGAGCAAACAAACTCACCCTATCAGCAAGAATTTACTCTTGAGATGAACAGCATGAATCCGTAAATGAAAGCAGAGCCACCTTGACCTAAGCAACTCATGGAGATCTCACTTCTCAATACTGATGCATTGGGGATTAAGTTCCTACCATACAACTGTGGAATCACGTGCAAATCATATCGGGGTCACTGCTAGGCAAATTCAATCTATAGCTACACAGGGCATGGAACACTGGCTGGTGAAAATGGTGGTATTAGAGTCTAATCCTAACCATGATCTCAAGCTATATCTCAAGCTCTTAGACATCCATGTCTACTCAGAAGCATGTTTGTGGAATTCAAAGTAATTTGATATAAGGGAGGGATTTAATTCTGATAGCAAAATTAACAGAGGGTTTATTAGGGGTTATAGTATAATAAGAGTTATTATTATATGTTTATAATTGATCATTATTCCTACCAACATCATCTATTGTACAGATGTGTACAATATTGTGTACCAATGTTATACTGTCCAATTTCAACAAACAAACCTACTCTTCACAGCAGCCCTGTGAAAAGGTGGTATTTTTATACATAGATAATAAAGTTCCTAGATAAAAGAAAGAATTCAGGGATATATTTGAGAAATTTCTGAAAAACAAACATTTTCAATATTTTGTGGGACATAATGCTACCAAAATTATTTCTGCAAAGTTCAAATTTAACTGAATGTTCTATGTTTTCATTTGTTAAAAATAACCGTCCTAACAGGTAGGTTATGACCCCCCTCCCCTGCAAGATCATCCAGCTTGAAAGAGAGGATTCAAACTAAGTCTGGCCCAATAATCTTTGATTAAAAAAATACATTTTAATCTTGCCAGTCCAATAGAAATGGTGAGCCTCAACAAGTAATATAATACTTAGGGTGTCTCTGAGGAGGGGAAAATGGAAAAGAACATTTGGATCTATGAAAGATTATAACATGAGAGTCCTATTTAAAAACTTTTTAAAAATGTAAGATATACTTACTTTTGAGAAAGAAACAGCTCCTCGACATCAATATCCCTCTTGTGGCCACATATCTTTAGCTGATTTTCAATTGCCTGATAACATATAATTAACCTGTCAAACCACATTCTGATGAGCAAAAATACTGAGACATTGCAGCCAATAACAATATGTCTACAATAAGATCAGAAGAGAGGTAACTATGGAACACAACCTCTCTACAATCATAAATTCCACCATTACAATTCTATATTATTTAATCATTTCTGTGGTTGAATTTCATTATTTTTAAATGTGAGCACAAAGGTATAAGTAATCGTTCATCAGAACACAGAAATATTTATGTGTATGCATACTCCAAAAGCAAGTTTTTGATCCACTAGGAGGAGGCAGGAAGGGTACTATGATTTTTCAATTTTTTTTCTGCCAGTACTGAAACTTGAACTTACAGCCTGGTGCTCTTGACTGGCTTTTTTCACAGTTAGCATTCTACCACTTGAGCTATGCCTCCACTTGTGGCTTTTTGCTGGAGCCTTTTTGTTGGTTAATTGGAGATAGAATGTCTTGGGCTTGTCTGCCCAGGTTGACATTAAACCACAATTCTCAGATCGGAGCCTCCTGAGTAGCTAGGGTTATAGCTGTTAGACTTCAATAACTATTCTGAAATGTTACTTCAAAGAATCAGTATTTGATAGCTTTGGTAAAAGACACCTAATGTTGGATTGGAGGTAAAGGGAGTGAGATGTCCTGTATATCATTAGCAAAGGTTCTTTTACTTACCAACCACATATGTTTGGCACCAGTAAAATCTCAAGAAGTGCCAAAAGAATAAATGAACGAATAAATGTCATTTTCCTGAATAACTGAATAGCCATTGCTTGACAAGCAGTAGTATTGTCAATTTTCACAGATCACTAACATACTAGGGGAAATTTTGGAAATTTAGGGGATTTTATTCCCATAAATTTTATTGGAAAAATACAAATACAGCTATTCAAGTGCTTTGCTTTTTCTGCTTAAGTTTTTTTCTTAAATTGCAAAATACCATTTGTAGGTCATCTGATTTAAAATGATATGAAAAAATTAGAGTCTGTCTATAATTTGCCATGAAGGAACAGAGCTCACAAGACACAACAAAAGTGAAAGGCATAATAGCAGTGATTTTGAACCTAACATTGTAATTATAAGAATCACAATCTCCAAATTTCAGGTAGGATTTGTCGTGGGTGGTAAGGTTGTAATGTCAAAATGTGATTTATAAAGCTCTAAGAATGTGTTTTGCTATTTAGTTGAGAACTTTAAGAGGAGTTAAATTGAATAGGATGAACAAATATTTTAAAAAATGAACTTAAATATCCCAGGGATTGAGGGCAGCTGCAAAGTTATAATACCAGACTTCCTTTGGTTCCTTGTTAAGCACACTGAAGCTGAAGCCAGGGGCTGAGAGTATGAAGGCTTTGGGTAGCCCTTCTGGGTATTATGTTATCCTGTAATCCAAGCTGACTCTTGCAAAAATTTGTTGGATCAGGTGTGGTTTTTCTGATCTATGAGTTTTTTTTAATTTTTATTTTATTATCTTTAAGGAGTTGTTAAAAATGTGCCATTTAGCAATGCATGAACACTCTGCATCTTGACCACTGTCACCCTCTTTGCCATTCTCAGCCGCCTTTGACCCATCCTTTCCCTTACTTTTCTTAATTTTGTGATAATATACCTTGAGTTCTTAACTGCAATCTCCCTTCTCTCCCCTTTTATTCATCAACCCCTCTTAGTCTCACCCACCTCTTGCAAGTATCCATTTCCTGGTGCTTATTTTGTTGGACTTATACTTTGTCTTACAACGCTATTGGACTATTTGAGCTTTCCACAGAATCTACCATACTTAAGTTAATCCATTTGTAACCACTTGCATACCACCCAATTTACTTATAGATTTATAGGCACATTCTAACCACCATAAATGAGGGAAATCATGAAACTTTTGTTTGTCTAGGTCTGACTTCACTTAATATCATTTTCCAAGTTTTCCCATGTCTTTACAAATGGTAAATTATTATTTCTGATGGATAAAATTTCCTTGTGTATATATACCATGTTTGATCTATTTATCCATTGAGAGGATATTGAGGGATCTATTTATCCATGGAATCTGGGCTGATTCATTACTTGGCTGTGGTGAATAGTGCAATGAAAATGGTTGTGCTGGTGGCTTTATTATAACCTTGTTTGTTGATCTGGATATCTTAAACGCTAAACTCTTAGAACATGGTATGCTTAGTCACACTTCACAATGTGGTTAATGCCGAACAGAGTATAATTAAAAATGTTCATTGGTGCTAAAATTATAATCATACCTTTAGCTTCATTCAGTAATTCATCCTTTATTCAAAAGTGCACAAAAATGTGAATATCATTGCTTATTTAAACATATATTGTCCAATAATTAGACGATAGAGTAAGATGTGATTTCATGCAGGGTACCAGTGCTAGTTTATGACCCCAGCTATTCAGGAGATTCAGACCTAGAGAAATGTGGTTTGAAGTCAGCCTAGGGAGAAAAGTTCATGAGACTCTGTCTCCAGTTAACTAACAAAATGCTGAATTGGAAGCATGACTCAAGTGGTAGAGCATTAAGCTCTGGTACCAGTAAAAATTAAATAAAAAGATGTGATTTCATAATAAAATACTATGTACTGGAAAAATATGGAGAGATGGTGGGATGATTAATTTTGTTGATTTTGCTAAAAGATGCCCAGATAATTAGTAAAATGCTATTTCTGAGCATTTCAGTGAGTATGTTTCCAGAATAGATTGGTATTAGAGTTGGTGGACTGGGTAATCAAAAGTCACAAACATGGATGAGTATCACCCAAAATGTTGAAGACCTCCTACCCCCTAGAAAGACAGGAGGACAAATTCATTTCTCTTCTGGAGTTGTGAGATCCATCCTTTACTGTTCTCAGATATCAGCACTTGTCATCTTCAGGACTTTGGGCTGAGATTGGAACTATACCCCTGGTTTTCTTGGGTTTCCAGCTTATGGACAGATAGGCCTTCTCAGCCTTCATAATCAAGTGAGCCAGTCTCTCATGATAAATTTCTTTGTATTTATGAATGTATCTTAGGACTTGTTTCTTTAGAGAACCTCAAGACACAAGGATATCTAGACATCTAAAGATAACCAAAATATATTGTAAATAAAAAAAGTAATTGTCAGTACAATTTGTGTAACTGTATATTTGTCAGACTTTGTATACATGTCAAGATACAGAAACTCCTAATTGTTAGCAAAAGTGATCACTGGAGATCATAAGGAACTTCTACTTTCTTTCTTTTTTGTCTTTCTTTTTTTTTTTTTTTTTTGTCTGCAGTGGAGCCTGAACTCTTGGCCTAATCACTGTCCCTCAGCTCTTCAGCTCAAGGCCATTGCTCTACCACTTGAGCCACAGCGCCACTTCCAGCTGAGGAATCGAACCCAGGGCCTCATGCATGCAAGGCAAGCACTATACCACTAAGCCACCTTCCCAGCCCCAGAACTTTCACACACACACACACACACACACACACACACACACACACACACACACACACACACACACACACATTTTCTACACAGACTGGGCTCAAGTGATCCTCCATCCTCTTGGCTCAGCTTTTCAGTCAACTGGGACTTACAATCATGTGCCATGCAACTATGCTCAGCTAAGGCAGCAAATGTCTAAATGTTGCCTGGCACTGGTGGCTCACGCCTGTAATCCTAGCTACTCAGGAGGCTGAGATCTGAGGATCGCGGTTCAAAGCCAGTCCGGGCAGGAGAGACCGTGAGACTCCTATCTCCAATAACCACCAGAAAAACTGGAAGTGGTGCTATAGCTCAAGTGATAGAGCACTTGCCTTAAGCTGAAGAGCTGAGGGACAGCGCCCAGGCCCAGAGTTCAAGCCCCATGGCTGACCAAAAATAAATAAATAAATAAATAAGTCTAAATGTTTAAATAATCTATAATAAAAACATTTGATAATAAGTATCTGGAATTTATTATCAAATTAATAATATCTATTAATGATATCTATGGATAATAACATTCAAATAATAAATTATTTTATCAAATAATTTGATAAGGTTATCAAGTGCTATTTATTGATAGTGAATATTTGATAATCAGTAAGTAGGACATATTTTGAAAATTTTAGCCACAGAACAAATATTTAAGGATTTGAAACAAATTTAGAAAACTAAGAGATGAAAGCAAAAAGGAAAAAAAATCTGAATGGTTTACAAACCTCTGGCATTTACTGATACTTTTGTAAATTGTAGCATATTTATTTCCAACCAATAGTTTTGAACAAATGTGGTAAGAAGTACTAATATCGAAGTACCAAGAAACAAAAAAATATGCCCTGAAGTTTCAGGTTGTTGTTCGGGTTGTTGACAGTTCCCAGCCACACTGAGTTTCAGCAATGGGACCTTTCTTTCTTTATCTAAAGAAGCACAATGCAGCATCCTCTCCATGACTATGTATTCTTTTAAATTGTGGCAAATTATACATACTATAAAATTTGCCAATTTTTCCATTTTTAAGTTTATAATTTGTGGAATTATGTATCTCCACACAAACCACATTCACACGGCTGTGTAGCCACCACCTTACACTTCTGGAACTTTTCACCTAGAACAGAAGCTCAGCACCCATTCAATAATAACTCCGTATTCACTCCTCCTTCCATCCCTAGCAACTACCATTCTACTTTGTTTCTATGAGTTTGACTACTTTAGATACCTCATAAAGCAGAATTCTACAGTATTTGTCCATGTTGTGATGGGCCTATTTCATTCAGCATAATCTCCTCAAAGTTTATTTATGCTCTAGTATGTATTACAAATTCTTTCATTTTCTTAGGTTAAATAGCTTGTCCTTGGACACTTGGCTGATCCACCTTTTGGCTATTGTGAATGTTCCTACAAATATAGGAGTTCACAGATTTGTGAGTCCCGCCTTTCACTTCATTTGGGTAAATATTCAGAAGTTGGATTGGATTGTATGGTAAACCTATGTTTGCTCTTTGACGTATCATTTTCTACACACAAGAAGCATTCTTGAAGGTGAATATTAAAAAAGTAGGTTTAAACAAATTACTCCACCATTTCTTACATGGTAAACCTCTGAGCTGTGTAACTAGTTTGGGTTGTGACTAGCTAATGGATGTAGCAATGAGTCATGTGAAGTATCTACTCTCTATGAACATTTTTCTTTTAGGTGGAGGAGGAAGCAACACAACACTGTATGAGAAGGTTGCAAACAGTATGGGTTTTAAGAAAAAAAGGACGCATGAGCTGGCAAACACAGAGGAATAAGACATTCCTGATTACCTGGGTACTTTGGGTAGAACCAATAGACAGGGCCTTAAAGAGCAGGAAGAAAAGAAAAGAGGATATTGATGTAAGAAGGGAGTGAGTACACAAAGGCAGAGTGAGATCCATAGGGCCTTATAGCTCTTAGCTGCTAGGAAAGCATGAAAATGGCAATTATGGAAGTAAATTAAGAAAGGTGGGTGAAGATCTATTATGAGGACAAATTTTGGAATTTAGGTTTCCAAGTATGCACTTACTCGGCACCCAAATAAAATGTTCACAGGTTTAGAAAGCTTGATGAAAAAATCACATATTTTATATAAGCTGTCATGAACAATTTAATATGATTCATATCATATGTATGAATTATATATGCTAATTAACTGTTTGGTAAAATACACATAAGGAAGTTCAACAAATTCCTAATCTTTCCCCATGATAATTACATCAATGCTTCTCTCTCTTCTCCCTTTCCTGTTCTGTATTCCTTTCTCTTCTGCTCAAGCTCAGGTCGCATGCTCTTGCTCCACTTGTTTGCTTCTGGCTAGAGTGCTACCAATTGAGCCGTGCTTCAAGTCCAGCATTTTTCTGGTTAACTGAAGCTGGCATTTCAAGAAACTTTTCTTCCAGGTTGGCTTTGAACCATAATCCTCTAGTTCTCAGTCTCATGAGTATCTAAGATTCACAAGAATGAACCACCAGCCCCTGGCAGCATCATTTTTTTTGAGCTGGTTTTGAGGCTTGAACACAGGACCTAGGGCAAAGTCTGAGCTTTTGTGCTCAAAGCTAGCATTCTCCCACTTGAGCCACAGCTCCACCTTCTGGTGTGTGTGTGTGTGTGTGTGTGAGAGAGAGAGAGAGAGAGAGAGAGAGAGAGAGAGAGAGAGAGAGAGAGAGAGAGAGAGAGAGAGAGAGAGAGAGAGAGAGAGAGAGAGGGAGGGAGGGAAGGAGGGAGGGAAGGAGGGAGGGGAAGGAGGGAGGGAGAGAGGTCAGAGATGCACTGGGTCTCAGCAACATCAATGCTTTTAAACAATGTCCAATATGAAGTAACTTCAGGAGCATTTTTCTTCCTCCTTCACCTTTAGTGCCCTTGCTTTATTGGTACCTTAAAAGTATGGCCATAATTAACTACTGAGTAATTGAACATAGGACTCAACATTGGGCCTTTGAACTGGAGAAAAGATGTGACAAACTAGGCTTCAGGAAAGGTCTTCTAGCAGCAAGGTATTCCAGTGGTCTGGGGTGGAGAAAGGGCAGAGACAGGACAGCTCTAGAACACTGAGGCAAGAGTGAATGATCTGGCCCCAGTGTGATGGAAGGTGGGACAGATAATATGATCAGTGAACAGATATGTCAAGTAACTGGAGGCAGAGAAGAAAGGCTGGGGAAGCCACAGGTGGTGATGATAGTGATAGGATGACTTGAAGTTGAAAAGGCCGGGAAGGAAGATGAAGTGAGATGAGAAATGCTACGATGTTGGTACTGCTGCAACCTAGACATCAAGGTATCCACTAGAAAAGTGTTGAAAGCATGTGGAGCTCATCGGAGATGGTAGGATAGGTATGCAGATCCTGCGAGTCATGTTAACCCACAGGAGAGAGTGGGACTTGTGTAAGATAATAGAAATGGGCTGGGAAAGTGGCTCTGTGGTAGAGTGCTTGCCTTGCATGCACGAGGCCCTGGGTTCGATTCCTCAGCACCACATAAGCAGAAAAAGCTGGAAGTGGCGCTGTGGCTCAAGTGGTAGGGTGCTAGCTTTGAGCTGAAGAGCTGAGGGACAGCGCCCAGGCCCAGAGTCCAGGCCCCACAGCCAAAAAAAAAAAAAAGATAATAGAAACGTGTTTGATTGAATGGCCAGCAGGAGGCTAATAGAATGAGTCATGAGATAGAGGAATAGTTGTAAAGATAGAGGAGAAACAGTATGGGAGTTTTCAAGAGGATAGAATTTCAGTCCATAATATTACACTTGATGGGAGAGGATGGCATTCACAAATTTTCAGTAGTCTGATGAGGGGAAATGTCAGATGTAAGGTTAATATAACAAAATAAAAATCTAGCACAGAAGCAAGATGTTGAACAGTGCTAGAATGGGGAGAGAATAGAAGCTTTATTTACTGCCCAATGCCTTAAAATTTGAGCATTATTTTCAGGTAAACTTCTGTGGTAGTTTCAAAATGGAAAAATATTGTTAAATTGTATCAGAATAAAGTTTGCATCGAAATCTATGGAAGAAATGCCAGTGGAGTACAATCCTAACTATTCTGGAAGCTGAGGGCTAAGGATCTCAGTATGAAACGAGCCTGGACTGAAAAGTCCAGAGACTCATCTCCATTTAACCACCAAAAAGCTGGAAGTAGAGCTGCAGCTCACATGGTAATGTGCCAGACTTGAGCAGAAAAGAGCTTAGAGACAATGCCCAAGCCCTGAGTTCAAGCCCCATCCTCCCTGATAATTAATTCCCGTCCCTATCTGCAGTACGCATGGCAAGCTTACAGCCAAAGAACATGCTAAGGAGTTTGGATGGGATAGGTTTTACCTTACCCCACCCCACCAGGTTCCAGGGACACCCCTCTCACCTTCAGACTACGCAGCAGGGCCATTTCCAAGTTCCTTGGTATTCTACGGAATGGGAAAGCCAACGACCAGTGGTTCACAGGTGTCCAAGACAGCGCCATATCGCAAAGATAATCCACTGGGCTTGGCCCAGGCTCATTGTTCGGTTATCACATTCTCGTCGACTAAAAGCCATTCCAAATGAGGGAAGATTTGAAGCCAGACCCCGACTTCTGTGACGTGTGCTTGTGCAGTGCGGCAGCATACGGCCCTGGTAGGGCCCCTGGATGCTAGGGAGGGTAAACTCTGCCAGAGCCCAGAGTAAGCCAGAAGGCCTGGACAGCACCCAATTGGTAATCAAGTCTTTGAATCGAGAGAACATCAGACGATTTAGGTTTCTGGAAATTAGTTTAGGCTGGCGACCATACCCTACTGATATAGGATAGAGTGGATCAGGTTCACAGAAGAAACTAACACAAAGAGGAAAAATCAGTACCATGGCCCCCGTCTTTATTTAAAATTTGGTATTTTGTTCATTATGGATTTTTATTTGCATGAATTGTTTTTATTGTGAAAATACCGTACAGAGGGGTTACAATTACATGAGCAAGGTAATGACTATATTTCTTCATTTCTTATCAAACATTGTTGCTTCCTCTTTTGTTTCCCCTTCCCTTCCCCCCCTCCACCCCAGCCCTCCCTCCCCCCCCACCCCCCTCCCCGCCAAAGTTGTAAAGTTCATTTTTCTACATACCATCTTATAAATATGTTAAAAACAATCTCAAGAAAGAAAAACCATTTGAGCCCTTATCTTGGGGTTCGTTTTGCCTAACATCAACTTATCTGACTGTTTCTGCTTGTCTCAGACATATATTAGTAATTGCAAATAAGGAAAACCTTGGGACCTATGTCTCTTTGGGCCTGGCTTACTTCACTTAATATAATTTTTTGCATGAATTTTTATTTAGAACAAAATAGCATTAAACGATTTATTGATATAGTGTAAAGATACTTCCTTTAAATGCTGAGTTTTTGGCACCCTCTTACACCTTGTACCAATGCCTCCGATCAGGGATGGAGGAGGGGCTACTAAAGCTCCCCAAGATTTTAATCACTTTATTAGTGTAGAAGTCCTCCCTCTGACAGAAAACAGACCTGTAAGCCATCATTAACCCAGTATCTTCTAAATTTGAATTTAAAAAAAAATTAATGTCTTTCTTAGCTGTAATGGGGCCTTAGTCGTTGACTATTTTGTAATTTCATTTGTGTGGGAATGATTCCTCTTCACTTAGGTAGCTTTGGCAGCAGGATCTGTTTGTGACAACTTTATCTTATGCTGTGTCTAACACACGATACAGTTACTATTGATGGAATTGAATCAGTTTGTTTCTAGGCTCTACTTGTAAACTTGAAATTTAGGAATCTAGTGTGGTTCTTTGAAATGAGTCTGGCTATTTGCATTGTAAAAACTGGTGTTGGGATGCAACTCAAAATTAAATCTCAGTGGAAAGCCAGGCACTGATGGCTCACGCCTGTAATCCTAGCTACTCAGGAGGTTGAGATCTGAGGATCGAGGCAGTTCAAAGCCAGCCCAGGCAGGAAAGTCTGTGAGACTCTTATCTCCAATAAACCATTCAGAAAACCAGAAGTGGCACTGTGGCTCAAGTGGTAGAGTGGGAGCTTTGAGCTGAAGAGCTGAGGGACAGCATCCCAGACCCAGAGTTCAAGCCCCATGATGGACAAATCTGTGTTTCAGTACTTATAAAAAGAATTTGGGTTTGGGATGGGGATTAAAAAAATAGTTCTCCAAGTATCATGGAAGGAATAAGGGTTTAGAACTATTTTATTCTCCCTTTCCTCTCTGACTTTCCTCTGAGTTTGAACTCACTCAGACTTGCTATGCAGGTGTGATAACACTGAGATACATTGGTTGTTTTTAGAGTTTGGTTCCATTTCCTCCTTGACTGCCCTTACCTGGCAATCTGTCTACTTTGAGGCTTTCTGTCCTTCTTGGGATCACAAATGTGCCCCAGGTGTACAACTTCCTTCAATGGAGATGAGAAGTCTTAGATTTTCCTGCCTGGGCTGGCCTCACATCAAAATTCTTCTCAATTTCAGTTTTCCTGGCAACTTGGGGTGGAAGATTCATGACATTCTACCCTGTAAGGGGCAGAGAAAGGACGTCATGACTAGCATGTTTTCAAACTTTGATCCTCCAATTCACAGCCTTGCAAGTAGCTAGGATTTATTTTGTCTGTGCTGGTACTGGGGCTTGAACTCAATGCCTGGGCACTGTCCCTTTATTTTTTTACTCAAGTTTGGCTCTCCACCACTTGAGCTACAGCTCCACTGTATGTGTGTGTGTGTGGGGGGGGGGTTAATTAGATGTAAGAGTCTCATAGACTCTTGCAAGGGCTCTCTTCAAATTGTGATCCTTACAACTCAGTCTCCTGAGCAACTAGGATTACAAAAGCACGAGCTACCGGTGCTCAGCTGCCAGCAATGTATTATCTTTCATTTTGCCATTAATGTGACAGAACATTTCAGATACTATTCATGAATATACTACATGGAAAAATGAAAATGCATGCAACTTGTTTGATTTTTTCTTATTATAAGCAGGTATGATTTTTATTGAGAATTAAACCAGATACAATCTAGTAAGTTGTCAACTATCAAGAAATCATTTTCTATTCTGCAATGATTTTTAAAAAAGTTAATGTAAAAAAGTGTTAACAGATTCTTTAGGGGGTCATTTCCTTAGTCACAAAACATGTCAAAAACTTGTAGATGCATGCTTACATCCACCAGACTTTTCTAGAGACAGATCTACTGCTTACTTCCATAACATAGGATTTGCTTAGGAAGTGCCTTCATTTCAAGGAGAGATGCCAGTTTCTTTCTCCTCCTCCTCTTCCTCCTCCACTGAAAACCAAGGGAATGGTGTGAGTACTCCACAACAGTCCTACTCCTTCTCATAGAGCAGCATTGGCAAAGTAACCCCTCCTCTACCTCCAGAGAAGAAGAACTCCATCTTTGATACTGTTTGATTTTTTTTTTAAAAAACAACCCTGTTATTGTAAAGGTGATGCACAGAGCTGTTAAAGTTACATAAGTTAGGTAATGAGTACATTTCTTTTATAACATTTGATTTTATTTATTGTTATTGTAAAGGTGATCTACAGAGGAGTTACAGTCATATATGTCAGATAATGAGCACATTTCTTTTTGAACAGTGTCAACTCTTACCTTCTTTTCTCCTTGTTTTCCCCCCTCCCGCCTTCCACTCCCCCACAAGTTGTATAGTTCATTTTCAACATAGTATCTAGTGAGTATCACTGTTGCATTTGTTCACCATTTGTCCCACCATTTCTGTGCTCAACCTTACCCTCCCCAAAACAGATAAACTTACTTACAATATAAAAGATAAAGAAATAAAAAAACAGTGACAAAGGAGAAAAAAACAAAGAAGCAAAATAACATAAAACCTTGTTCTTTTTGATAAACATCATTTTATATACTCATACATCCATAGCTATTGAACCTTTGTGATCCCTTCCTAAGAATATCTTCCTTTGGTCTCACTGTATGAATGTTTAGGGTCCTATATAATTTTTCATGTCCAAGTGTATTTTTTTTGTCTTTTACCATCCAGTGTGTTTAACTAGATTGATTGATTGATTGATTGATTGAATTTAATTTTTTTTTTTTTTGGTCAGTTGTGGGGCCTGAACTCTGGGTCTGGGCACTGTCCTTCAGTTCTTCAGTTCAAGGCTAGCCCTCTACCACTTGAGCCACAACACCACTTCCGGCATTTTCTGTTTATGTGGTGCTGAGGAATCGAACCTAGGGCCTCATGCATGCAAGGCAAGCATTCTACCACTGAGCCACCTTCCCAGCCCCTTAACTAGATTTATAGATACTTTCTAGTTGCAACAAATGAGGGAAACCATTCAACCTATATTTCTTTGTATCTCACTTCAATTAATATTTTTTTTCCAAATCTTTCCATTTCCTTATGAATGAGACATCATTCTTTCTGATGAAAGCATAGAATTCCATTGTGAATATATACCACATTTTCTTGATCCAATCATCTGCTGAGGGGCATCAGACAAAAGTCTCATATCTATAATATACTAGATCTAAAAAAAACACTAAACTCTCAAAGAAACAACTACCCAATTAATAAATGGGCAGAGACTTAAAGAGAGACTTCTCAGAAGAAGAAGTAAAAATGGCCAATAGGTACATGAAGAAATATTTGACATCTCTGGCCATAAAAGAAATGCAAATCAAAACAACATTGAGATTTCACATCACCCCAGTTAGAATGGCCATTATCAAGAAAACTAACAATAACAGATGCTGGTGGGGATATGGCCAAAAGGGAATGCTACCACACTGTTGTTCAACCATTTGGAAAGCAGTATGGAGGTTCCTCAAAAGACTAAATATAGAGCTTCTTTATGACTCAGCAATTCTACTCCTGGACATTTATCCAATAGACTCCAAACAAAGCCCCACTAAAGCTACTAGCACAATCATGTTCATGGTAGCAGTGTTTATCATAGCTAAGATATGGGACCAACTTGTTCAATTTTGTACATTAAACAAATGTGATATTTTAAAAATGTGATCTCAGAAGTCAATAACTTAAGCAGCTAGACTTGTCTCAAATCACAGGTTAAATAATCAAGTCTTTATTGTAAAATCATTATGTTCTTAAGTTTGGTTGAATCTTAGGATTAAAAAAATAAATTTTATTAAAACACAATAGAACTTTTTCCTAGGAAAGAACCTCAGTAACTCTTTTGTGATAACCTTTCTGCCCTTTTTCTGGAGTGTTGACCTCTAGCCATCACTTTACTACTTGAACGAATCCTCAGTTTATTATGAGATCTAAATGCATTCCATCTTTAAGAAAAAGTTATAATTTAGTAATCATGAACAACACAAATTTGGCTATGGAATGTCAATGATGGAAGTTAATGAAGGCCTTTTTTGGATAAAAGATTGTTTATAGACATTTTCACACTACATAAATAAATAAATAAAAGGTTTCACTAGCTACATGAATAGAGAACTTTTACCTCCATTAGCTGGGATAATAGCCTGAGGAATCAGCCTGTAATCTTAAAAATTTTTGTAAAATGTGCATTCTCCTTTATAATCAATCTTGTTTCAATATAAAAACAGAGTGGTTCCTCAAGTCCCCTCAAATCTTTAAGCAATATTTACACTGAAGTAAGACACCCTGTGTTTATCCTGTGGCTTCACCTCCCCGGCATGCTGCCATTGCCTGCAGGGCTGTGCATACCCCAGTTTGAAAGCTCTATTGGATCATGTATGTGGATTTGGATAAGAAGAAAGAGCCTGTGCTCCAAGTCAGGGCATGTGGGCTTTATTCTCAGATCTGATATTAACTACTTGTTGGCCATTGGTGACTCTCTTCATGTCCCTGGGTCTCAGTTTCTTCAGTAGTAAGGTGGAGATCTTGAGAGTTCAGTAAAGAGAAGACACTATCTAACTAAACTCTCCTACTTAGGGAAGATGTAGTGTTTATGGAGTAAAAAAAATGTCATAGGGATGCTCATGTGGCATATGGCATTTTTTTTTTTTTGTAAATCTTGGTGCCTGAACTCTGGGCCTGGGTGCTGTTCCTTGGCTCTTCAGCTCAAGGCTAGCACTCTCCCACTAGAGTGAGAGTGCCACTTCAGGCTTTTTCTGCTTATGTGGTGCTGAGGAATTGAACCTAAGGCCTCATGCATGCAAGGCAAGCAGTCTACCACTGAGCCACTTTCCCAGCCCTTGTGGCATTGTTTTAAAAGCAGCACAGTTTTACAATGGAAATTATGAGTGTGAGGGGAAATTATGCATGTGGTAATTAATGAGTGTTAAACCTATAGATTTTGTTTTGAATAATTCCAGTTATCACTGTAGGTATTAGTTTCCTGAGTTAAAAATACTTATTAAATAAAATGATCATTAACACTCATTTTCCGCTGTGCAAAATGAAAGTACAGTGAGCAATATATAGGCCATAATTAATTTATATTTTAATATAATGTGTAAAAAGACATCCTGATTATACTTTATGACAAGTATATTAATATTTATATTGTTATTAGTTTTTAGAGAAAATAGCTCCCAACTTTAGTTTTTCTGGTACTGGGGTTGAATTCAGTATCTTTCACTCTCAGTAGGCTTTCTTGCTCAAGGCTGACTCTCTACCATTTGATCTACATCTTCTGCCCCACAGTTTTTGGATTCATTGGAGGAGTCCTGTGGACTTTTCTGCTTTGACTGTCTTTGAATCAGTTCTCTGGGCATCAGGCTCCTGAGTAGCTAGGATTACAAACATGAGCAGGAAGGCTCTTGGCAGAAAACAACCCAGAAAATAATTGAGGCAGATCCTCAGCTTCACAAGTGAAAATGGTTTTCAGTTGCAAACTTTGACCATATTCAGTGTGAATTCACACATTTTCTTCCCCCTAGAATCCTGAGTTCCATGTCTAAGTTCTAAACATCCTCCTAAATAGCCACTAGTTTCTTATCCCTGGGGCCCAGGATAACATACACCCAGAGTCCTAGGTAAAGAATAAATATATAAGGCAAAGACTGCATGTGTGTATATGTGTAGAGGTGTTCTAAATAGTAGAGAAGGGAAGATGGCCACATGCCTGAAATTAGAGATCATAAAGGGTAGAGGACCACACAAATTATGAAAGTTCACTTCTAGATGGAACTAGGTAACTTCAAGGAATGGACAGAGTTGGGAAAGATGGTGGAGAATGATGAAAGGGGTGACTTTGGTCAATATGCATTGTGCTTACAAACTGACATGCTGAATTGAAACCTAAAGAACAAAAACTTTAAAATTCACGTCCATTATAAGATTCCAGTATGTAAAGGCACTGAAATTATCCTTTCCTCATTTTGGCCTTGGTGGGAATTTTCAGTTTTTCCTAAATTCAGTGACAGAGAATTGAACAAATAATGTTTTATCTTGTCACGCACATCATACAACAATGGTGCATTTGAGATATGGATTCTCTGGGTATACTGATAGCCAGGTGTGCACACTTGTGTTTGTGTCTATTTTATATCTGTGTGGACACATGTATGTGCACACACAGATGAGTTGCTATGGTTCACGTGTAGTTCATGGTTTGGAGGTTAGATGTTAAGAGTATTTTAGACTTTGCCAGAAAACCACACAGACATCCAGGTACAAAGAATGAAGAAAAGGTTTATGGCCAGTAAAGGGACTGGCAAGACCCCTTCTCACAAGAGAGGAGTGAGAAGAAGAGCCGGCTATTGTCTGAGGTGACCTATATAACCTACGAGGTCTAAGAGGGGCTAGGAGGGGCTAGAAGGGGCTGGAAGGTGGAAACCCTGGTGTGGATGTGAGGGCCAGGGGCTTCATCATGGCTGACTAGGATTTATGGCTGCTGCCCAAATAATAGATAAGGAGCCTTGCAGTTGCCCTGACTTGAAGGTTACTCCAAGGGGCTCTTGTTGCTTTATGTGGTGGTAGCTGCCCCAGAGAAGTGCCATCCCAAGGTAGAGGGGGTTGGAGGCTGATTATTTACCTGCTGATTATTTACTGCCTTTACTACATGGGCCTAGGGTTGCCTAAGAAAGGAGCATGCTAAGCTGTAGAAAGGGGAAGGAGTGTGCTAAGCTATGGGAAGGTGCTCATTGTGCTAACATTAGGTCTTCAGTTTAATAGTGGGGTGGAGTTGAGGTGGAGGAATCTTTAAGAGGTAAGGCCTAATTGGAAGTTGTTAGGTCTTGAGGGAGTTTCCTTCAGAAGAGCTTAAGATAGATCCCTGGGGAGAGTGAGTTGTTATAAAAGACAGAGCCTGACCCTAGAATTGTTCCGTTTCCTGCCATGACGCCATCCTCCGGAGGCCCCAGCAGAAACTGATCAAGTTTGGCTGTCTTGTTTCAACTTTCTCCTGAGCTAAGTTAACCCTTTTTCTTCACCCACTTCATGACTTTTGTTACAATCATAAAAAATGGACTCAAACTGGAAGCAATCTTTATGAAGCCCCAAGTGTTCCCCAGTCCTGGGGCTTGAATTCAGGGCTTGGGCGCTGTCCCTCAGCTTCTTTTGTTCAAGGCTAGCACTCTACCAATTGAGCCACAGCACCACTTTGGCCTTTTCTGTTTATGTGGTACTGAGGAATCCAATCTAGGGCTTCAGGCATGCTAGGCAAGCACTCTACGACTAAGTCATATTCCCAAACCATGCCTCCTCATTTTCACAGCCCTGTGTGATCCCCTCTCCTTGCATCTTGGCTGAATTTGTGGACTCTCTTCTAATTAACAGAATATAAAGAATAGGGGCTCATGTCTGAAATTAGATTACAGAAAGATTAATAGTGTTTTGTATACTTTCTGTCTCCAACATCCACTCTCTTGCTCTCTAGCCTACTCTGAGGAAAACTAGCTGCCATAGTATGAACTACAGAAACATAAGAAGATATTGATGTTTCTTCCCAACAGTCAGAGAGGAACTATGGCCATTCTTAAAGTGATCCTCTTGCCCACCCAGGGAGTCTTGGGGTAACCACAGTCCTGGCCTACACTGAGGCCTCCCGGGATACTCTGGCCAGAGGCACCCAGTCCAACAATAGCTAGATTCCTAAACATTTAGGAGCAAAAGTTATAAATGTTGTTGTTTTTAATTGGTAAGTTTTGAGGTAGTTTGCTATATAGCAATAAATAAATACATATATTTGTAATGTTTATTACTATATATTACACATAAATTTCAATTACAGTGACTTATAAGACCAAATAAGGACAGTTCCCTGAACAGTCCCTTTCAGTATATGTAGTAAAAACTTGGCACAATTCCTCATTCTGACAATGTTGAGATTAATATGTTCATGCAACCATATGTTTGAATATAAAAATGAATTCAGCGCTTTTACTAGGAGAGACAATAACTTAATTCGAGGATAATTTGAAAAGGATTGGTATTAGAACATTTCCAAAGAGCCTTAACTGGAGTGTCTTTTTAGTTTCCCATGAACAATTTGCATTGTAAATGAAATCATTATAGAGTCATCATTCCTGTTTCCTGTCACTACCATGTTGGCCTTTGAGTCCCCCTCCTCCTGACTTCCTTTTTTTTTTTTTTTTTTTGCTTTGAGGCTCTGTGTTCATGACTTTTTCTTCTCATGAAGGCCATATCTTGAAAGTCTGAGTTCCATGCATTTTTAGCTGCATAATCCAGGAAACCATTATTCGTGTCCAAATTGTTGTATCACCACCAAAATATATTCTGAATCCTAATACAAAGTTGAATCTAGGGTTGCCTACATTTTGGCTAGTTTCTTCCATGTTTCTGTCTCAGGTACTGTTGCATTCCCAGTGTGAAGGATATTGTTGGCCATTTGTTTATTTTGTGTGTGTGTGTTTTCTTTTCTAAAATGTTTGTTCATAAACTTTCTTGTGCAGATACTGTGGCATTTGTGGCATTCATAATGTTTTCTATGACAGCCAGGGACAAAAAGAGGACTACTGTCCATAGGCCAATCATATCAACGTACAAGGAAGGGCTCCCATGATAGGGTAGGACATAGAGGTAATGAGAGGGGTAAGGAGGTCAGGGAGAGGAGGCCCTGAGGCTGATTGGGATCATCCCTGTTTGAAAGTCCTACATTGACTACTTAATTAAAAACAAACATTATTTATCTTAATGTATAATATTGCCTAGAGAGTAAATGTATTTCCCATCCCTTTGTGATGTGTCATATACTTAAAACAACAAAAGGTAACTACTTAAAGATAATCAAAATATATTTTAAAACACAACAAAGGGAAGGCAGGAGCTGGTGGCATATGCCTATAATCCTAGCTACTCAGGAGGATTGAGGTTCAAATCCAGTCAGGGCAAGATTCTTATCTCCAATTAACCACCAGAAAACTGGAAATGGAGCTTAGGAACAGTACCCAGGCCCTGAGTTCAAGCCCCATGACCAGCAAAACAAAACAAAACAAAACAAAACAAACAAAAAACCCCAAAGGGCTGTCCTATGTATGATTGTTAGGTCAATTAGAGACATTATAACATACAAGTTCTGACCTATCAGTTCATGTGTTTCACATTCTTTCAACACATGTTGGTTTCTCTAAGATTCTAACTGGAACATTGGAAGATTTTGGGATTTTTCTTCTGTGCACCATCATCATTATTTGAAGTAAGTTTCAGAAAGAAGATTTTAGTCCAGAAGTCATTTTCCTTCCTGGTCTGGAATAGTTTTATACACACTCGCTATGTTCAGTGGCATCCAGAAGTCTTGACCACAGAATATTTATTATTCTCTACCATTCTCTGATGGTAGGAGGAAACGTCTAAACCAGCTCCAGAAAGCCTGTGTCATCATGTGTGGCCAGACATTGGACATCAAACCATTTAAAGTGTTCTTTTCACAGAATAAGGAACTATTTTAGACACTCTGGCACCCTTCACTTGTGCATTCATTTAGTCAGACAGACAGTGAAGTTATTTGTGTCCCTACCAGAAAGCACACACTCTACCAGAGACTAGGGATAAGAATGAGACTCTCCAAAGAATGGAAGTTGGAAAGCAAATATCCTAAGTTCTTATAGTTTTAAATGGACTTTAATTGTATTTGCTCTGCTTGGTACCAACTGGCAATCAAATGGTTCAGTAAAGATGTAATCATTATTTGCCTGGAGCCTTGAGTATTTCAATGGCCTACATACATAATTCCAAAGTGTCTTAGTGCCCACAATAACTGCTCTTTCTGTGATCTTTATTCAACTGCTGGGTTCTGATTAATGAAACTTTCATTTCCACCTTTTCACACAAAGCAAAAAGTAGAGTAAAAGTTCAATAACTATCTTAATTAGAGACATTACAGATTGGGAAATAGTTCAAAAGAAATCTTTTTCATAAAAATTGCAAAGGCATCCAAATATTTCTTTTTGAACTGCAAGTTTAAGGCTGCTACAGAAAATAATTTTCATTTCATCAATTCATTTGTATTTATAACAAAGAAAGAAAAATCTGTTTTCACAATAAGGGTATGCCTGCCAAGAAGCTTGGCAATTTTCCATAAATCTGGATAGGAAAGATAGACTCACAGATAGTTTAGGCTCTGCTCAACTTTTTACATTTTACCTTGTGATATGGGTAACTCAGTAAATGTGGAAATCAAGCTAGCCTGAAAGCCACCAGAACCTTACCACTTGTAGGGGACTGTAAGTGTCCTGTGTTTTTACAGGCACAGACTCTGGAAAATGAGTGCTGAGTGTGAGGATTAGGAAAAGAGGATGATTGAAAATGACCAAAACAAATAGGAAAAGGAAGAGAGAGAAAGAAGGGTGAAAAGAGAGAAGACAGAGAAGTGTAGAGAAGAGGAGAAGAGAAAGGGCAAAGAGAAACAAAGAAAAAAGAGGCAAGTATGAGGGATGAGAAGGCGAGGGACATACTGTTTTATTTTGCCTTTGGCAGTCCTGAGTTTTCCATTCAGGGCTTTGTGTTTGAAGATACTCAACCACTTGAGCCAGGTGTCCAGTACATTTTAATGTAGGTGAGTTTTAGATAGGGTCACGGGTTTTCCTTTACCCAAGGTAAGTCTTGATTATGATCCTTCTATCTGCATCTCCCACATAGATAATGTTAAACACCAAGCTCCAAATTTGGATTCTCATCTTTTGAGAGAAAGATTTTCTTCTTTGGAATATTGCTTCAGTCCTGTTTCCCAGTGAGGCTGGCAGTCATGACTCTCCACACTGGTGACATTAAGATTAAAGGCAGAACGAAACAGAACTGAAGACCCAGAAATGAACGCACAGACCTATAGCCCCCTACTCATCAATAAAAAAGTAAAAATACAGAATGGAAGAAAGACAGCCTCTTCAGTAAATGGTGCTGGAAAAGTTGGTTAAACACCTGTAGAAAAATAAAGCTAGATCCTTATATATCACCCCGCACCAGAATCAACTCAAAATAGATCAAAGACCTCGGAGTCAAAGCAGACACTCTGAAAACATTACAGGAAAGAAAAGGAGAAACTCTAGGGCTCCCTTGGCAGATGCCAACATTTTCTTAATAGAGACACCGAAACACAACAAATCAAAGAAAGGTTGGACAAATGGAATTTCATGAAACTGCAGAGCTTCTGCATGGCAAAGGACATAGGTAGCAAGATCAGTAGAAAGCCCCCAGATTGGGAGAAGATCTTCACTAGTCATACTTTTTTTTTTTTTTTGGGTCCGGTCGTGGGGCCTGAACTCTGGGCATGGGTGCTGTCCCTCAGCTCTTCAGCTCAAGGCTAGCACTCTACCAATTGAGCCACAGCGCCACTTCTGGCTTTTTTCTTTTTTTGCTTATGTGGTGCTGAGGAAGTGAACCCAGGGCCTCATGCATGCAAGGCAAGCGCTCTACCACTGAGCCACCTTCCCAGCCCCTATCTAAAATATACTTAGAACTCAAAAATTAAGTTCCCCAACAACAAATCCTCAAAGAAACAACTGCCCAATTAATAACTGGGCTAAAGACTTAAAGAGAGACTTCTCTGAAGAGGAAATTTAAAGAGAGACTTCTCTGAAGAGGAAATAAGAATGGCCAACAGACACATTAAGAAATGCTCATCTTCTCTACCCATAAAAGAAATGCAAATCAAAACAACATTGAGATTCCACCTCATCCCAGTTAGAATGTATAATCAAGAACTCTGATAACAACAAATGCAGGAGGGGATGTGGCCAGAAGGGAACCCTACTTCATTGTTGGTGGGAATGTAAACTTTCTCCTTCAGAAGGATATTACAATTCTAAATGTTCACCAAAAAATGGAGCACCCAAATTTATCCAAGAAACACTACTTTCCCTCAAATCTCACATAGATCCAAAGACATTAATTGTTGGGGACTTTAACATACCACTCTCCTCAGTAGATAAATCAACCAGGCAAAAACTCAACAGAGATAGCGGAGATCTAAACAACTATATAGATCAACTAGATTTAACAGACATCTACCGAATATTTCACCCAGCAGAATACACGTTTTTCTCAACAGCACACAGAACATTTTCCAAAGTAGACCACATTTTAGGTCAGAAAACAAACTTTTCCAAATTCAGAAATGTTGAAGTTATGCCATGCATTCTCAGACCACAAAGGAATAAAATTAAAATTCAACACCAATAGCCACCAAAGAAAGCCCAGTAACACATGGAGGCTGAACAACACACTGTTGAATCACCAGTGGGTCATGGAAGAGATTAGAAAGGAAATTCAAATGTTCATGATATTCAACAAAAATGAAAACAAATTACCAGCTCCTTTGGGACACAGCAAAGGCAGTACTCAGAGGCAAGTTTATAGCTCTGAGTTCCTACATCAACAAATTGGAGAGATCTGAAACCAACAATTTAATGAGACATCTGAACCTCCTTGAAAAAGAGCAGCAAGCTAAACCTCAATCCAGTAGACAGAAAGAAATAATTAAAATTTAATCAGAATTAAATGAATTAGAATCCAAAAAACCATAGAAAGAATCAACAAAACAGAGTTGGTTCTTAGAAAAAATTAATAAAATTGACAGACCCTTGGCAAATCTTATCAGAAAAAGAAAAGAACACACCCAAATAAACTGACATGAGAATGGAAACATCACCACAGAAACAACCAAGATTCAGAACATTATAAGGGAATACTTCTCAAACTTTTATGCTAATAAGTTTGAGAATCTGGAAGAAATGGATGACTTCCTAGCAAATAAAGCCATGCCGAAACTAAACCAGGATGAGTTAAACCAACTTAACTGACCCATATGAAGCATCGAAATAGAAACAGCAATGAGACCACCCATCTAAGAAAAGCCCAGGACTGGATGGATTTACAGCTGAATTCTACAAGGCCTTCAAAGCAGAACTCACACCAATACTCCTTTAACTCTTCAATGAAATTGAAAGAGAAAGTTCACTGCCAAACCCTTTCTATGAAGCCATCATAACCCTCATCCCAAAACCAGGCCAGGACTCATCAAATAAACAAAAATATAGACCCATTCTTTGATGAACATCGATGCAAAACTTCTCAACAAAATTTTGGCCAGTCGACTTCAACAACTCATCCAAAAAATCATACACTATGATCAAACTATTCATTTCAGGGATGAAAAACTGGTTCAATATATGCAAATCAATTAATATAATTCATCACATCAAAAGAGAAGAATAAGAACCACATGATTATCTCAATAGATGCAAAAAAAGCATTTGACAAGATCCAACACCCTTTATGATGAAGGTTCTGGAAAACTAGGAATCCATGGAACATCCCTCAATACGATAAAGGCTGTGTATGACAAACCTACTGCCAGCATTATACTTAGTGGTGAAAAACTAAAGCCATTTCCTCTAAACTCAGGAATGAGACAAGGATGTCCACTCTCTCCACTTCTCTTCAATTTAGTATTAGAATGCCTAGCTACAATAAGACAAGATGCAAACATAAAGGGGATCCAAATAGGGAAAGCTGAAGTAAAACTCTCCCTCTTTGCAGATGATATGATCTTGTATTTAAAGAATCCCACGGACTCCACTCCCAAATTACTCGAGCTGATTCGAAATTTTGGCAAAGTAGCAGGGTATAAAATTAACCCTCAAAAAACAATGGCTTTCTGTATGTCAACAATGAGAAAAGTGTGGCTGAAATCAGGAAAGCAACTCCATTCGTAATAGCCCCACAAAAAATAAAATACCTAAGAATTAACTTAACCAAAGGAGCGAAGGACCTCTATGATGAAAACTTTAAAAAGGAAATCAAAACAGAACTTATAAAGTGGCAAAACCTCCCATGCTCCTGGATTGGAAGGATCAACATTGTGAAAATGGCAATACTTCCCAAGGCTATCTACAAATTCAATGCCATACCTATTAATATTCCAACCTCAGTCTTCAAGGAAATAGAAGAAGCAATCCAAAAATTCATATGGAACAATAAAAGTCCCCAAATAGCAAAAAAAGATCCTCAACAGAAAGAACAGTGCTGGAGGAATATCAATACCAACTTTTGAACTCTACTACAAAGCCATAGTAATCAAAACAGCTTGGTACTGGCACAAGAACAAATCTGAGGACCAATGGAATAGAATTGAAAACCCAGAAATATACCCACAGACCTACAGCCACCTAATCTTCGATAAGAAAGCTAAAAATATAGAATGGAAGAAAGACAGCCTCTTCAATAAATGGTGCTGGCAAAATTGGTTAATCACCTGTAGAAAACTAAAGCTAGATCCTTATATATCACCCTGCACCAGAATTAACTCAAAATGGATAAAAGACCTCCAAGTCAAAGCAGACACTCTGAAAACATTACAGGAAGGAATAGGAGAAACCCTGGTCTCCTAGGCACGGGCTGATATTTTCTCAATAAAGACCCAGAAACACAACAAATCAAAGAAAGGTTGGACGAATGGGATTGCATGAAACTGCAGAGCTTCTGCATGGCAAAGGATATAGCTAGCAAGATCAATAGAAAGCCCATGGATTGAGAGAAGATCTTCACGAGCCAATGGATGAGGGTCTCATATCTAAAATATACTTGGAACTCAAAAAATTAAATCCCCCAACAAATCCTCAAAGAAACAACTGCCCCATTAATAAGTGGGCTAAAGAGTTAAAGAGAAACTTCTCTGAAGAGGAGAGAATGGCCAATAGACCTATGAAGAAATGCTCAACCTCTCTAGCCATAAAAGAAATGCAAATCAAAACAACATTGAGATACCACCTCACCCCAGTTAGAATGGCTTTAATCAAGAAATATAATAACAACAGATGCTGGAGGGAATATACTGCATTGTTGGTGGGAGTGTAAACTTGTTCAACCACTTTGGAAAGTAGTAGGGAGGTTCCTCAAAAGAACTCCACATAGAGCTCCCCTATGACCAGCAATCCCACTTTTGGGCATTTGCCCAAATGATCCCAAACAAGACCACACTAAATCTACCAGCACAACTATGTTTATTGCAGCATTATTTACCGTTGCTAAGATATGGAACCAACCCAGATGCCCCTCAGTAGATGAATGGATCAAGAATGTGGTATGCATATTCAATGAAATTCTATGCCTCCATCCATTTGTTAGGAAATGGAAAGACTTGGAAAAAATTATACTAAGTGAAGTAAGCCAGGCCCAAAGAAACATAGGTCCTATGGTCCATATTTGAAATAACTAGTAGGTGACTGAGTCAAGCAGAAATGGTCAAAAGCTGTATACATATAACCAGATAAAATGATTTTAAATGAAATGAACCCCAAGGTTGGGACACAAGTGGGTTTTTTTCTTGCTATTGTTCCTAACGTATTTATAACGTAGCACGTGATTTTTTTTTCTTTCTTTATATGGTCCTTCCACATGGTATAACCCCTGTTTTCACTGTATTTGATGCCAGTGCCCTGCATCTTGTATATACACTTCTCTAGCTTGGGGAGGGGAAGTGAAAAAACAAAATGCTTAAATAAGGATACAGGTTGACCCATTATAACAATGAGCTGTACAAAACAGTATGCTGAAAAAAGAACTTTACAATTTAGGTGTGGGGAGGGAGCGGAGAGCGGGGGGAGTATAGTTGTGGAAGTGGGTAGGAAGGGAGGGTAGGGGAAAAACAAAGGAGCAGGTATCAATGCTTGATAGGAAAGGTACTCATGACCTTGCTCATGTAACTGTAACTCCTCTGTACAGTATTTTTACAATTTAAAAAAAACGTATTAAAAAAAGATTAAAGGCAGCATGTGACCTGAGACCAATCAAGTAGAACAATTCTCCTTGTGTTTTTCAAGTTGCTGCAACTAAGAAAAAAGGTAACATCCATTCTTTGTAGATGAAACTGAAGTATAAGACCTAAAATTGTGGATACTGCCTTGATATGAGAAATGGAGAGGGTTTTCCATGATCTAACTGCAAGTTCCCTTCCCTCTTCTACTCCTCAAGTCCATTTGACAGACCAAATTTAGTTACTGCTTATCTCTAAATAGCAGGAATGAGTTCCAGCTTACCTAGTCAAACATTTGAATTACACTCTATGGTAGGAACCAGGAGGTTCCTTGCTCTTCATACTACAAAGACTGCCTCCATAGGGCTGGGAAGGTGGCTCAGTGGTAGAGCGCTTGCCTTGCATGCATGAGGCCCTGGGTTCCATTCCTCAGCACCACATAAGCAAAAAGAAAAAACCCAGAAGTGGCGCTGTGGCTCAATTGGTAGAGCGCTAGCCTTGAGCTGAAGAGCTGAGGGACAGCCCAGGCCCAGAGTTCAGGCCCACGACCAGACCCTCCCCCCCCAAAAAAAAAGACTGCCTCCTACACCCCTGCTTATTCTCTCTGCAGGCCCTGGTGGTTCACTCTGCTCCAGAGCACAGCCTTGGTCCTGTGAGCTACAGGTGTAAAATGATTGACCAACTGTGAGTGAGGGTGTCCCACATTCAGCCTATCACGAGGGTGGGGTCTCTACCTTACAAAGAGGGTGGAGAGGACACAATTAAAACAAACTATGGTACAAACTAATTGCTACCAGGCCGGGTTTCCAGTCCATAAGGAGCTGGTAGAAAGCCAACACAGAGAGAATTGGAGTTTTTGAGCTCAAGGCTTGCAGGCTTAGAATTCCTGATTTTCATCACCTTGGGAATCTACTTTTCTCACTGTTGCCTCTTAATCTCTCCCTAGTACTTTTGCTAGTTTGGTGAAGAATCACTTCCCTTCCCTTCCCTTCCCTTCCCTTCCCTTCCCTTCCCTTTTCCCTTCCCTTTCCCTTCCCCTCCCTTTCCCCTTCCTTTCCCCCTTCTCCCTTCCCCTTTTCTCTTCCCCATTCCCTTCCCCATTCCCCCTTCTTCTTTCTTCTTTCCTTTTCATTTCTTCTCTTTTCTTCCATTCCTTTTCTTCTCTCCTCTCTCCTCTCTCTTCCACCCTCTTCCTTTGCCTCCTTCCCTTCCGCTCTCTCTCTCTCCCTTTCTTTTGCCAGTACCTGGGTTTGAACCCAGAACTTCATATTTTCTCAGTTTCCTTCCTTGTTCAGGCGGTACTTTACCACTTCAGCTACACCTACAGGATGGCTTTTTGATAGTTATTTGGAGATGGAATATCTTGGACTTTTCTCTTCCAGTTGGCCTCAAGCCTCAATCCTGAGTAGCTCAGCTTCCTGAGTAGCTAGGATTACAGATGTTAGCCACCAGCTCAGAACTTCATTCATTGAAACAATAGCTAATGAAGCAAGTAGCAAGGGAAGAAGGCATGAAAATAAAAGAGATGAAAGTAAAACATTACAGGGAAGCTGTCAATGGGGGGGGGATGGGTGTTGGGATAAGAATCATTAATAGTTACCTTAGTCTTATTCAGTGGGACCAATACTACTTGGATGCCTTTGCTAGAATTGAAATTAGTAGTATCTAATTTAATAATTATACCATATGAAATACATTTCTTCTAAAATGAAAGCATATATAATATAAAGCAAGTCATACTTCAATATTATAAACAAGAAAAATTCAAAAGATACATAAATTCAATTAAGACATTAGAATATTCCCTATCAATTAGTATTTATACTTGAAGCACTAATATGTTTTAAGGGTCTAAAGTTTTTCTGTTTGGCAGAGGGGGAGGTCTTAAAGTGTATACCCTGATGAAGTTTAACTATTATTTTTATGCAGATGAAATTAATATAACATAAAATTAACCATTTTCAAGAGTATCATTCAGAGTCTTTTAGTGCATGAACAGTGAACTTGTTTAGTTTAAAATTATTTTGGTAATTCCAAAGTAGATCCATACATGTTATGCAGTCTAGTCTCCGAAACCATAACTCTGCTTTTTGTCTCTCTGTCGATTTATCTATTCTGAAATTTTATATAAAAGGGATAATAAAATATGTACCTTTTGTGTCTAGCTTCTTTCACCTGGCAATCGTTTTGAGCTTCATCCATATGTGCTTCTTTCCTTTTATGACTGAATAATAGTCCATTAAATGGATATACTACTTTTTGTTAATCTATTCATTTTTTTAATGGACATTTGGATCCTTTCCACTTTCTACATATTATGATAGTCCTGTTAAGGACATTTGCTTATAAGTTGTTGAATACCTGTCTTCAATTCTTTTAGACATATAACTAAAAATAGAATTTTGGAGTCACATGCTAATTCTAACTTTTTGTGGGGTCTCCCAAATTATTTTCTACAAGGGCTACAAATATTCTCACCAAACATGAATATGGGCTTCCATTTTCTCCCTTCTCACCAACACACATTATGGTTTGAGTGACTCTCTTTTCATATGCTTCTTGGTCATGTATTAGGACTTTCTGGAGAAACGTCTACTCAAGACCTTTGTTGTTTAATTAGGCTGTCATTTAGGTGTGGAATTCTTTATATGCTCTGAATGGTGGGCCCTTATCAGATCTCCTGACAATTTTGTACAGACAGTTTCTGTACTTCTTGGACTTCTCTGTTGTTATTGAGAACTTACTTTTTGATGTGATCCATATAATGAGGGGCTTGTTAGAGTAAGGAAAGAGTCTACATAGCCCTCTCTCTGGCCATCATCTTTGGTTTAAAGGTGAGAACCTAAACCTAACAGACGTGTAACAAGTCTAGCTATAGATATTGGTCATTCAAGTCAAACCAGTCAGAACCCTTCAGTAGAGTCTTTTCATGAAGCTCTCTCTATGTGAGTCTAACTGCTGAGGCTGTCAGCCATGTTTCTTTCTACATGATGGACCAATAGTAGAACACCACCAAATTAATCATCTAGATCAAGAGAACACATCTACTGTTATTTGAGCTCTTGGACTTAGTTCACTCCACATTTGCTTTTATTATAATTTATTAATATAAGTAATATGTTTGCCTTTTTGTTTAACCTGGTATGCTTTAGATTTTTCTACTCTATATGAAAAAAAAGCCTGACAGAGTCAAGTCATGTGGTAATGTTATCTCGGGAGCATATCTCATAATATGATATTGGAACTTTGGCATGTCACTTCTTGAGTTTACATCCTGTCCTGATCCTTCTTTTTTTCTGGAATACTTGCTCAGAGCTTGCATTTGTTGGCTTCTCTCACTAAATTAAGAACTAATAGGGAAATTGAAATTATTTCTGGTGTAAATGTTTTATTACTCTTAAAAAATTGACAGTAAAATGGTTGGCCAGCTGCCAACGGCTTGAGGTACAGCTGCATCTTGCGAATTAATTAAATGCCATAGCCCTGTTTCCAGTTTCTATCAGGAACTGGAATGAATGTTATTAAAAAAGAGCATTTTCTGAAAGGAATGTGTTGTGCAATTTAATGAAGGTTAGATGTAGGTGGTCTAAACACTACTGCATTCCTACTTTTGCTCAGAAACGTTAAAAAATACTGTCACCAATGTGTGAATGCCATTCATCCAAAGGAAGTCAACTAAGCCCTTTCAGTGGCATTATTTTAAGTAATCTCTTCTGTATTTTCTAAGTCAGATTGTATAATTAACTAATCCATCTACCCATTGTGTTATTAGGTGGTGAAAAATGCATGCATCCTGTCTTTGGCATAATTACATACATTCCTTTTCTGTTTCCTTTTGTTGACTTTGGTTATACTTTGTATCATCAGTTAAGTAACTAAGATATCCTTTGGATGAAGGAAATCCCTTATTTCCGATCTTTGCAATTTACAAGTTAATGACTCAAAATGTTACATGTATACTTTCATAGTACACATCTTTGTGCAGCCCATTGTGAAAATGATTTCCACTATCAAAATTATACTATACTTTAAGAGAAGTTCATGATCTTTGTCTGTTGTCTGTAGCAGTCTAGGCATTGTAAGTCTGAAGTCTCTTGACAAGAAACATAATAAGATCTTCATTGCATTTGGTAAACCTGACAGCTTCTTTGCTAAGAAATTCTAGCCTTCCTAGCATAGATTTTTCTTACCCTTCCACTATACATTTTTTTAACCCTTCTGCTTTATTTTTTTCTCATATTTTTATTTTAATGAACTTTTCTGTTGTGTTTTGTTTTGTTGAAACGGGTTTCTCATTATCTATCCCACCTTGGCCTCAAACTTGTGATCTTCCTGCCTGAGTTTCCTGAGGCGATGTGACATCATGTACAATGAATCTTTTATTAATTTGTTTTTGTTTGTTTGTTTTGCATCACTAGTGTTTGAACACATTTCCTAGGCAGGTACTCTATCATGTAAGCTGTGATTCTACTCCTTTTTGGCTTTAGTATTTTTGGATAGATTCTTGCATTTTTTTTGCCTGGACTGGATTTAGAATAATATTCTCTTATCTATGCCTCTCATATAGCTTTTATGACTCATGTGTGTCACCAAGCCCAGCTTATTTGTTGAGATGAAGTCTTGCTAACTTGCCTCAAATAGTGATTCTTTTTTTTTTTTTGCCATGGCTGGGCTTGATCTCAGTGCCTGGGCACTGTCCCTGGGCTTTGTTTGCCCAAGGCTAGCACTCTACCACTTGAGCCACACCATTACTTCTGGCCTTTTCTGTTTATGTGGTACTGAGGAATCGAACCCAGGGTTTCATGCATGCTAGGTAAGCACTCTTCCACCAAGCCACTTTGCCAGCCCCTCAACCATGATTCTTTAGTCTTCCCAAGTAGCTGTGATTATAGACATACTCCACTACTATTGGTACTATTTTTTGTCTACTTCATTTTGTTACTTAACCATACTTAAGCTTCATAGCTGTGGTAGCATAACAAGTTCATGCTTTGTATTAATTATGAATATTTAAGAAACTTCCTTTAATTGTTGTATTAATCCTGAGGTTTTTGACTTGAGTACTACATAAAAGGGGAAGAGATTTCCAAAGGAAATCTTAACATCTGGCTCTGATTTTCTCCCCATAAAAGGGAAGCGTCTAAGTGCTCAATCCTACATTGTTTATCTGCAAATGATTCTCATCTTTGCTTCTAATGACTCAGAATATAAGTCCTTCTGATTCAACATGAACAGAGAAAGTCACAGTCTTATCAGCTTTGCTATATGCTAATTTTGAAGCAAAGGGCTTACCAGATGGTTGTTAGGAAGCTTTGCATTGTAATTTCAGGACACCAAGACTTACTTGTTTAAATGATAACAAAGCATTATGCTTTCATTAATAAGTTCATAAAGAAGAGCAGTCCAAGTTCCATACCATCAGGATCAGAACTGTAAATTTCTATGTGTTTTAAAACTTACACTTCTCTAAGTAAATGCTTTGTTTTCAGGTCACCTTTTTATATCATTACATGGCTATTGTTCTAAATTCTACATACTTTCCTGAGTATTGACAGGAAAAAGGACTATACTGCATTGCCATTGGATGAAACACTTCAGACCATTTTCCTAGATACTTTGACTCACATATCCTTGACCAGAACTCCATCAGAAGCAGACTCCCAATTTCATCTTTGGCAAGGAGAGTGGTATGGCTACAGAGGGTAGCAATCAAGATTCCCTTTTCGGAGGGATGGGGAGGGAGGGGTGGTTTGGTATAATGACGCTTTCAGGGGTTTCAGACTGGGAGGAGAACTGGTAAAATGCTGGTCACCAGAAAAAGATGATTTCCCCAACCCAGTCACTGCTCATTCCACTCCAGAAATGACACCCTTCCTTTCACTTCCCTATAGTCCACTCCATAGCAGTGGGAAGATGCTGCTTTTATATTCCATTCTATCTCCAATAAAGCGTTGACATCTGATTTCTTTATTTTTAGTGTCTGAAAAAGGAGAGAATACTGCCGATGCCCTTTCTACTTGACAACAGAACCTGGGGACTTTGTCTCAATATTGAGTACTTTTTTGCAATGACTTCAGAATGTTAGCTTAGCTTGGCTTGTTATGATGCAATGCCACACACATGGTGTCTGTCTCATGTATTGTAAAAACATATTTCCTGCAGTTGAGAAAGCTAGATGCACAACAAGGTAGCAGCATGGTCGTGTTCTGGTGAAGGGCCTCTGTTGGGTTGTAGATGGATACCTTTTGTGCTATATCCTGATGTGATAAAGAGAAGAGTTCCCTTCTGTCTTTTCTCATCTTCCTTTTTCTTTATTTAGGTGAGGTAATAGAGCTTGAACTCAGGAGGTCTGGGCACTGTCCCTTAGCTTATTTTACTCAGGGCTGGCACTCTAATACTTGTATTATACCTCCACTTCCTACATTTTGGTGGTTAATTGGAGATAAAACATTTCATAGATTTTCCTGCCCAGGCTTGCTTCAAACCATGATTCTCAGCTCAAAGTCACCTGTGTAGCTTGGATTTCAAGCATCAGTGACCAGCATTCCACTTTATGCCTCTTCTTACAGGTGAACAGTATTCCTGTTCACCAAGGCTCCATTTTCATGTCCCAATTATCTCCTAAGATCCTACTTTCTAAAACATCATATCAAGGGATAGAATTTCAACATAAAACTTTTGGAGCTTAGATAGTCAGCCTATCACAAACTACCTAGAGTACAGAGAAGATGTGAGCACAAAAGGTAGCTGTCCCTTTTCATACCCTTAGCATGGATCCTGCTAATGCTGCTCAGTGGTCAACACAGTCCCATTGGGTTGGGTCCACTCTCCTCTAAAGGATATAGGGAAACAGATAACAAAGCTCTAGTTTGTGCCTACAAATGAAAGTATATTTGAGACCTTTTTTAAATCATGGAAACATTCTCTAGAAATTGGGGCAGGTTCTCCTTTAACAGATGAAACTTGAACCAGCCCTTTCATGGAGAGTTATCATAGCCCTTTGTTTCTCTGTGAGTAGTTGTGGGTTGGAACTTCTCATGGTTACTTTAGTTTGCACCTGACACTGGGAAAAAGAAGGAGAAATGAACTGAACTTGACACAGAGTGCCAAGAATGCAACATGTGGATTACCACAGGTAGAATCACAGAGACAGAACAAAGATTAAAGGAAGCTACGATTCAGTGAGGTCATACTTACATTAGAATTGTCACCAGTCTGTGGTTCCCACACTGCCCACTGGGCTGCCCTCTTTCCATACAGATGTTTTCCTCACTTAGCTTGAACTCGAACACTGTATCAGAGTTTGTCCTACTAACCCCCCTCACCTCAATAGGGTTGATCTCCCAACATGCTGACTTACTGCATTGCAATATGGTCCCTTTCTTTGCATGGATGACTTGGCTCTCACGTCCATGCTGTCTTTCATATGGGTGACATTCACTCCTTCCTCAGTCAATTTCATATGAGCAACTTAAAACCTTGCTCAGATGCAATTTTTGCAGCGTGCTGCTTGAAGAAGCAAGTGGATATGGCAAACAGCTATGCACAAAGTAAAATAAGGAGACCTTTAAGCTCATGCAAAAGATTGGATTGTCAGAATAAAACCATGGTCTGGTCATTATAGTACATAAATGTACAGAGAAGAAGTTTGGTTCTTCCACTGTGTAGTGCTATCAAAATGCTCCTTCTCTTATCAGCAGTGGTTCAGAAAGAGAAGAGCTGGGCACTGAAGGCTCATACCTATAATCCTAGATCCTAAGGAGGTTGAAATGTGAGCATTGTGCTTCAAAGCCAGTCTAGGCTGATAAATCCAAGAGACTCATCTCTAATTAACCAGCCAAAAGCTGAAGTGGAGGTGTGGTTCAAGTCATAGAGTACCAGCATTTAGTAAGAAAAGCCAAGAAAGAGTGAAAGGTCCTGAGTTCAAACTCCAGTATTGGCAGAGAGAAGAGACAGTGAGAGAGTGTGTGTGTGTGAGAGAGAGACAGTGAGAGAGAGAGGGGGAGGTGGAGGGAGGGAGAATTGCAATTTAAAATGGAATTTGAATTGTAACTGTCCAATGTACCAATTAGAAATGGCCTGGTTCTCCTGCTTCTGACCTCCAAGCAGAATGCTATCTTTGGATAACAGAAAATACATTATTTTTACAGTATTACTGTTAACACAGAAAAGTAAAAGACTAAGAAATAGCAATAGAAGAAAAGGAAACTATAAATCATCTATCCTGTGTAAGTTAATAGGCACCCAAAAACTTCCAGTTCACCCAAAGTAAATGCTGAACAGAACTCAAACCCATGGAGGTTCACTCACTAGAAGGAAATCGTATAAGAGTCTAAGAATTTGTGCATCTCTTCCAAGGCTTGTGTGAGGGACTGAGTGTTCCTCATCCATGAAAATGGTTTTACCCAAGAACATCTTAGACCTGGCTTCTGTTCAGCTCCCCTCCTCCCCATCCCCAACCAGGAAGCTCCTACCCACATCTACTCACAGAAGACCATATAAAATGCAGATAGTTCTCCATTAGTTCAAGTCCACCATGTGCCAGGAAGAGGGCTGATGCTGCAAGTATATGTAAGAATAAATTTCAACTATTTGCACGGAGAGGTGAGCATCCAGTATCAACCTGCCATTTTTTTGACACTTGTGCAACTCCATCCAAAAGGCCACTTCTTATTTCTGACTACATGGGAGGACCAACATCCAGAACACAAAGATTTTAGAAGTTAGCAAATTATACAACTTGAGTTCTCTCTCTCTCTCTCTCTCTCTCTCTCTCTCTCTCTCTCTCTCTCTCTCTCTCTCTCTCTCTCTCTCTCTCTCTCTCTCTCTCTCTCTCTCTCTCTTCTCTCTAACACTTGAGATGCAGCAGCTCCACTTCTAGCTCTTTTGGTAGTTAAACAGAGATAAGAGTTTCATAGACATTTCTGTCCAGGCTGGTTTTGAAACATGAGTCTCAGATCTCAGTCTCCTGAGTAGCTAGGATGAGAGGCATGAACCACCAATGCCTGGCCACAATTTGCTGACAGCTAGCACAACCAATCCAAACAGGTTTAAAAGTAAGGCTGGTTAAAATAGCCTAAGAAAGAGACCCAAAAAAGTGCAGCAGCAATAGAAACTAGTGCAAAACAACAACAACAACAACAACAAAACATTAACATTATAGCTGAGTACAGCCCCAAGGGTCCAGCCCCATTGCAGATCCAGGATAGTAAGCATCAGCTTACAGGTAGACACAAGTGAGTATAGCCCCATGTATTCAGCCCCATGGAGGGCCCAGGAGCTTCCTCGAGGGTGGGGAGGGGGAGATGCTGGAGACTATGGCCTGGACCACCCAGATACCCAGTGGATTCACGTGAGTTCAGCCTTGTATGTCCAGCTCTTCAGCAAACTCACTGAGACCCAGCCAGGAAGCCAGTCTCCCCACAGGACACAGAAGACCAGAGCCCTGAGTAACAGATGCCCTGTAGACCTGTATGAGTGCAGACTCAATTGTCCAGGTTCCCAGCAGACCTATTAAGTGTAGCCCTAAGTGTCCAGCTTTACAGTGGACTAACATTGTGGCTCCTTTGCCCAACTCTGTAGAGGGCCCACTATAGCTTAATGCTGTGCACCTAGTTCTTTGTGGGGCTACTGCACAGGTGCATCCTGTAATTCCAGCAGGAACTGGTGCCAGCAAGAGTCATGCCACATGTGGGCAGAGTACCACTAACAGCAGGAATCTCATCTTATCTTTGATAATTCAGGAGTCATCATATTAAGGAAGGCACAGTAAGAGAAAGAATAGAATAAGCCAAAGATCATTCATTTAAAAATATATGTTGTAAGGCTGGGGATATCACTCAAGTGGCAGAGCACCTGCCTGGCAAACAGTAGACCCTGAGGATGGATGGATAGAGGATAGATGGTCGATGAGGTAATACTATGTACTTAAATAAGTTAGCACATAGGAAAAATGTTGAAATATGAACTATAATAAGCTCATGTTGTGCCTGCTTTTGCTTTTGCTTTTATTTTTATGGACATCTGAGTTTTACTCTTTACTGCCTCTCTGCAACACTTGGTTATTTACGCCCCTCCCCTCCACACATGCAACTTCTAAATTATAAATGCACACACACATTGGTATCAGGTACTTGCTTTCTTCTATTCCACTTCCTTTCCCCCCATGGTTTACACATTGTATCTTGTCTCTTTCCCATCCCTCAATAGCTAAATTCTCATATGTGTTCCTTGTATTCTTACCTTTATAACCTCCACACCGTACCCTACCAATACTCTAGACCTCTGGAAATATAATAGGATTAGTTTTGTAGATGCCACTAACCATCATTTCTTACTGTTTGTAAAAATTATATCAGAGTTCGAACTGATACATCTAATAGATTCAATTCCAATTAAGAGGGAAGAAGAAAACACATCAACCAAGCCAGTATTTAATATTATGAAAATACAGAGACTAACCAACAGGCAAAGCTTCAGAAAACTAAAGGCCCAGTATACAGTGTCTGTTTCAAATGAATAAATGTCAGCACAGAAATATGAGAAATACATGAAAACTAGGAAATACATCTTCTCCAAATATCATTAACACCTCAGTAAAGAATCTAATTACTGGGCACTGGTGGTTCATGCTTGTAATTCTCCATACTCGGGAGGCTGAGTTCCAAACCTGCTTAGACAGGAAAGTCTTTGAGACCCATTATCTCCAATTAATCACCAAAACTTGAAGTAGAGTTCTGGTTCTGGTTCTGGCAGAGCACTAGCTTCTAGCAAAAAAAAGCTCAGGGACAGCATCCAGACTCTGAGTTCAAGCCCCAGTACTGGAACACACACACACATGCACATGCATGCACACGTATACACACCACAACAAACACACACCAATCAGAATGACACTGGAGTGAAGGAACTTCCAAATACTGAGTTCAAAGATAAGATGATAAGAATGTTCATTGAGTTGGAAGACAACACAGGCAAGCAGTTTCCTGAAATCAAAAGAGACACAAAGGAATCCAATGGGATTAGAGACAAAAAGCTACATGAGCGGTTGCTTTTGCCTTCACAGCTGCGGCTTCTGCGCCATTTCCCCTTGATACCTGCCCTGCCAAGGTCTGCCCGGCTCGGCCCTGCCCTCACACAGATGAGTCCAGGCTGAGCACAACCCTGGTTGGTACATTTCGTCTTTCAGCATCATGGGTGCCTTATGCACCATGACCTTCAGCGTCCCGGGTGCTGCCTGTGGTCCAGCCAAGCGTGGCACTGGCGCCTCCGCCGTGCTGGTCATTCAGCCGGACCTTGGTCATGACATCCATCATTCCGGCAATCATGGCTGACTTCGTCGCGCATTACGGCCTGGTAATGGCAGCCCTCATCGCCAAGTCCCTGCATGATGGCATCACCCTTTACAGGAGTTCCGTGCAGCTGGGTATGGGCCTGAGTGACCTGGCAGCGGGCTTTGCCATTGGCATGTGGACGCTGGCGTGAGGGGCGCTGCCCAGCAGTCCCGGCTGCTCAGGGGGCGTGATCCTGATTCTCATCTTCGCAGATGTGCTCAACTTCTATGGTCTCCTCGTGGCCCTCCTCCTCTCCACAAAGTAGCCCCTCTCGGAGTCCAACAGCCACAGAAGGATAGGCCACCGTCCTCATTCCAGAATGAGCAGCCTGACACACATGCGTGGCTGCTGCCTGCTCTGTAGTTGGTCTTGTAAATGCACAGTGTCCTAACGCCCATTGTCTGGTGTCCTTGCCTGGCCCCTGCCGCCCCGTGCTCTGGATATCTGGGCCCACCGATCTCCCATCCAGGTCCCTGACCGGCGGGGATCCTGGCCTCTGGCCGCCCTGCCCATCTCCCCAGAGTGCTGGCTCTGTGTAGAAGGATGTTAGAGTTGTTGTTTTTCACGTTACTCAATGTTTATTTTTAAAAGATCTGACCTGTTCATTCATCTGCAGAGCATCCCTGTTTCCCAGCTATACAGTAACCTGCTCGTAGACTGTTGCCTTGTGAGCTCCCCTTGCTGAGATTGCTTGGATGGAGCCTTATTACCTCTGGCCATGGGTTGCCAGGCTGCAGGGCAGAGTACTGGCCACCAGGCCCTGGAGCCTAGGTGTGTTCAGGATGGTGCTGGGGTGGGGGGGGGGGGAGAGGAGGGGGGTGAGAAGCTAAGGAATATCAAGCAAATACCAAAAATACTTAAATGGAATTCAGAGAGAATACAGCTAAACAGTTGAAAGACTTCAAAGAAGACATACATAAACAAGTCAGAGCAAAATATTGGAAAGGAGCTCAGTTAAACACAAATTAGGGGGGAGGGAAAGGAAATCAAATTGAAATCTCGGTCAGAAAAATAAAGTAGATACCTTTTCTAGAAGAGTGGACAAGATGGAGGGGAGAATTTCAGGAATTGAAGAAGATAGATCAGAGATAGTAGAAAAACTGGAACAAAATACAGGAAAAAGACAGAAGCAATGTGAAAGGAATTTACAAGCAGTTTAGTGGGATTCTATCCAAAGACTGAATATGGGGTACCAGAGGAGAGTTGTTTCGCACAAAAGGGCACATTTTCCCCTTTCCTTTTTAGTTTCTTTCTGTCAATCCTGGGGCTTGAACTCTGGGCTTGGGCGCTGTCTCTGCACTCTTCAGTTCAAGGTGAGCACTCTACCATTTGAGCCACAGCACCACTTCTGGTTTTCTGATGGTTTATTGGAAATAGGAATCTCAAGGCCTTCTTGCCAGGGCTGGCTTTGAACTGTGATTCTCAGATCTCAGCTTCCTGAGTAGCTAGGAATACAGGCGTGAGCCACTGGTGCCTGGCTTTTTAGTTTCATTTTTAACACTTATTTTAAGTAGGTGTGTACGAAGGAGTTGCCATTCAGCAAAAGGTAATTTATAAGTAAATGCATCTCAATGTCTTCCTTTTCATTATTTTCCCCCATCCTTTCCAACCTAATACCCCTTCCCTCAAAATTTTAATTTGTAGGATATGCATTGAATTTTGTAATTGCCTCCTCCCCTTTCCTCTCTTCATTTGTCTACTCCCTTCCCCTGAACCCCATCCCCCACTTGAGCCCTGTTTCTTGGTGTTCATTTTGTTTTACTGTGAGTTAGCCTTTCTAAGGAATTGTATCATTTGAATTCTCCCCTAAATCTACTATATTTTGCTTAGCACATTGGTGTACCACCCCAATTTATACATTTATAAATTAATTGTAGCTTCCACCTAATGAAAGAAAACATACATACTTTCTTTGTCTCTCTGAGCCTGACTTATTAATTGAACATGATCCCCCCCCCCAGATATTTCCATTTCTTTGTAAAGGGCACATCTTAAGGAAGACTGGCCTTTGATATTGCACCTCAAAATTCCTCTTCCAGGTGTGTGAGGTGTGAAGTATAAATATGTTGTACTTTAAAGTGTGTACAAGGACTTAGGCTTGTTGAGCACCTACTTCTTGTTTTCTTTCTCTTCTCTCTTGAACATTATTTAAATCTTCCACTTTCTTGCTTACCTTTTCCCACTGAATCTGCTACATTTTCTGGTCCCTTGATGCTTGTAGACTCTCCCACACCAGATCAGCATATTAGGTGGGTGTCATGAGGCTCAGTTTCCGCTACATCACTTCTTGCCTCTTATATCAGTTCTGTAATTTGAATCCTAGTCCCTATGAAGAGGCTTTGCCCAAACTTTGTGACCTCTATTCTCTGTTGCCTCCACAAGACCACTTGTGAACCCTGATTCTTTTTCTACGTTTTTCCAGGAGTCCTTGGAGTGACTCACCAAAGGAAGCTTTGCTTAGTGTTCTCATGAGTCATCTGAGCCTTCGTTTGGGGAAAGCTCCTACTTGTTTAAGGAGGCTTTCTGAATAGGTAACTGCTAACTGAACATGAAGTCTGCACATGCTAATTGAGAGTTTCATTATTTCCATTCCTTGGTGTTCTTGCTCTGGATCACTTGGAATCTGTTCCAGATGAAAACAAACCTCACCAAGCATCTGTGTGGGAAGGATGTTGACAATTCACTGTCTTGTTTCTCAGTGAGGAAGACAGCATGGCTAGGGTCGTGGAGTTTGTTGCTGGGTCTCATGTCCCTTTGCCTTTGTTTCTCATCCTTTGATGATCCCCTAAGACTTTTCACCACTCTACCTTGCTCTAGTATTTTATTTTATTTTTCTAGTCAAATGGAGATTCTCACCTGAATATTGCCAACTGGGTGAGGGGAGAAAGTGAAAACACTTAGAATTACTGGAGGTGGGAAGTAGCTTGAAAATATCATTTCTCTATGTGAGTTCATTTAAAAATAAACACTAAAGTTGGGCAGTGGTGGCCTGCACCTGTAATTCTAACTGAGGAGGATGCTGAGGATCATGGTTCAATGCGAGCCAGAGAGAGAGAAGAGAGAGAGAGAGAGAGAGAGAGAGAGAGAGAGAGAGAGAGAGAGAGAGAGAGAGAGAGAGAGAGAGAGAGAGAGAGAGAGAGAGAGAGAGAGAGAGCGCACGCTGGTAAAGGAGCAGGTGCTCAAAGTGGTAGAGTGCCAGCCTTGAGCACAAAAGCTCAGGAACACAGCACCCAGTCCCTGAGATCAAGCCCCAGGACACACACACACACACACACACACACACACACACACACACACACACACACACACACACACACACACAACCAAACCAAAGCTTGCTTTTTTTTTCCAGTTACATAATAGATTTCCTAAAAAAAAAAATTACAAATCACTAATTTTTCTTAGACTTGGTTTTAAAATAAGATTATTTACTGAGCTTACATTTATTACAAATAAATTATTAAATCCTTAATGTAAAATTGAAAGGATACCCAACACATACAAATTTTTTACCTCAATATAGTTAAATTCTCAATATTTTTCTATGTGCTTACTTACTTAAATATGTTGGTATGTGTATATGGATGGATGGATGGATGTAACTATGTAGCTATGTAACTATCTTTATTGTCTATCAGTTCATTCTCAGGGCTTATTGTTTGCTAAGCAAGTGCTCTGCCATTTGAGTCATACACCAGAGCTACAACATATATTTTAAAACTAGTGAATTTTTGCTTACTTTATTCTTGCTCTTCATATACCTTCCTCAATATCATGACTCCTGATTTTTTTCCATTCTTTTCTTTCCTTTTTGCTGATCATTGGGCTTCAACTCAGGGCCTGAGCTCTGTCCCTAAGGTCTTTTGCTCAAGGCTAACATTCTATCACTTTGAACCACAGTTATACTTCTGATTTTCTGGTTGTTAATTAGAGATAAGAGCTTCATGGACTTTACTACCAGGGCTGGCTTTGAACCACCATCCTCAGCTGGGTGTTAATAGCTTATGCCTATAATTCTTGGCTATTCGGGAGACTGAGTTGCAGGGGATTATGGTTTGATGACAGCTTGGGTAGAAAAGTCTCAGATGGTCCTTCTCCAAAACAACTGGCAAAAAGTAGGGCTGAAGGCATGGTTCAAGTGGGGGAGCACCAGTCAAGCAAGCAAGCAAAGCAAATATGAGGCCCTGAGTTCAAAAGTCAGTATGATAAAAAATTATATACATGTAAGTATATGGAATATCATATATTTAATTAACTTGTAATGTCTCTATCCATAATTTATCTGCCATATTTTAAACTAAACCCTTTGTAATGTCTCTATCCATAATTTATCTGCCATATTTTAAACTAAATCCCAAATGCCACATCAGTAGTATCTAATTGTAAGAGATAACAATATTTTAAAATTTTAAAACATTTTCACATGCTGTCAAAACACTAGCTTTAATAATGCCCAAGATCATCTAATATTTATAACATGTTCAAATGTTCTTATGTATTTTAAAAATACCATTGTATTTAGGATCTAAAGAAGGTCTGAAACTAAAATAAGGTTAATATGTTTCTTAAGTTGTTTTTTATCTATTTTTCACTACTTACTTTCTCCTTCTTTAATATTCTTTAGTTGTTGAGTAAAAGGACTCATTGGTTCCTTAAAATTTCCCATCTTCTGCATTTTGTTTCTTGCTTTTCTGTGGTGCTATTTATGCTGTCTGTTTATCACTTGCATTTTCCTATAAACATGTACTCAGAGACTTGATTTAAATCACTTTGCAACTTGATTTTAAAAAGAATCTCTTATAGATGGCTCTTTCTGATACATCATTTAGGGGACTCACAGTCTCTTCTGCCCCAATTTTTCTGCATTAATATAAGTGGTTTTCAGAGCTGTTAATTGATTACTCACTATATTTTTCCCTATCTTCCTTTCATATGTCTAGTTCCTTACTTTCTTAGAGGCTTCAGAATGTGTGTGTGTGTGTGTGTGTGTGTGTGTGTGTGTATGTGTGTGTGTGTGTGTGTGACTTTTCTTCTATTCTCAGTGCATTCATCAACTGTGATTCTTCTGTTTCTTTTATCATGATTTGGCCCCAGATAAATAGTTTACACAGAAAGAAATATTCTTTTCCTTTGTTGATTTATTTTCAGAATACTTGGTACTACAAACCTCTGGAGATACCCAATGAGATTTGTTAAAAAGTTTTTAGTTACATACATTTATGTATTACTGTTTGATGTGTTTCAACCCACTATCATAGTACAAAATATACAATACAAAGCCTGTCCAAAGTTTCTTTTCTAATGAGAACACACAGGCAACATAGCAGAGATGCTCAAGGTAGCTCGTGTGTGATCATGGGGATTAAGAAGGGATAGATAGTTCTGTGTTTATCAAAATGGTCAGTTATAATGAAAGGATTATGGTAAAGTTATGGTACACATAAACACTTATGAGTGTTTATTGTAAAAAATCCCTCTTTCACAATAAAATATTGGGAAAGCTCTGAAGACTTGGTTTTTCAAGTTGAAATTCATTGCGTGAACATATTGAAAGATCTAATACTGTGGGGGCGGGGTAGGGAGGGAGTTAAGGAATGTTTAGGTTCTGTATATAAAAGGTGGTGTCTATTGTGTTTTTTACATCAGTGCTGTAAAAATTTCAACAGTGGCTCACTCAGTTATCTACAAGTTCTGTTGACCTATGATATAGGACACTTTTCCTTTAAATCAAGACTATTTAACTACATATGGATAAAACAACCTTGATTTGTTTGAGAAACACATTTGGAAAAGTTATGATGAACTTTAATGGGAAACACACTGGCATGGAGGCCTGGGCATCAGATGGAAATTGATCATCACATTGTTTGTTTAGAAAAGAAAACATAACATTCAAAGAATATGTTAGAAGCATTGGATTTCTTCACATAGAACACACACATTGATGGCGAGGCTTGGAGGAAGCATAAATTACAAAGGATATTTTTCTTTAGAGTGTTGAGCTTCAAAAATATACATGTATTATTGCATATACAAAGAGTTAATTAGAACTTTTTTGCGTGGAGAATGCTTTTTGAAATAAAAGCTTCAAAAGAATAGAAATTTACAAAAACTACCAATGGCCAGATTCTGGAAATAATTCTACAAATGGAAAAATGAGAAGCCAGACAATGTATAGCTGGCCAAATATGTAGATTTTTAGGTGGCAGCTTATCACTGCTCAATGTGGGTGGTCTCCCGTTTCCCAGAAATGGGGTGGCTGAGCTTCATGATAGAGTCATGATGTACTCTGCACCAAAGGGGCCTCTATGTGTCAGTAGGGTGGGGTTGGGGGTGGGTGTGCTACTTTTTTTAATAGTCATAGAAGGGGGAGGTCAAAAAACTACAGGCAACTTTGTGAAGTTATATAAACTTTGTGAAGTTAGATTACCCCCAAGAAAAACCACACCTAAATTCTTCCAGACAGATTAAAATCTTTCCTATTTTCCAAAGACCTCCTGAGAAGGAGTTTCCATTTCCTTGTTTTAGTATTTAACAAACTTCACTTTCAAGAGCACTGTCTCCTGCTTGTGTTAAATCTTGCATGATATTGCCAAGAGCATTATTCATTCTTACTCTGAATAGAGAAGGCACATAGCTGAGTGAGCTTGCTCAAGTTCTCTGTCTCTTTACACACACACACACACACACACACACACACACACACACACACACACACACACACTTTTATATACATTCAAGATCTGAGTTCCTTTAAGGCAGCTATCTTTAGGGATCAGGTAGATAATATATAGCATATAGGATTTAAGATTATAGAAAAACATGTAAATTTAATGTATGTTAATTTTAAAAGTCTGTAGTAAGTTGGGGATATAATGATGGTCTTTAACTGCATATTTATTTAATGCACAGATTAGGCCAAGTTAAGTGTGACTTTGTGTTGAATTTTTCTTGAGAGAGTGAGAGACAGAGAGAGGGAGAGAGACACAGAGAGAGAGAGAGAGAGAGAGAGAGAGAGAGAGAGAGAGAGAGAGAGAGAGAGAGAGAGAGAGAGAAAGAGAGAGAGAGAGAGAGAGAGAGAGAAGCGGGGGCGGGGCGGGGGGACAGCTCACTTACATTCTGGCTTTACGAACTTTCCCAAAAGGATAGACCATGATAGTAAGGTTGAATTTGTTGTGAATTCAAGAGAAACACATAGGTTTGATTTAGCTTAGGTGAATGATGGTTCTTGTCTATATTCCCCAGTTCTTCAGGTTTTCATTATAATACATTTCTTCTGTATATATCTATCACTTAACATGATACACTCAATCTTGGTGACCCATTCTTTTCAGTTTTCTTGACAATGGTGTAGGAATTCTGGGCCCTTCCTCAAGAACATGAAGCCAGGAATAAAATTTTTAAAAATATGGAGATTTTTACATGGAAACATGTTACATCCAATTTTCGTTATAGCTCGAAAGCTAATATTCGCTGAAGGGTTATTATGTGGTCACACTGTGAGAAAAGCTCTGTCTGAGCAGCCTTCCTATGAGCCTCATTGTTGTCCTCAGAAATTATTACCATGGGACTACTAATTATTAACTATTATTATGGTAACTAATTATTATTAGTTAATTGCAAGAAAACTAATAAATTATGTAAGTTGATGTGAACAAGTTGCTATGATGTGTGAAAAATGACAAAATTTCACTCTGCAGTGACTCTAAACTAGGTATCCAATGTACTTCTGAAGGGGGTGGGGTTGGGGGGAAGGGCACAAGCCACTCCTGACCAGAGACTGAATGTGGCAGGGATGGTTCTGTAGGATTCAGAACTCCTCCAAAGATTGATTCCCCAGGGGCCCTCCTGGACTCTCAGATAAACCAATTCTGGAGATCTCATGTATGGTAACTATCATTAATAAACCTGTATTGTTGGGGCTGGGAAGGTGGCTCAGTGGTAGAGCGCTTGCCTTGCATGCATGAGGTCCTGGGTTCGATTCCTCAGCACCACATAAGCAAAAAGCAAAAAGCTGGAAGTGGCACTGTGGCTCAAGTGGTAGAGTGCTAGCCTTGAGCTGAAGAGCTGAGGGACAGCGCCCAGGCCCAGAGTTCAGGCCCCATGACCGGACCCCCCCCAAAAAAAAACCCCCCAAAAAACCCAAAAAACTGTATTGTTTACATGACACTTCATAAGAGTTTGGAGGTGACCACATTCTCTTCCCCATACTGTAACTATAGGTGGCAGATTAGTTAATTAGACTGCAGAATAATTGTATAGCGTACACACATAGATCAAATATGTTCTTTGTACACTTGAAAATATACAATATATAGTGTTCTTTCTTCTTTTCTTTCTCCTTTCTCTCTCTGTATCTCTCTTTTCTTTTCTTTTCCGGTCCTGGGATTTAAACTCAGGGTCTGAGCATTATCTCTGAGCTCTTTTGCTCAAGGCTTGTGCTCTACTACTTGAGCCACAGTTCTACTTCCAGAGTTTTGCTTGTTAATTGGAGATCAGAGTCTAAGGGATTTGTCTGCTGGCTTCAAAACTTGATTCTCGTGAGTAGCTAGGATTATAGGCATGAGCCACTGATGCCCAGCTTCAATATTTTTCAACTAGGTGTTGTAAAATAAGACAACAACAAACTGATCTAAGATGCTATCTATTCTTTCTACCATTATCATTTTCCTTTTTCAGTTAACTAGGTCATACCTGCATCATGGTCCAACCAAATCTACCTCTCTCCTTCCTGATATCCTCCTGACAGGCATGGTGCCTCCAAGTAAATCTCCACAAAGCTGGTCCTGTCTTGACATCTTCCTCTTAGAGGACCACAACTAACCCATATTGGTAGCACCCCATTTGGGTAGCAGATGAAGCACCTATAATCACAGTGCAAGGAGAAAATTGCTTAGAGAAGAGGGCTTGAGCAGATTCAAATGGTAAGTAATCTGTTATATTATTTTGCTTCAGCGGAACTAGTACTATGCAGAATCAAGTAAAAATATTATTTCTGGGGAGGGCAAGTGGAGAACTTTCCATTAGTAGTAACAGGAATGTTGACCTGAAAAAATGATAATGTGAAAAAATCAGCATGAAGCTGAGTACCTATAACTCACACCTGTAATCCTAGCTACTAAGGACACTGAGATCTGTGGATCACAATTTGAAACAAGCCTGAGTAGGAAAGTTGGTGTTCTCCAATTGACCACCAAAAGGCCAGAAATGTAACTCAAATGATGGAATACTATCTGTGAGCACAAAAACTAAGAGAGAGGCCCTGTGTTTAAGTCCTAGGATTGGCACGCAGACACACACAGACACACAGATATGAATGAGTACATATATAGTATTCTAACTGGTGAGCTCAAGTGGATTTATTCTTTATTTGAAATACCAATACAGCCAGACAGGAGGCCTGGAAGAGCCTGGGGTCTTCCAGCCTTCCCAGTACTTGCCTCTGATAGTACAGAGGAGATGGTACTGTCATTGCATGGAGGCTAGACAAGCAGAAAAAGCTGGTGTAGAAGGAGATGAACCTGGCTGTACCTGCTTTGGTATCTTTGGAAAACAGGTCCAAAGGGTAGGTGAAAGGAGATAGGTGTTTACAGAACTTGCTTAAGAGTTCAGAGAGCTGGCTACAGTGCACACTCAATCCTTGGGCAAGTGTGTCTGATCCTCAACTCACAACAGTCTGCAACTAGGGCAGACACGTTAAACAAAACCACGAAGACAAGGTGAAAACCCAGCCCTTCATGTGAATGGCATAAAAGATTCACCCCTTCCTTTCTCTAAGCCCCTCTCCCTAAATAAATCTTTGCCCAAGGAGGAGCTTATTAGAATGATTTTGAAAGATAGTTGGCAGTACAAATCCTTCCAAAAGGAAGAAATCACTTTCCAAGGAGCAAATACTGATTCTAAAGACATAGGCAGTATGAGTGACTCTGAGAAAAGAAGGGAATATGGCTGGTCAGTAGCAGACTTGAAGAGGCTGATACTGACACATGAAAAATAAAAGCTCCATTCAGGGGCTGGTGGCTCCTGCCTGTAATTTTAGCTACTCAGGATGCTGTAATCCAGAGCATCATGGTTTGAAGCCAGCTCAGGCAGAAAAGACCATGAGACTTGTCTCCAAAATAAACAACATACAGCCAGCTGGAAGTGTGGCTCAAGGGGTAGAACATCAGCTTGAGCAAAGGAAAGTAAGCAGAGCAAACACAAGACCCCTGATTTCAAACCCAAGTACCAAAAAAGAAGAATGAGGAGGACGAGAAGAAGGGGAAGAAGAAGGGGGAGGGAGAGGAGGAGGAGGATGAGAAGGGGGAGAAGAAGGGGGAGGGAGAGGAGGAGGAGGATGAGAAGAGGAAGAGGAGGAGGAGGAGGAGGACATCTGTCTTACACTTGAACAAAAATAAACTCACACACACAAAATAAAAACACCTACAAGTAGAAGATTCTTCTACTTCACCTCCCTTCAGATCTACCTCTAAGGTCAGTTCTAGGAGTAGTGTTTCCAAACTTAGAGGAATGAAAGAGAAGATGAAGGATGTCTAGTAAAATGTGAATTTCAGATAATGAACAGTTTTTAGGGTGTGTCTCGTGTGTACCTCTACTGTAAAAGGATATGCTTGGCCAGGTGATGATATCTCATTCCTGTAATCTTAGCTCCTCCGGAGGTTGACACCTGAGGATCGCAGTTCAATGCCATCTCAAGCAGGAAAGGTCTGAGAGAATGTTATCTTCAATTTAAAAAAGTTAGAAGAGAGCTGTGGCTCAAGTGCTAACCTTGAGCAAAAAGAGCTTAGGGACAGTAGCCAGGCCCTGAGTTCAAGCCTTGGTACCAACACAAAGAAAGAGGGGGGTGTGGGCAGAGAAACTATGTTTATGTGAAACCTTACTGACATCCATGAGGTCTATTTGCTTGTTTGTTTTTACCAGTCTTAAACTTGAACTCTGGGCCTGGGTGCTGTCCCTGAGCAATTTTGCTCATGGCTAGCACTCCACCACTTTGAGCCACAGTACCACTTCCAGAGTTTGCGTCGTTAATTGGAGATAAGCATCTCACAAACTTTCTTGCCTGGGCTGGCTTTGAACATTGATCCTCAGTTCTAAGCCTTCAGATATCTAGGATAAAGGCGTGAGCTACTGGCACCTGGATGGTCGCGTGTTTTATCTGGCATCCCTAGCTGGGAGTGTCTCCACTTTCCGGAGATTTCTCGGAGGCCATAGGCGCATCCCGAAGCTGAGCACTCAGGGCATAGTAGATAAGAGGAAGCTACTGTCCACAGGTCACTCAGCTATTGGAGGACGGTAGCCAGCAGTTAAGCAGTCAGCACCTCCTTTGAATGGAGAGTGTGATGTTTTTCAGGTCTTGGCAGCATTGTCCTATTTCATACAGTAGTCATTTCAATAATGCACAACAACTCCTGCTCTTCTCTCCTGCTCCCTGTGAATGTCTCTCGAAGAAATCGTCTTCTGTGATTTAGAGGTGTCCTTTGGGGCAACCAACAATCTGTGTATAGATATAGTGTGCATAGAAACGTAGGTGAGGAGTCCCTTTCCACAAAGTAATTTTAAATAGCTAGAAATTTGAAAAATGAGCCTAAGGCAATAATACATAAAAATTAAATGAGTACAATAAAAGCAACAAAAGCAGTAGTAATGAATGAAAAATAAATAGTATCTACATGTCTGAAGATACAATTTTTTTAGATTCTAAGCTAATAAAAAGTCAATTAATTTTTTTTCTTTCCAGGAAAGGGCATTTCCCTTTCTTGAACATACACAAAAAAAGGTCCCTTGCTCATATGAGTATATGACAAAAAAATCGAAAGAAATATAGTAACTTGCCAGTATGTATGAACTGAGAAACAAAGCTAATCAAGTCTGTCTTCTAGTAAGTATGTCAGAAAGAAATAATAGTTTTGTTTAAAGAAGTAATAAAAACGCCCAGGCCCAGAGTTCAAGCCCCACGACCGACAAAAAAACAAACAAAAAAAAACTATATAGAACACTCAGAACCTCTGCGATTTAAAAGAAGTAATAAAAAGCATTGCTTATAATAAGAATATTCGTAGTTGTAGGCTTGAGAAATTTGTGATTGAGAGTTCTCAAGTACCTCTGGTAATCAGTATAAATATTAAGATAATATTCAGGAATAACATTCATTTTTGGCAGTGTTTTCCATTTCATCAAGCCTGATTTCAAGAACCTTTAGACTTTGCTAGGTTCTGAAAAAAAAAAGAACGAAGAAGAAATCAATTATCTCCTTTTGGCTGTTTGACAGAGACAACTAATGACTTGTTCTGTCATGAACTGAATTCATAGATATTCATGAGGTACAGAGAAACACTTCATTGTTCCAAGTTGTTTTGTTATTTTAAAATAAATCATAAAGGCGCCACCCCACTCATAGCTGGCAAAGAAATATTTGTCTTCACCTTTATGGTTGTGTAGTGTTTTGACTTGCACAGTTTAGCCTGCATTACATGCCTTTTTTTTTTTAAGTAGCAAGTTGCATACCTTTTGAAAAGTCTCATTATGTCCATGACCTTATTTGAGAAGAAAATGGAAGTATCTAACAATCATTATGACACATCCCTAAGTCAGAATAGTGTCTGTGACAATAGAAACAATAGTACTCTTTCCTTCCTTCTCTTTTTCTTTTTCTTTCTTTCTTTCTTTCTTTCTTTCTTTCTTTCTTTCTTTCTTTCTTTCTTTCTTTCTTTCTTTCTTTCTTTCTCTGTCTCTCTGTCTCTCTCTCTGTCTGTCTGTCTGTCTCTCTCTGTCTCTCTGTCTCTGTCTCTGTCTCTGTCTCTGTCTCTGTCTCTGTCTCTCTGTCTCTGTCTCTGTCTCTGTCTCTGTCTCTCTCTCTCTCTCTCTCTCTCTCTCTCTCTCTCTCTCTCTCAGCAAGGAAGTTATTTTTAACCTTATGATAAATACAAAACTACCTGGATAGATTTGAAACCATTGAACTCTCTTGCTTCGTCTACCTTTGCAATTCAGGGGAGTTAGCTAGTAAAATCTTGTAAAAATCCAGAAAACTAAAAATCCACTGAAATAAAATCCAGACAGACACACACACAGAGACACACATCCTAGAGACATAAAACTTTGAATATTCTCGATTGCCACCAACGTGGTTCTCAGAAAAGACAGTTTATTGGATCTCCCCCGACTAAGAATTAAGCTTTCAGCAACAATACTTGACTCAAACGTTTACTGTCTTGGAGTTTAACAATGGCTATTTGTTTTGATGGCGCAGTGCCCACTTAGAACTTAGTAAAATTCTTGCCATGGGGATCAACAGTGTTTAAAAGGACAAAATGAATAGAAATGTGGCCCCCACGCAGGGTTGGAGTCAGATTACTTGCACTTGAATTCTGGCCCTGGTGGTATTAGTTGGTGAGCTCAGAAAATTTATTTGATTTTGAAATCCTACATTTTACTCACAGTTATTTGCTTCACCATTATGAATGGAGAAGATAATATGTTGGCATACAGAAACCATGTCTAAGTTTTAGCTATTATTATTATTATTATTATTATTATTATTATTCTCTGCTCAGCTTCAGAGAATAAGACCCACCCCAGCTAGATTAAACAGAAATAGAATTTGCTAAAGCAGACTGAGCGGCTCATAGATTCTGGAGATGGAAGGGCCAGAAAATCAACCTTGACAGTTACATAAAAAGGATGATACCTGCATGTTGCAAAAGTTGCCCAAGGGCATAGGAGAGGTCATTGCCCAATGAAAGTGTAGGGCCATTTGCTCAAAGTGTAGGAAAATTCCTCCTCAAGCACTGAAATGAAAGTAGTCTCCTTTTTCTTCAATCTTTCTGTCATAACTTGTCACATTTCTTTCTATCTTTCTTTCTTTCTTTCTTTCTTTCTTTCTTTTTCTGGGCCAGAATTGGGCTTGAATTCAGGGTCTAGGTGGTGTCCCTAAACTTTTGTGTTCAAGCTAACACTCTACCATTTGAACCACAGTTCCACTTTCTGGGTTTTTTTTTGTTTTTGTTTTTGTTTTTGTTTTTGCTGCTACAGGGATTACAGGTGTGAGCCATCATAAAGATTTTTTCAATGTGTGATTTCATGTTCTAAATAAAGAAAAACTAAAAATTAAAAGTTTGAGTTAAAAGTTTTAGTATAACTTGTATCATTTGTCTTTCTTTACACAAGTTTAGATGCAAATATAGTTGAACTTAATTATATACAATGTGGCTGAAATTACCACAATTCATATATCATGGGTCATAGTCATATATCCCAACACTGTCTTCCTGTAGCATACCCATGAGGAAGAACTAAAAAGAAGGAACTATGGGTTGCTCGTTTCTCTTTGTTTTTATGTAGCCATTTTGGGTATGACTGTTTGGTGACTACGGGGAAGTTACTGGAAGAAGAAAAGAAAGGAGAAGCTGTGTGCCTGTGGCTCATGCCTGTAATCCTAGCTACTCAGGAGGCTAAGAAAGTCCATGAGACTCTTATCTCCAATAAACTACTCAGAAAAAGCCAGAAGTGGTGCTGTGGCTCAAGTGGTAGCGTGCCAGCCTTGAGCACAAAGAGGCTCAGTGACTGCCCAGCCTCCTGAGTCCAAGCTTTGGGACAGAAAGAAAGAAAGAGAGAAAAAGCAAAAGAAAGAAAAAGAGAAGGAGGGAGGAAGGAAGGCAGAAAGAAAGAAAGAAAAGAAAGAAAGAAAGAAAGAAAGAAAGAAAGAAAGAAAGAAAGAAAGAAAGAAAGAAAGAAAGGAAAAGGAAGGAAGGAAGGAAGGAAGGAAGGAGGAAAGGGGGGATGGAGGAAGGAAGGGAGGGAGGGAGATGGTTCCAGCTTGTTAGTGGTTTTTAGAAGGACATAGTATTTTTGTCTGTTTTGGAAGCCAAGTTGTGGTTTAAATGTAAAGGGGGCTACCAATGCCCTGCCTACCCTACTTAGTTGTGGACATTAGTACAGTGTTAGTCTTGCTTTGAGGATCACTGAAGTCCCATATATCATGCCCACTGCAAAGATGTGCTCATCTGTCAGTAAATGCAACATTCAAGTAGGTAGGAAGGGAAGAGGTCAACGTGTGCCAATTATTACATTTAGATCGTCTGGCTAGGTTATGCCTTGGAAGATATTATTTCTTTTTATCCAGAAAGACTTATTTTTCACTTTCTGAAAATATTAGTTCCAAAGAAAGCAAAATGTTAACGCTAGAAAATGCATATATTTCTGTTTAAAGAAACACACATGCTGTATATGACTAAGTAGTAGAAATGTATATAGAAATATATCATTGTCCTGTTAGGAATAAAGTGCCTAAGGGCAAAAGTCATCTGACATAGTATGTTGTACAATCATGATCCCAAGCTGAACAATGTCTATGGGCAAAACTCACAGGGACTTAAGTTATCCTCTAAAAGCCAGTTTCACAGAGAGCTCTACTTTGTCAGTACCTGAGGACTTTACTTGTGTCTTGCCAATAGTCAATGAGTCAAACTAATGTTAAATAAATTTTTTTCTCAACTAGGGCTGAAGGTATATGACAACATGTTTGTATTCATTTTTTTCATTTTATTTTAGCCCCATATATGTGATTCTTTTTAAAATTTTGTTTCTAATTTTAAAGATAGGTTGATTTTGGTGTGGAACATATTTCATTCCACTGTAGGTATTACTCAAATAACTTAGGTGAAAGTTCTCTTTGCTAAAGATTTCTGGTATAATAATTTTCCTTTCAGTTTTATTTCATTACTGCCAAAGTAAAGGCCTTCCCTTTTGAATCCCAGAACTAAAAATAAAGACAGACATAAACAGTTTTTCAGGATAGAGGTAACACTGGTAAACTATTTTCTACTTTCCTCAAAACGTTTATCAATTCATATGACTTGAATAAAATTCTATGATGCATATAAATGAAATCTGTTAGCCTAGTCTGGTAGTTTGATTTCTGGAATATTTTTACAGTATTGATAAAAGTACATTGTTTAGTAAATATTTATTTGAGAACATGACTCTATCATGCCCTTTATAACAAAAGTGATAACGTGTTCATAACAACTAATAAAGGTAAAGAAACTTTGCAAAGCTTCATCTCCATTTTGAATTATATTAGCATCATCAACTAAGTTTCGAGATATGTTACAAAAGGATTACATCAAGTATTTAAAGAAAACAAGTTTGCACTTGAAATGTGATTGTTAGGGTTCTTTTCTAAACTGATTTATGGAGCTATGGAGCTTTCCCCTTCATTTGTAGAAGTGAAATCTTTAACTGGACTCATGGGGGTCCAGATTCAACACTGTACTTTCCAGCTCACAGCTAAAGATGGTCATGGGATTAACTTTCCTTTCTTCATGTGACTAGAGTTTAAGACTATTGAGATATGTGTACAAGTGATCAAGTTGCGTTGTTCAAGAGAGGAAAATAAAACACCACTTTACAATTCATTGTGATTTTGGCTCTATGTTACATGTAGTTAAACTCTCATTCTAAATATTTCATCCCACATAGGATGTCTTTGGAAACAGAAATATGGTAGGAATCCATGAATTTTTCAGTGAGGCAAATCATTACAAGATCTTACAGTATAATTTGCCTTCGTTTAGTCTAACTCTGGATTACATAAACACTTAACTGGTGCTAAATTCTCCTAAAAGATAATATATATCCAGCATTGAGGTTGTTAGATTACTACATGAGCCATAAAATACCAATTGCTCCAGTAAAACAAGGCAGAATAAGACCAAAATTGCAAATAAGATTGTAGATAATGCAAATGAGATTGTAGGTAATGTACCTCTTCCTCAGTCTGTCTTCTAATCACAAATCAAAATGATCATTTTTCAGATGGAAGGAGATTGACTCAGTATAACTGACCTCAAGCTCTTAGTGTCAAATTACAAAAAAAAATTGTCCCTTATCATTTGTCTGAAATTTGTCATGATGACTTGCTCTTATTAGAATAAGACATTTCATTGCTCTCTATTGGGAAAATGTGTGTGTGTGTGTGTGTGTGTGTGTGTGTGTGTGTGTGTGTGTGTGTGTGTGTGTGTGTCCGCCCAGAGAACTATATGCACATCTGTTTGAAGCAACCTGTGAATAATCTCAAGTGGAAATTTTGAGTTAAGAAGTTTATTTCTGGCTCTCTTTAGTTTGTTCTATGAGGAAGTAAAGAAGGATAACCAAGCTTATGAAAACTTCTGACAAAGTTTCAAGGGATCTGCTGGTTTCATTGTAGGCTTTGAGAAAGCAGCCTCAAGATATTGAAATATTTTACAGAAGAATGAATTACTAAAAATGTATGCCTCAGTATGCTAAAGACTATACAGAAGAAGATTCATCACTCAAATGACTTTATTACAAATAAAATATGATATTTATTAAAATGAGGTACAATTATGGCTCTGCTCAATGTTAATGCCAATAAAGGTGTACAGGTTTAAAACCGGCTGAAATGTTTATAAAGAGATGTCAAAACAATAGCTAGAGGCATTAGTCTAAACATTCCACTCTGCTTATTCTTTTATCAGCTATGGGCAGCTGGGTATTCTTAAAAAAAGGGGGGGGCTGGGAAGGTGGCTCAGTGGCAGAGTGTTTGCTTTGCATGCATGAGGCCCTGGGTTTGATTCCTCAGCACCACATAAGCAGAAAAAGCCAGATGTGTGCTGTGGCTCAAGTGGTAGAGTGCTAGCCTTCAGCTGAAGATGCTGAGGGACAGCGCCCAGGCCCAGAGTTCAGGCCCCACGACCGAGAAAAAAAAAAAAAAAGGTAAAACAAGACTCTGGCTTCTATTTTGCTTGATCATGATTTGCATGAAGGTCTCAAGATACATTGTTAAGTGAAAACAAAGTACTAATAGTATGGATTGGGTAAATTTACATAAGATGTAATGTAAATAACTCATGTGTCCTATATTTGATACAAATTTCTTAACACAGCCCTACTCAAAATGTTAACAGCAGTTTGTTTTTAGTAAGTTATAGCACTTTGTCTCCTTCCTCTATTCTTTTATAATACATATGTCTTGGTTTGGGATTAAAATAATTTAGCGTATCAAAAAGAGACGTCCAAGTAACATGAATATTCTTGTATGTGTTTGACCCTTATAGATACTGGATCCCATTGCTACTGAATCATGAATATGGAAGGTCTCGTGCCTAAAAGCTCTGAAGCAGAATGTCTACTAGATATATTTATTTAAATATCTGGTGAAGGTAAACTCACATCCTCTTCTATTTCTTTCACTACTTCTTGTAATTAACATGAACAATGAATTGCAGTCATCGATCTCTCTTATATTCATTGTATCTCTTAATAATAAATGACATTCTGAAAAATATGTCATTCAGCCACTTGGTTGTTAAATGAACATCGCAGAGAACTTAGACAAACTTCAATGATAATTTATATGTACCTATATTATAGTTCTGTGACATCACAAGTATATGTGTGGTCTATCACTTCTGAAACATTATTATGTAGTACATGACTATTTTTAATAAACATTTTTTATTATAAAGATACTGTACAGAGGGGTTACAGTTACATGAGTAAGGTAATGAGTACATTTCCTATCGAGCATTGCTACCCCCCCCACCAACTTGTAAAGTTAATTTTCAACATAGTGTCTTGTACATTTCATTGTTACAATGGGTCAACTTGTATGCTTATTTCAGAATTTTGGTATTTCCCTTCCCCTCCCCAAATTAGAAAAATGTATATACAAGATTCAGGGCACTGGAATCAAATGCAGTGAAAACAAGAGTTATACCATGGGGAGAAAACATACAAAAGAAACAAAAAAAATCACATAGTACATTGTAAGTACATTAAAAACAATAGCAGCAAAGATAAAACCTCTTGTGTCCCTATCTTGGGGTTCATTTCACTTAGCATCATCTTTTTTTGTGTGTGTGAACATACTGTACAGAGGGGTTACAATTACATGGGCAAGATAATGAGTACATTTCTTATCAAGCATTGCAGCCTCCTCCTTTGTTTACCCTTCCCATCCCTTCCCAGCCTCCCCCTGTCCCCCCCCAACCCTCCCCCCCCCACCAAAGTTGTAAAGTTCGTTTTCGACATGACAACTTGTACTTCTCATTGTTGCAACGGGTCCACATGTATCCTTAAACGACTTGTTTTTCCCCATCTCCTCCACAAATTATACCGACATCAAATATAGTGGGGAAGGGACATACAAAGCAACAAAGAAATAATCTTATAAATGCGTTAGAAAAAAATGCATGAAAGAAAAATACCTTTAAATACATATCTAAGGGTTCATTTTCCTAACATCACCTATCTGACCTTTTCTGCTTGACTCATACATATACTAGTTATTGCAAATAAGGGAAACCATGGGACATATGTTTCTTTGGGCTTGGCTTACTTCAATTAATATAATTTTTTTCTAAGCCTTTCCATTTCCTAACAAAAGGGGCAATGTCATTCTTTCTGATGGAGGCATAGAATTCCATTGTGTATATATACCACATTTTCTTGATCCATTCATCTACTGAGGGACATCTGGGTTGGTTCCATATCTTAGCTATAGTAAATAATGCTGCAATAAACATAGTTGTGCTGGTGGCTTTAGTGTGGTCTTGTTTGTGAACATTTGGGTAAATGCCCAAAAGTGGGATTGCTGGGTCATAGGGGAGCTCTATGTGAAGTCTTTTGAGGAACCTCTATACTGCTTTCCAAAGTGGTTGAACAAGTTTACATTCCCACCAACAATGAAGTAAGGTTCCCTTCTGTCCACATCCCCTCCAGCATCTGTTGTTATTAGAGTTCTTGATTTTTGCCATTCTAACTGGGGTGAGGTGGTATCTCAATGTTGTTTTGATTTGCATTTCTTTTATGGCTAGGGAGGTTGAGCATTTCTTCATGTGTCTATTGGCCATCCTTCTTTCTTCTTCAGAGAAATTTCTCTTTAAGTCTTTAGCCCACTTATTTATTGGGCAGTTGTTTCTTTGAGGATTTGTTGTTGGGTGGTTTAATTTTTTGAGTTCCAAGTATATTTTAGATATGAGACCCTTGTCCATTGTATGGCTAGTAAAGATCTTCTCCCAATCCATGGGCTTTCTATTGATCTTGCTAGCTATGTCCTTTGCCATGCAGAAGCTCTGCAACTTCATACAAACCCATTTGTCCAACCTTTCTTTGATTTGTTGTGTTTCCGGGTCTCTATTAAGAAAATTTCGGCCTGAGCCAAGGAGACCTAGGGTTTCTCCTATTCCATCCTGTAATGTTTTCAGAGTGTCTCCTTTGACTCCGAGGTCTTTGATCCATTTGGAGTTGATTCTGGTGCAGGGTGATATATAAGGATCTAGCTTTAGTTTTCTACAAGTAGTTAACCAATTTTGCCAGCACCATTTACTGAAGAGTCTGTCTTTCTTCCATTCTATTTTTTTTAGCTCCCTTATTGAAGATTAGATGGCTATAGATCTGTAGGTTCATTTCTGGGTTTTCAATTCTATTCCATTGGTCCTGAGGTCTGTTCTTATGCCAGTACCAAGCTGTTTTGATTACTATGGCTTTAAAGTAGAGTTTGAAATTTGGTATTGATATTCCTCCAGCAGTGTTCTTTCCATTGAGGAGCGTTTTTGCTATTCAGGGTCTTTTATTGTTCCATGTGAATTTTTGGATTGCCTCTTCTATTTCCTTGAAGAATGAGGTTGGAATTTTGATAGGTATCGCATTGAATTTGTAGATAGCCTTGGGAAGTATTGCCATTATGGTCATATGTGCATAGCTTTTGACCTTTCCTGCTTGGTACATGACTATTTTTATAATCAAGATACTCAAAATTGTTTTTAAGTTAAAGCAATCTTAAAATGTTTTGTTGTTATATTAGGAAAAGCTGTATATAATCCAAGGAAGCTAATTAATTTATTGTAAATGTATACTATGAAATAAATAGGGAATTTAAAGAAAATGAAGTTAATTTTTTGGGTATGTGTGTGTATGTGTGTGTGCATGTAAGCACTCATGTGTTGGTACTAGGTCTGGAACTCAGGGCTTTGTGCTCTTGCTTGACTTATCTGCTTAAGGTTGGTGCTCTACCACTAGAGCCACACCTTCACTTCGTTTTTTGCTGGTTAATTGAATTTGTCTGCTTGAACAGACTTTGAATCACAATCCTCAGATCTCAGGCTTCTAAGTTGCTCAGATTACAGGCAAATCCAGCAGCACCTGGTTCAAGTTGAGTCTCTTTAAAAATTCTGCAACTGTATTTATTGTAATGACCTTGAAAGAAAAATATTTGAGAGTAGATTCTAAGTAAAAATTGTTTTTTTAAAATATTTTTTGTTTGAATATTATACAAAAAGTATTTAGAAAGTACGTGTGTGTGTGTGTGTGTGTGTGTGTGTGTGTGTGTGTGTGTGTGTGTGTGTGTGTGTGTGTGCATGTTTGCAAAATGTGTGATAAAAGGGCAAGGAAATGCAGAGTTGCTGTGTGGTTATGTTGTCTAGGGGAAAAGTCTTTGAATTTTCTTTCTTTTTACTTTAAAGCCAAGTCATCCTAGGTTTTCTCTTGCTAATGGGTAAATTCCATGCATTCTTTGAAAAGCACAGGTTGTAATGTGACCTTGCAGAGTGGCTGCTAAGGTTAGAGATAATATCACCAGAGCATTCATGTACTGTTGCAAGGTATAGTAGAAACATTCAACAATGGCCGTTATTACTACTGAGATAATTCTTAAAATATGGAAAAATGTAATGAAATATTTTTCACGTAACATGCCTTGACTTCTATTATTCAGAAAAAATAGAAGAAGGAAAGCTCCATGTAAAACATAGTCTTTTTTTTTGGCGGGGTGGGGGGGTGAGTGGGGAGGTGGGTAAAGGGGTGGGGGGTTTCTGGTCATGGGGCCTGAACTCTGGGCCTGGGCACTGTCCCTCAGCTCTTCAGTTCAAGAGCTAGTGCTCTACAACTTGAGCCACAGCACCACTTCTGGCTTTTTTCTTTTTGCTTATGTGGTGCTGAGGAATCGAACCCAGGGCCTCAGGCACGCAAGGTAAGCGCTCCACCACTGAGCCACCTTCCCAGCCCCCATAAACAGTGTTAAATACATGCCCTCTATAAGTGAATTCACTGAGTATACTATTAAAACATGTTTAATTACATAACATTTTGGATTATATGGAAAAACATAATCATAATAAATAGAAAAATAACCATAATAAAAAAGGTTCTACTCATAACAGAGAAATCAACAGCCAATAGAAGAAAACTAGATTAAAAACCCTTTAAAACCTACATGAAGGAAGGTTTGCTGAGAACTTTGTGAGAAATCTTCAGTACGGATTGAGGATTCAAAGTCAGCTATTCCCAATGAACTGATAGATTTGGCACAATTTTAATCAAGTTTGGCAAAGTTTAGGTTCACCAGAGAAAAAGCTAGAGATGGAATTTAGATATAAGACTTTTGTTAGGGATTGGCATCTGAGAAAAGGAGAGAGAGCAGGACAAAGCAAAAGGAAACACAGATCAGAACCAACAAAAAATTCAGTCAACCAGGGAGGAGATTTGGGGCAGATGCTGTCCAATGGAGCCATCCCACCTCAGCTGAAATGAACAATTCTTTCCATCATACTCCACACAGCAGTGAGCTGACACAAGTGGCTTTGGGAAAGGTGTGGCCCAAGGAGCCCAAAGCTGGAAACTGTCCAGATGCCTTGCCACAGCTGACACTGGTACTTGTTGGCACAGATATGTATTTTATTACAGATTTGGGAGAATTGATGAAGTGGTTTTAAATTCAACTGTAAGAATAAAGGAAGACAAATAGTTAACAAATTTTTAGGGGAGAAAAAGGATTTCCGAGAAGGGATTTTACTCTGTTACGTAGCTTTCTGTGTTTGTGCTGTTACTGGGGTTTGAACTCAGGGACTGTGCAATGTCTTAGCTTTTTTTTTTTTCTTTCTCAAGGCTGCCACTCTAACACTTGAGCTATATTTCTACCTCTAGCTTTTTGATGGCTAATTGGAGATAAGAGTCTCACAGACATTCCATCTTGGGCTGGCTTTGAGTCACGATCCTCAGATATCGGCCACCTGAATAGTTAGGCAAGTCACCAGTGCCTGGCTACTAGGTTAAGTATGAATACTCATTTTAAACACCTCAATCATTGCTACAATATTGCCATAAGAATAGATTGAAAGCTCAGTGGACACCCTTGTAAAAACAAATTCTGATACACATAAATATTAAGGGCATGACTTTGGGACAAGAAGTTCACATTTACTTGTTTATTCTTGAGATGTTAAAAATTTTAAGGCAGTGGCACCATTTATCTATCTATCTATCTATCTATCTATCTATCTATCTATCTATCTATCTATCTATCTATCTATCTATTTTTTGTCTGTTGTGGGGCTTGAACTCTGGACTTGGGCACTATCCGTCAGCTCTTCAGCTCAAGGTGAGCACTCTACCGCTTGAGCCACAGTGCCACTTCCGGTTTTCTAATGGTTTATTGGAGATAAGAGTCTCATGGACTTTCCTGCCTGGGCTGGCTTTGAACCTCCATCCTCAGATCTCACCTCCTGAGTAGCTAGGATTACAGGCATGAACCACCGGAGCCTGGCAGTGGCACCATTTATGGACACAAAGGTAGTTTGCTTCCTAGATCCTAGCTTTCTGCAACTGTGGCCTTGCTCATTATTACATTTATTTGAATGTATAATTAAAGACAGATCATTTTGGTTTATAAAATACTCATACAGTAGTCATATTGATGATACTATGGACTAGGGACAGATGTATGATTGTGGTAAAGCATGAGTTTGCCTCCTTACTCTGCTGGGACAATCTTCTATATAGAGGAACACAGATACTAACTCTAGTTAGGAACCCCAGCCCATCACTTTTGTTCTCTGGATCTTTGTATTTAGGCATATTTGAGTAATTAATTCATAATCTTTTTTATTTTTGGGTCCAGTCGTGGGCCTGAACTCTGGGCCTGGGTGCTGTCCCTCAGCTGTTCAGCTCAAGGCTAGCGCTCTACCAATTGAGCCACAGTGCCACTTCTGGGTTTTTTCTTTTTGCTTATGTGGTGCTGAGGAATCGAACCCAGGGCCTCAGGCATGCAAGGCAAGCGCTCTACCACTGAGCCACCTTCCCAGCCCTTAATTCATAATCTTGATGTAGTGAAGAAGGGTAGGTATAAGAGTATTGTCTCCTGAAACTCTAAAATGTTAAGGGAGAACATCTGTGGGAAAAGGCTTGATGTTCAGTAGACCTATTTTTTAAAAAAATAATTTATGTCATTATTGGGGAAAAATGAGAAAAGAAGATCATCACCTTTCACCCAATAAAGAAGCTTTAAGTAAGAAATATAATCAATCACAAAGAGATGAAATATAAGAAACCATAAAATATATCAATTCTATACAAGTAATCCTACATAGCCTTGCCCACACACCAACACAGATAAACCTCATTATATAAAAAGCACATACACATTACCCCATAGCAGAATCTAAGGCAAAGGTTTATGTGTGGATAGCTTATTTAGCAATGTGATCCCAGAGAGCACAAGTGAGTCACAGAAGATGAGAATTTAGAGTAGCAATAAAATAGCCATTACCCTGTTGCTATCTTCTGTGTGTCAGGCTATTTTATTCTTAGGGATTTTGTGAGAAGATTCAAAGTGTCCATTACTTCCAGACCTGAATAATCAATCATGTCAATAACCAATGTGGATTCCTCCAGATTTTCAAGTTGTACTAAAGCACAAGTGACTTCCTTACTGAAGAGTAAGGAAAACTCCAGAACAGATGGCAAGTGGTTTGGGACAAGAAAGAACACATACTGTCAGGCACTGGTGGTTCACGCCTGTAATTGTAGCTACTCAAGAAGCTGAGATCTAAGGATCATGATTCAAAGCCAGCCCGGGCAGAAAAGTCTGTGAGACTCTTATCTCCAATAAACTACTTAGAAACCAGAAGTGGTACTGTGGCTTAAGGGGTAGAACACTAGCCTTGAGCATCAGGAGGCTCAGGGACAGTGCGTAGGCCCTGAGTTCAAGCCCCAGGAGTGGCAAAACAAAAACAAAAACAAAAATGCATGCTCTTACGTTGTATCCTAGTGAAGTTGTGTGAAACCAGCCTGGAACCCTAAATATTTTGAATTTAACTTCCTTCTATAAGCTCATATTGGTCAAGTCACTTCTTGGCTCAAAATTCTGTAGAATAAAATTCATATTTCATCATATAACAAAAATGCTTATTCAAAATGTTGGTGTTCTTATCTTTCCCAGCTCTTTTTCAGCTGCCCTCTGGGAGACATTTCTCCCCCACTTCTTTAATTAGTATATAGTAATTGCACAAAGGGGTTTCACTATGATATTTCCATATGTATATATCATGTACCTTGATCACATTGCTAGGGTAGGCATTTCGAGACAAGCAGAACACTTCTAGTTTCTAAAATATGTCATGCTTTCTCACGCCAGACCTGGGTGCACATACTATTTCTTCTGTCTCCCATCTCACTTGCTTTTATCATCTGCCTGCTGTTTTTTATCCTCTGCTCAGCACTTGCTTCCCCTCGGAATCTTCTTGGTTTCTACCAGTGGCTTTGAGCCCTATTCCTGTTCTCTCTTCATCTCACCCTGACTTAAAACTGTATGGTAATTATCTGTTTAACTGACTATCTCTACCTTATGCTGTGAATTTTGGAGAGATAGCTTAGCTATAGAACTGCAGGGCAAACCACAGTCCCTAATACATAATACACACTCCATGTATGTTAGTTAAAATGATAAGTAAATTGAGAGAGACAAAGAGAGCCCATTAAAAATTCTACAGTGAGTGGGGAAAAAAGACATATTCCTTTGTCACTGATAAGGAAAAAATCAGCTTTTAGATTGCACATGAGAAGGGTAGACCATGCAGATGAGGATGTAAGATGTGAATTCTTGAAAGGCTGTAGGCCTTGTTTTGAATCATATGATGATTTCACTGGATCAAAGAGTGGTTTGGCAAGCAGTTGTTAAGGAACCCTGAAATGGTGCCAACATTTCTGAGCTGATCTGCTCAAGAGTGAATAAATTTTAAGGAACTGTAATTATCATGTGCATTAGCCACCTTGATAATTGGAAAGGCAAAATAGCATAGAAACAGTGCTGTAAATGACAACATTTATGTGCTTAAGGGTTGTCTTTAAAGGCTCAGTCTTATGAAGATTTGATCTTCAGGGATCCAAGCCTTTCAAGTGCTTCAGCCTCTGACTTGTAAGGTATTTGGAGACAGTCACCCTAGGGTGTGGCTGTACACAGTTGTATTTTGTTTTGCTCAACTTCTGAAGCTAGCCAGATTCCTGGGACTACCAAGTATGGCAACAAAACTAGAAGAACATTTAGATGGTCACTAAACAGCTTGCAATGTCCTGGCAGGAGTGGACTTTCCTTTCTGTTTCAAGATTCTCTTTGGCTGTTTGTCAGAGAAGCCAGGCCTCCCCAGATACTGGAAGCCAGCAGCCCCCAACTACATTATAAACATGCTGAAGAATTAGGCTTGAAGACAATATAAACTGTTGGTTGATATATATTAAAAAATCCAAACCAGAAGACATTTTGAGATCCTGTTTGTCTTCCTTGAAAGTAATTTTACTGAATGCCTCAATCAGAGAATATTGGCTAAATTATTTCCATGAGGTTTAAAAATTGACAGTCTCTTATCAACTTTAAACAAGGGTAAAATCATCAAAAGAGATGAAAAAGTAGCAACTGAAGATAAAATAAATAACAAAAGAGGAAGTGGCGCTCTGGCTCAAGCAGTAGAGCACTTGCCTTGAGCTGAAGAACATAGGGACAGCGCCCAAGCCCACAGTTCAAGCCCTGTGACTGACCAAAAAAACAAAAATAAAAACAAAAACAAAAAAAGAGAAATAATCACAAAGCAAGCCTTTTTTATAAAAATATTTTTTCTTCAAAATAAACTGTTAAGTCTTATCTGTTTCTATGTGTTTCTGACTATGCTTGATATCAGTATGAAGTTAAAATGCTCTAATTGAGATTGTAGCAAAGGTGTAGCTTTTGTATTTGTATTATTTTTATTAGTGTATAATAATCATTCAAACTAAGGGTGTTCATTATGACATTTCCATATATGCATGCCATATATGCTTTGATCATACTCACTCTCCATTATTCTTTCTCAATCTTTCTTCTCCTTCCTTTTCTCCCCACCCCTTCCACATCCCTCATTATCTCCGTTTTGCTTTTATACTCTTTCCTTGTGCTGGCTCCCACATGATAGATCATGTGTCATGATTGTCTCTGTGAGACTGGCTTATTTCACTTAACCTGATCATCTCCAGTTGCATCTACTTTTCTTGCAAATGACCTAATTTCATTCAGTAAAACTCCCATACACATGCTACATTTTCTTTATCCATTTATTCATAATTTTCTACTGTGAATAGTGCTGTTACAAGTTTGGTGGTGCATCTGACTCTTAATTAAGCTAATGTTGAGTATTTTGGTTATATACTCAAAAGATCACATGGAATTCTATTTTTAAGTTTTCAGAGGACCTCTATAAATGATTTTCATTATGACTGCATTAATTTGTCTTCCCACCAGCAGTGTATAAGGGTTTCTTTTCTCCCACAGCCTTGCTAGAATTTATTGGTTTTTTTGATGGATAGGCATTATGACTGGGCTAAGAAGGCATTTCAGCATAGTTTTGATTTACATTTCCCCCATGGTTAAGATGGTGCTAACATGGCCACCTGTACTTTTTCATTTGAAAAGTGTCTGGTTCTATTTGTCCATTTTCTAGTTGAATTAGTTGCTTTCTGCTGTTTATTTCTGAGTTCTTTATATAGAGATTAGCTTCCTATTTGATGACCATTCTGTAGGCTATATCTTTGCTCCAATAACTGTTTCTTTTGCTCTTGAAGAATCTTTTCAGTTTGGCACAATCCCATTTGTCAGTTCTTTTGCTTATTTCCTGAGTATTGGGTCCTAAAGTCATTCATTGCACCTAAATGCTGATATATTTCTCTGTAGTAGTTTCAACTCTTACACTTAGGTCTCTGATTCATTTTGACTTTATTTTTGTACAGGAGAGAGATCAAGACTTAGGATTCTATGTGTGGATACCCAGTTTTCCCAGTTCTAATTGTTAAAGAAGTATTGTTGTTTCCCCCCCAGTTCTGTCTTTGGTAACGTTTTTAGGAATCAGAGAGCTCCTATCATATTATTAATGCTGGTATTGTTAATTTTGTTGTTGTTACTAAGGCTTTGTACTATAGTTAGACTACAGGTAATTTGACACTTCTAACATTGTTCTTTTGCTCAGGATTACTTTTATCACTTGAAGTTTCTGCATTTCTATCTGAACTTTAGAAATGATTGTTTTCCACATTTATAAGATTATTTCTTTGTTGCTTTGTATGTCCCTCCCCCACGGTATAACCCCTGCTTTCACTGTATTTGATGTTGGTATAATTTGTGGAGGGGAAGGGAAATACAAATCGTTTAAATAAGGATACAGGTGGACCCATTGCAACGAGACGTACAAGTCGTTATGTCGAAAACGAACTTTACAACTTTGGTAGGGGCGGGGGAAGGAGGGTGGGGTGGTGGGGGGCAGGGGGAGGATGGGATGGGAAGGGGAAACAAAGGAGGAAGCTACAATGCTTGATAAGAAATGTACTCATTATCTTGCTCATGTAATTGTAACCCCTCTGTACAGTATTTTCATAATAAAAAATAAAAAAAGAAATGATTGTTTTCTTTTGTATTTCTGTGAAGAAGAACATTGGAATTTTAATAGGGATTATACTTAATTTTTATATTGCTTTTGGTAATTTGATCATTTTTCTTCTTTTTTTATTGTAAAGATGAGTGATATACCAAGGGGTTATAGTCACGTAAGTTAGGTACTGAGTACATTTCTTTTTGAACAGGATCACCTCCTCCCTCTTTTCTCTAGGTTATCCCTCCTGACCCCCCTCTCTCCCAAGCTGTGTAGTTCATTTCCAATATAGTGTCTGGTGAATATCACTGCTGAATTGGTTCACCCTTTGTCTCACTTTCTTTCCTAACTTCTTTTTTTTTCCAGAAAGTTTGTTGTTTGAATATATTACTGCTACTGAGTTTTGTATATTGGTGCTGTTTCATGGTACTTTGCTGACAGTAATGTATCAGGTCTAAGAGCCTTCTTGACATTGTCATAGGAATGATTAATATACATGTTCAGAAAATTCAAAAAATTACTCTTTCAAACCTCTTAAGTAAACATTCTATGCTAAAATATGCATTAGTTTCCTTTCTGATTTTAATGGATTATTTTTATGTTTTACATTTGACTCTTCTTAAGTGAGTTGCTGCATGTTAGGACTGGAAAGAAATTGTACTGTTTTATTGAGCTTACAATAAATGTCTTGATGCTATTTAAACTTAGAATTTTCAGAGCTCCATATCTCATGTTCATAAAAGGTTACTTTTGAACCAATTGTCTGTCTTTACCATTGCTTTATCCATTAAGTATACATATACAGAAAACGGCTTCAAGGACCAGAATTTTGAATTTTGAAAGAAAGGAAAGTTGTGCCAGGCAGGATGAGAAAGCCTATGCAAAGTAACAAAACTGCATTAGGTGGGAAGGTAAACATGAGAAAGTACCACTGAAGCATCAAATACAAGTAAGGGAATAACAATGAGAAGCATTGTTTCTCATGGGTAGCTGGCTCATGATGGTGTTCAGTTATTATGCAAGGAAAGAGCACAATTAAATTAAAGTGAGATGTCTGACATACACTTTAAAAATATTATTCTGGTTTCATGGATAGGGCCATTTAGAATGATAAGAAATGGAAGGCAAGAGTTGAGCTAAAAAGTTCTGACAGCAGCTAAGGCAAATGATGACGAACACTCAAGCTAAGCCAGTAAATATAGGAGCAATAAATGAAGTTCTGAAAGATATTTGTTATTTATGATTTTGCATAAAATTGAAGCCATGCATTATAGAAGCCTGCACAAATATATCTGAGTAGTGGCACTTAGTTGAGGATTTACAAAAACTGGAGAGTCAATTTTTAAAAATCGAGGGGAGTAATTAGATGACTTTAGATATGTAAAAGCTTTAAATCAGTATTATCTGACAATAGAGTTCTAACCCCAAATCTCTCACAACACTGTGTACGAGAGAAAACTATACAATGTGTGGAGCAAATGAAATTGCTGTTAGTACCTAGAGAGCTTTTTTGAGTTCTGGTCAGTTGTTACTTTGACACCTTCTGTTGGGTTCTTCATTAGCATCCTAACCTCTTCCTGACCTAGTTTACACTCATTATTCCTCCCAATCCTGATGTGCCTGATACCACTATCTCTCCAGCACCTAGATTTACAATGTTATTTTCACCTCCGTCTTCCTCTCTAATTACCTCCATGGAGTATGTCACTTCCATTCTGGCCTTCCCGCCCATATCGCAATAGTTTCCACTTCAGGTATTATAGTGTAACTGTACCTCTCTGTTCCTGTACCTTGCATCTGGAGTCATTGTTCCAAAGTATAGTGTTGATTTTGTTCTCGTTTCAAATCTATCAAGGCTGGTAGAAACTTCAGTTAAGATAAAATTGGAAAACTCTTTGGTATTATCTGCTAATGCTCAACATATATATGCACCATGTCTCATCCAGTTCTCATGTAGAATGATACTGATGAAAATGTATACTTATGGGCCACAAAAAGAATGCTGCATAGCAACATTAACCAATCATCAGCCCAATCTAGTAGACCGGATAAGTTATGAAGTGTTCAGATAAGACTATTCAATATACAAGAATGAAGAAAAGATCATCTTTTTATATGAGGTGTTAAAAATAGGCAAAACTAAGGGGAAAGAAGGAGGCAGTTACTAGGCAGGGACAAGAAGAGAATGTCTGAACTCTGGAAATTTTCTATTATTTGACTTGTGTTCAAATTTTCTGGTATTTTCACTTTGTGAAAATAAAAAATACACACACATACATACACAAACATATTTTTCAATGGTTCTCTATTATCTACCAGATAATGTCCAGACCTCAAAACCTGTAAGGCACAATTACTAAAAGATCCATTGTAATCTATCTTTTCAATCAATGTAGTCAACCTTCTCTTCTTCCAGTCATATCCTCTTTACCCTAGCTACACTGCTGCCCTGGAACACTCTATCAGCAAATAACTTGAAAGAAAAAATTATTTCATTAAAATGATCAGAATTAGAATTGGACACTGAGGTGGCTCATACCTGTAGCCTTCAGAGGCTGAGATCAGGAGGATTGAAGTTCCATCCTATTCTAGGTTGGAAAGTTGGCATGATTCCATCTCCATGGAAGAAAATGGGCATAGTGGTATGTGCTCATCATCTCATATATGATAAGAAGCATAAAACAGGAAGATCACTGCCCAGATAGAGCCCTGGAGCTAAATCAAGACCCTACCTCAAAGCTGGGTGCCAGTGGCTCAAACCTGTAATCTTAGCTACTCATGAGGCTGGGATGTGAGGATTGTGGTTTAAAGCTAGCCCAGACAGGAAAGTCTGTGAAACTTTTATCTCAAATTAGCCATCAAAAAAGCTGGAACTGGAGTGATGGCTCAGGTGGTAGAGTACTAGCTTTGAGTAAAACCTAAGGACAGCACCCAAACCCTGAGTTCAGACCCTAGTACTTCACACAAACATAGATAGAGAGTGAGAAAGAGAGAGACAGAGACAGACAGACAGACAGACACAAATAACAAGTATAAAAAAGAGCTGGAGGTATGGCTCAGTAGAATAGCATTTACCTAACAAGCAACAGGCTCTGAGTTCAAACCTCAGTACTCGTGTGTGTGTGTGTGTGTGTGTGTGTGTGTGTGTGTGTGTGTGTGTGTGTGAATTAAAATTAGAAATTTCTGACATGACTTTATTTTCCAAGTTTTATGGCATTGTTGGGAAAAATCCTTTATAAAATTATTTTTGTGCTCCAATATTCTGGCACATTAAGCAACTCCCAATTCTGTAAATCCTAAGTTCAAGTCTACTCTGATGTAAGATCACAACTGATTTAGGCTTTGCCATAAAGCTTGCTGGTACTCAAATAAAAGACCCAACGGAAAAAGTAAAGCAACACTGCATATCGCCAGGGGTAGCATCCCAATTTAGCTGTGGGATGCCTCTAAGTCTGGTAGGCAGCAGCAAAAAACCACAGCAATCTAAGTATTTTGCCTATATCTGTGTCAGTGATGAATTCTGAGCAAATTGGTTATTGATGCCAAAGATTTCTAGTGAGATATTATATAACTGATAGTAATCATTGTGGTTTTAAGTGCCCACTTCTATGGAACAGAACATTAGTCAGTCTTTGAAGAACATGAAGTACCAAGTCCTGAGGGAGAAATCAATGTAGCAGAAGGAAATGGGCTAGGGTTTTGTTTTTTTGTGTGTTTTGTTGTTGTTTTGTTTTTTCCTTAAGTAGTTTGAGCTTTAAGGCTGGGCTTCTTCCATCTGATTGTGTAAACTTGGAGAGTTTGGAGCAGAAGCTATACTCATGGGACTGTGGGGAAGGCCAACATAGTGAAGCCATGTCTGTATCCTAATACAGGGCACTTGTAATTTTAGTGTGCACAAGACTTTTTTGGAGAGCCTTTTGAAACATGGCTTCTGAGGCTCCACCTTAAGGTATCCTGACTCAGTATGAGGGTAGACTCAAAGCTTTGCATTTCTAATAAACTTTCAAGAGGCATATAGTTTTAGAATAATTGTCAGGAATAAAACTAATTCCAGTCTCCTTTTATCACCCAGGGCAAAATATTGAATATTGATATTGGTCAGAATGAGTTTAGAGACTCTGGAGGCTTTACACACAAGCTAAAGATATCGATTCCTATTGTGCAAGGTAGCAAAGGCAAGGAAAAGACAGCTTACCTCATTTGGGGGTATAGGCTAAGACCTGTAGCTTCAGAAGACTGACAGTGAGGAGATGTACTTCCAAGTTCACCCACGTAGTTATTATTGATACAATCCTGGGTGATTTGGCTGAGGGCCTCAGATCCCTATTAGTTCCAGACACCATTTTCTTGCCACATGGAGTTCTTCCTTGGCAAGTTCACATTATAGTAGCTGTCTTTTCTGAAAGCTAGCAACTAAGAGAAAGAAGGTAACAGAGGTCACAGGATTTAGAAGTCATATCTCAATCTGTTAGCATATTATACTTCTTGGAATTTAGTTACTAGCTTCTACCCCACTTTGGAGAAGAGGGTTGGCAACAAGGTTATCATGAAGAAAAGGTCATCATGTGATACCATATTGCTTATGACAAATATGTACCAATCTTTTTCATGTTAACAGATTTATTTCTTAAATATTTATTTTATCCAATTATTTAATAACATTTTTAAAAGAAGAATAGATCTTTCATCCTAGGGTTGATAAAGTCATCAGGAAACAAGCTGTTCTGGGGCATAGAGATGGATGGTGAATCCAGATTCAAAGAGCACGAAGAAGTTGGGTGCAAGTGGTACATGCCTGTATCTTAGCGACTCCAGAGGCTGGGAACGAAGGATCACAGTTCAAAGTCAGCTCAGGTAGGACATTTTGTAAGACTCTTATCTCTAATTAGCCACCAAAAAAGCTGGAAGTCAGCCATGGCTCAAGCGCCCAACGTAGACCACTAATATTGAGCACAAAAACTCAGGGACAGCTCCTGAGCTCTGAGTTCCAGCCCTAAGACTGGCACAAAAAAAGAAAAAGAGAAAAGAGCAAGTATTTTTCTTATTCCTGGTGCCATCTGAACAGAGATAACCGAGGAAATAGAGAATAAAGTAAGCACATTCTAAGTGCAGAGGAAAGTGGGTGCATATCAAGGTCTGATGATGTGAATCAATTGTGGTATTTAACTCCTATACCTATAATCTTATCAGAGTAACTGTAAGTTGTGGTTATTTTTGCGAAGTTATTCTAAACTGATCAGAATATTTAAAAAATAGTCTTATTGTTATTATCAAGGTGTTGGTACAGAGGGGTTCCCATTTCCTAAGTCAGATAATGAGTACATTTCTGTTGTTTTTGGACAATGTCACCCTCTCTTTGCTTTCCATTTTGATAAGAGTATTTTAAAGTTTTTTTTATTGTTATTATAAAAGGTGAGTATAGAGGGGTTTCAGTTACCTAGGTCAGATAAAGAGTACATTATTTTTGGACAGTGTCACCTCTTCCCTCTGTCTCTCCCACCTGTTTTTCCCTCCCATCCCTACCCACAGGTTGTATAGTTCATTTTCAGCACAGTGTGTAGTAAGTAGCACTGCAGCATTTGTTCACTCTTCATCCCTCTGTTTCTGTGCCCCCTTACCCTCCCAAAGACAGATAAATGAACAAACTAGACAAAAGAAAAGGAAACCCAAACAGCAACAAATAAAAAAAAACCTCTTGTTTCCATTTCCTAGAGTTAATTTCCATAAGTATTAATTTATATGCTCAGAGGTATAGAGGCATTGCAACTTTGTATTCTTCCCCTAAGTGTATCTTCCTTTTGTCTCATTGTGTATGACTGCCTTGAGTCCCAAAGTATTATTTTAAATATTGTATTTACAATTAGTTCTATTTTATTAGAAAACTTCCCTAAATTTGGTCCTTCAGGATACTTTGGGACTGAGAACTTAGCATATTTTCTATCTATACAACCACATTGCTCTTTTTTCAAATTTACTTCTATTAGAAGTGATATTGTAGGGATGAGCCTGCAGAATCCGAAGGACAGATCAGGTTCAATAATTATAGATCAGTTTTGTCAGCCTGATTAGTCCAACTTGATGACTAAATTAAAATTAAAAGAGTTCCTGATCCTGAAACACACTGGAAAGGAAATTCAATGGAAAGGAATTCGATTATTTTGATTCTCTTACTTCTTGTAACCATTGGGTCTACAGGTCAATGATTAATATTAACATAGTTAATGTAATTAATATCAAGTTCCCTAATAAGACAAGAAATTTTGTGTAAAGTATTTTAGAAGGGTGCTTGATATATAATCTTCATTTTCACAAAATAAAACTTGATTTATTATTTTCCAGGAAGGATACTAGGATAAATAACCATATGCAACATTAGGAAAGAGATCTTATTGTTATGAGAACACATAAATACATTACATTGATAGTTTGAATCTGATTTTTAAACTCTTTATTATGTAGAATTTTGAACAGAAGGATAAAAAGAATAAAGACCCACCATCCTGTTCGAATGGCTATCAACCCATGGCTAATCTTTCAATACCTAGATACCTAACAACTCCTTTTCCATATTTGAGGTTTATTTCAAATACCACACCATTTTCATCTATGTGTATTCTAACATATACCTCTAAAGGAGAAGCAGATATTATTTTAAAACAAAACCATTGTACTATGTTCGTTGTAGCAAAAAAGGAACAGTATTTCATTATTAAATATTTTGTTTTTTATTCTTATTTTTGCTTTCTTTTCATAGTGAGGTAGGCAGTTGGTGGTTCTCAGGGATGATTTTACTCATTGGATGACATTTGACTATGACTGGAAATATTTTTGGCAGCAGTGGAGGCGGTGGGTATTATTGGTATTTAGAGGGTAAGAGTCAGAGTTGGTGGCAAACATACAAGAGAATCTCCCCAAAGGAAAGAATTACTTGTGGCAGTATATCAGGAGTGATAATATATATATATATATGTAATATATATACAGTATATATACTGTATATATATTACATATATATGTATAGAGAGAGAGAGAGAGGAAGAAGAAAAGAGGAAGGAAGGGGGAAGGGAGGAAGGGAAGAAGGGAAGAAGGAAAGAAGGAAGGAAGGAAGGAAGGGTGGGAGGAAGGAAGGGAGGGTGGGAGGGAGGGAGGGGGGAGGGAGGAAAATAAGTATCAATTACCAAAATCTTATAAAATAAGAAAGAAACAAAATACAAAATAAAAGCCATTTTAGTAGCCACACTAAAGATTTATAATTGAAAAGATGATTCAGAATATGTTGTTATTCTATCAGAATGTTCTATAAATTAAATACAACTTTATTTTTAGGGGATGAAGATCAGTGACCTAATAATCAATGGAACACCTATCTAAGTAATGTCCAAGATGTTTTATAAATAATAGATAGAATTCATGCTCTACAGCCAATAAAAATCTACAAGAATTACTTTGCATTTGCCCACTAATAGTACATTGGTGATGGGTTTCTTTTCTGTAAAGCAATACTGTGAGTGTTAGCAATGCTTGTGGCATATTTTTGCGATGAAACCTGGTATCAGTTACTTCAATGCAGACAGAACTCTGCTCATTATTCTCTACACAGAACCCCTGGCAATAATTTACCTAGCAGCACTGTAGTTCACACAGATCAAAGCAGCATTATTTAAGTGTGTCCAGAGGGTAGATTTTTAGCTCTGTCCCTTGTACAGGAAAAACACAACACAATACAATACAATAAAAACATTGGTATGCTTTAAGAGACAAAACATGCTACACAGTTTAAACTCTCATAAGTTGTTCCTGTTATCTGGAAAGAACCCTCTCTATGTCCCAAGTATTTGAACTTTTGAGATACATATAGAACAAACATGGGAAAAGACAGCAATCGATTTAAATGAAACTTGCATGTGAACTAAAATCTGGAAAGGAAATGGCTGAAGAGAGAGCGTAGTTGTTATAGAATGTGCCTGCCTCCTTCAGCTTGCAGACAAGTGAAGTCCAACTCTGAAATTTCATGCAATTTGTATACCAAGCTCCTCCTTTTCTGCAATCTCCTTTTCCATTGGTAAAATTCTTTTGCAGGGTCATGTAGGGATCCCACCCCTTCTCAGTGTTTTCACTCTGGAGCGCTACACAACTTTACACCTGAATGAACGCCAAACCTCTGTGGATATATAAAGGGGACCTAGAGGAGGAATTTCACAGTTACAGTGCAGAAGCAGAGGAAGGGAATTAACTAGCTCTTCAGCCAAGCAAATCCTTTACTCACCATGCTTCCTCCTGCCATTCATTTCTATCTCATTCCTCTAGCATGCATCCTCATGAAAAGCTGTTTGGCTTTTAAAAATGATGCCACAGAAATCCTTTATTCACATGTGGTGAAACCTGTTCCAGCACACCCCAGCAGCAACAGCACGTTGAATCAAGCCAGAAATGGAGGCAGGCATTTCAGTAACACTGGATTGGATCGAAGCAGTAAGTGTGTTTACCTTATACAGAATTTTGTTTGTTACTTTTTCTTTTCTGGTAGCATTTGCTCACATTCATGTAGAATTGTTTCCTGGCTACCTAACCTGAACCGTATATATTTTGCAAAACAATCTGGGAGCAATCACTGTATGTGTATAGGTTGGCATTCTTCCCTAGATAGTAATATTAGAGTTAACCTAATGAAAATAGTGGCTTGATAATATAGGTATAAGCTTTTTAAAAAAAAATATTCACAGAGAAAATATATCCAGGAATTAAACTGTTGCTTCTTTAAAACTATGCAAAATGAGAATTAAAAAGTATTGTTTTACATAACTTAATTTCAGGTTTGTTTCTAGATATGTACAATAGTATATAATGTACAACAGTATATAAAAGTAGAAACTTTCAGAGAAATTTTGCAGATTTTTGAAGTATGTCTAGTGAAATAGTATACTTTTGTTGGTGATGCTCATAACCAGGTCAAATTTTTAAGTAATTGTATATGTCTGTGAAAGATTGGAGACTTTCCTTTTGTAACTTAAGAGTTTTAGAATAACAGTACACTAAAATTTTGTAAAGAGTGTTCTTTTATCCCTTTCTGTTGTTTAATTGACACTCTAATTGGCCACCGGTTAGAACTCAAATTTCTTCATCTAACTTCTTTTTTTCATTCTTTTTCTTTAGAAAGTTCACATGTTAATAATCAGGTTTTAAGAGAGACAGAGAAACTTGCACAGGAAATCTTACCCCTCCTTCTTAGACTCCCTTCAACTACTATAGTTTTGACATTTAGAAAGTCAGAGCAAACTTGACTGCTAATGTCTTCCTAAGAATACCAAGGTGGTTTTCACATACCTGATGGTGTCTGCTCTTACGTCCATAAGAGCTATCTCATTATTATTAGATCACTGAGCCATATGGTAGGTATTCATTGTTGAGGAGTGAACTGTCACCACGGAAACTAGTCAGACTCATCTCCAGCTGTGTCTAAGGTACCTTCCGGAAGCAGCTGCTGGAAGGTGAGCAGGATTCAGAAGCAAACAAATCAAGCACACTGTCCAGTCAGATTATTTACTTTTTAATTTCAATCCTCTGGGTTCTATAGAGGATCTCCAGATCTATATGCCTGTATGCATGTACATAGTGTTTAACTCCCAGACTCTCCCAAACTGTTTTTCTTTTACTTCACAAGTACTAGTGGGTGCAGGGATTAAGTTCTAATTCATTTTATACTTTGAGTTAACTTTCAGTCACTCACGTAGAACCACTTCAACATCTTTTATTACTTATGTTTTTATGCTTCTAGCCATTAATTTTTCTCTTTTCTGGCTAGCAAGTCTTGGTGATAGACAATTCTTCTGAAGTTTAGATGCAAAGCAGTGGTAAGGAAAACTTCAAATATCTCAAGTTTAATTTTTATTTTAATCATACAAGGCTTGTAATAAGAAGCAGCCAATTAGAGAACATAACTTATTAAATCCAAATAACTAAAACAAAGAACTTTGCCATGACTACTATCCAGGAAATGAGCACCACAGTTCCTTTTGCAGTTGTAAATCAGACATCTTAGGTCTTTTTCTGCCATAAAATTCATGGAAATGTAGCCAAGTTGTTATGGTAACCATACGTTCCTGATTTAAGGGCTTTTATATCCTTTAAATTTTTAGTTGTGGTGGCATTTTGCATTTCAAACACTTTGGCATTTATGTTTTTAAAGACATAGCTTGAGAATTTATGTTTAAAATGTCATTATTAAGTTCACAATGTCAAATGTCAGAGGTTGTGTCCATATGTGTGTGGAATTCTATAGAGCTGAACTCTATAATTGAAATCAAATATTGCAGAATGCACAGGCACTGTACACAAAATTTAAATGCTTTCCACATTTTCTCAACAGATTTTTTTTAAAAATCCTAATTATAAGCACTTGCAGACATTAACCAATATGACCCATGAGAAAGAGAATTTAAAGCAAACTCTTTGAAGGGTGAATATATATATATATATATATATACACATACACATACATACATACATAAATAGCAGAGCTGCTAAACTCTTAGAGAGGAATGAGTGTAAAAATGTGTGATTTTCAAATGCTCTAAGAGGCAGTTAGTTAATATTATAAATGAAAAAATGAATCAGCTCTAGACTTTTTTTTTTGCACATCTAAAAAAGTTAGAGCAGAGTGCCTCTAGCAAGTATCTAGGCTGATTTATTTTGTCCTGACAACAAAGTAGATTTTCCCTTTCTCTTTGGCAATTTGCTATAATTTTGATATTTTACTTATTGCACGTTACATTCGGGGAGGTGAGGCGGGGGGAGTTGCCTTTGCCTTTTGTCTCTGATGCATATTCTTTTCCCTTCCCTGCAGGTCGAGTTCAGGTGGGTTGCCGGGAGCTGCGTTCCACCAAGTACATCTCTGATGGTCAGTGCACCAGCATCAGCCCTCTGAAGGAGCTGGTGTGTGCTGGTGAGTGCTTGCCTCTGCCAGTGCTCCCTAACTGGATCGGAGGAGGCTATGGCACGAAGTACTGGAGCAGGAGGAGCTCCCAGGAATGGAGGTGTGTCAACGACAAAACTCGCACGCAGAGAATCCAGCTGCAGTGCCAGGATGGCAGTACACGCACCTACAAGATCACGGTGGTCACTGCCTGCAAGTGTAAGCGGTACACCCGGCAGCACAACGAGTCTAGCCACAACTTTGAGAGCGTGTCCCCTGCCAAGCCAGCCCAACATCACAGAGAGAGGAAGAGAGCCAGCAAATCTAGCAAGCACAGCATGAGTTAGAACTCAGACTCTCAGACTGGACTAACTAATAAACCATCTGCTTTACAGATTTGTTTGCTTGGAAGACTCAAGCCTGCCACTGCTTTTTTGCTCACTTGAAAGTATAGGCTTTCAGCTTTGATCAAACCCAGAAAGCTGTCCTAAGTATCAGGACCTTCTCTGGGAATAGCTTTTCCTTTTCAAGTTTTTTTTTTCTCCCCCCAAGATGTATGAGTGCAATTTACATTTTAATTCCATGCATCCTGTAGTTTTAACTCTTCCTCATTCTTAAAAGACTATTAATACTATGTAAATGGCTGAAACATTATATTTTAAGACAGAAAAGGGTCTCTCACTCTCTGTTTCCATTCCTTAGCCCCACCCTTACTATTTCCAAATAAAAACCCTTCAAAACAGAAAACTGAAAAGAGGTAACGCCATGAATCTTCACAGGAACTTTGCAGAAAGGTGCTTTTTGGGTCATTTTCATGAGAATAGCTGCCTCGAGTGGTCTTCCTTTGAAGGAAAGAGAAAGACCTTGTGGCATTTCACTTCAAAAATAAGCCCTGTAGCTTTCTCCAGCTGCATAGTACAAAATTATACCCTGCATGCTGACCCTTGCTTGGAATGGAATTCCAGAAATGCATGGCAGTAGCTAATAAGTAAAGCTAATTATTTATTTGTCAATGTTGTTATTTAATGAGCTTTCACATGTGATTTTTTTCAAAATGTTAATTTTTTTAATGTTTTGAAGCTTGTCACGTACCGACAATATTTTCCTAGATGATTTGTGTGTGATCTAGAAAATATGAAAATACATGTTGTAGATATGTAAAATAAATGTTTTAGTCTCCATATTACACACATTTCATCATTAACTTTATCAATAGTGTGGATCTTTTAAAAATCAATAAGATGCTGTGTAAAGCTGAAATATGTATCACTTTCTTATATAGTCTGTGCAATCAGGTGACAATCTTCAACCCCATTGGTTTCTTTGGACAAAAATAAACACTGCTAAATGTTATTGTCCTTGACTCTAATGCATATAAAGTGATACTTGTTTGTAAACATTGTAGAATAAAAGTTTAAGTGTTATAGCTATTTTGGTGGTGGTGTTGGGAGGGAACCCAGGGTCCTGCGCATGCTCAGTATCCACTCTACTACTGAGTTACATTCCGTAACCCCAGTAATATTAAGTAGCAGTCAAACTTTCATAGGAATACCTGCGGGGAGGTGGGAGGGAGGGAAGGGGAGATAGAGACATAGAGAAATACAGAGAATGAGAAGGAGAGAGAAGAAATACACAGAGAAAAATACAGAGAGAGGGACAGAGACAGAGACAAAACTCTTGGTAAAAGGGTGGTTGAAAAAGTTGGGCTGCCATATTGTAAGTGGATCAGACTTTTATATAGAGTTCAAGTCTGCTCCACAGTATAATTTCTAAAAAGAAGATTAAAGCTTTTGTCCCAGTTGTATCAGGATTTCTGTAGTTTATAAAGTTTTCCAGGAGATGTCAATGTGAAGAAAAGGCATTGTTACAAAATCAGTATCTATTGTTGAGTACCTTTGGATATTATTGCATGACTCCCAAATCAAAAAGTGTAACAAACTGGGTGCCAGTGTCTCAGCGGCTGTAATCCTACCTACTCAGAAGCTTAGATATGAAGATCGTGATTTGAAATCAGCCCGGGGCAGAAAAGTCCTAAGACTCTTATATCCAATAAAACTGAAAACAAAACAACAACAAAAAAACACCCAAAAGACCCCAAACCAAAAACAACCCTGAAGTGAAGTCGTGGCTCAAGTGGTAGAATACTAGTTTTGAACAAAAGAAGCTCAGAAATAATGCTCAGATCCAAATTTAAACCCCCAAACTGGCACACACACACAAAGAAGGAAAACAAGATGAAAACAACAATATAATCCCAAACTAATTCTTCTGTGCTCCTACTTTTGTCTTATTATTATGTAGTAAGCAACATGATCACAATCTTAGGTTAGATTGTAGAGTTAAGCAATTGCCATACCATTCAATCAAATGATTAACTCCATATATATAAACAAAGAAAATCAAAAAGGCTGGATAATATATATTAGTAAGATTTCCTAGGATTTTTGATTTTGGAGCACAGAGGGCTCCCTCGTACCTTTTTTATTTTTAAAATTTGTAGTACATTGTTCTTTTTGCAATTAGAAATTATAAAAGAAATCTCATATATATTGTATGTGCCATATAAATATATTACATATAAAAATATGTGGACATCATATTAAGCTAAATAAGGATGTGATATCCCTTCTTTATAATAGGTAGAAGAGTTTTAATACACAACATTTTTCTAGATTTTATAATAATGTCAAATATTTCACCACTAAATGAAGAAATGATAGTTTACTACTAATTTATCTTGCAGTCTCAATAAATAAGATCTTTTTATATTGTAACATGTTAATACCTTGGCTGTTCATAAATATATCAGAGATTGAGTATACCAAGTATGAATTATTTCATATGTCTATTTACTTGCTCAACCTCAACATGAGATCATCAATAAAAGATAAAGATAATAGACAATATCAGATAAATTAACCATTTCTTTTTTCTTAATCGTAGCATTGTCTATAGAAGTCATGAGTTACTGTGTATTACAGTTCAAAGCCTAGAAATGGTTTGACCTGTAATGGCTTTTCATCATGAACAAAAAACACAAAAACAATGGCTGTTACTAATAAAACACTGAAGAAAAAGTTTCAGTGGAAAACATGTTAAAAAGCCTCATGACTGGTGTATTAGCAAATACTTCATGAATGTACGAAAAAATAGGAAATGACATAAAAGAAGGCTCTAAGTAAAACCTCTGTAGTCTTCACTAAGCCAAGAATTAGAACTATTTCTCATGGTCACATTCAATATGCTGATCCATTTCAGGCCATGTTACATTGGTGACGTGTTCATTGCATGGTATTTAACTTCAAATGAGAGGGAAAGGTCAGCAATCAGTGGAAAATGTCTGAGATAAAATCTATTTCTCAGTGAAGTCAAAATTAAAAGTCAACTAAAGCAGTAGTTGTCCAGTTATTTAAAAATGATAAAAAGTAATTGTCTCTGAATTGCTGATTGTATTTCAGGCCCTTTTTTAATCCTGTTAACTTACATGTTCCAATCTGATAACTACGCATAACTTTATTATGACCTTAATAACTATCACATTGAATGATGCATTAGAACAATTTGAGCAAAGCATGACCTCTCCAGTATACTTTCAAAATATCAATCCATCAGTATATTTGCTAACCAAGTTTATTTTGGCTACAATGGATAAATAACTTTTTTGAGTGGCTTGATAGACACATAGAAACAGAGATGTATAAATACAAATAATATATGTAGATGTGTATATATATGCATTTTTACATGTATATTACGTACATACGTATGGATTATATAAGTATAATGAAAGAAAAATCTAATAGCACTGGGAAATATTTGTTAGTGCAAAAATGATAATTCATTTTATACCCTGAACTCAGTACTTTAATTGCTTTTATTAGTCATACAATCTTTAAAAAAAAAAACCAAAAATGTCTGCTGGGTGGTAAGTAAGGGGTTACAAATGAGTGAAGTGTAATAGATTCTATGGAGAGTGCAAATACTAATTCTTTAAATAAACTAAGTCAAAGCCCAACAAAATAAGTTGCAGGAAATGGGTACTTGCAAGATGGGAGGGTGGAGCCAGGGGGAGAAGGATAGAAGAATGAAGGGGAGAGAAGACAGGCAAGAATTCATTGTATATACCACAGAATTGAGAACGACAAGGGAGTTGAAGGGGCATGAGATGTTAAAGCGATGACACAGATCAAGATGCATTGCACACAGAAACTGCTTTGTTAAGTGGCAAAACATCCGATACATAACCAAAAATTAAGATAAGTAAGGGACGGGGTGGGTTGGAAGGGATAGAGAGAATGTTGAAAGGAGTGATATGGATCAAGGTGAACTGTATTCATAAACTGCTTTGGTAAATGGCAACTCTTTTGTACAACTACTTAAAGATAATGAAAATATTCAAAAAAGGGAAAATGTCTTGCAAGTTTTTGGTGGAATCTTCATAGAAACTCAGAAGGTCAGTGAGAAAGTGAGGTAGGATACTCATTGCTTGAGATAGTATCATATTATTGAATACTTCCTTCCCGAAGGAAGGGCAGATAGAGGTATCTTCCATCAAGGTTTCACTGGAGCTGGTTAAACTGTGGTTCTATGTTATGTTTAACTGAAATGAGTCTAGAGTTTTGAAAAAGGCATGCATTTGTTTACTTGAAAGCTTTGTTACACCCACAAAGAGAAATATGCTGGAAGAGACATTCTAAAACACATCAGTGTGATCCTCATCTCCAAATGTAATACATTGTCTTATATTCTGCAAGTCATCTTAAAAAGCTTTAGAATACAATTACTGCAGAAATCTTAGTGAAAAGATCTTTCAATTTCCAGGTTTAATAACTCATTAAAATGAAATAATATGAAGATGACTGCATAATTATTTCCAGAGCAAATTTAGACTGAGTGATAGTTTATCATCAGCACTGGCTGACTTGCTGAAGGATTTATTTTCTGTTAACAAATGAGTGAAGCAGTTTGGTGGATTCTTATGAAGGATCTTGAAATATTTTCCCTTTAACTCTAGTAACTGCAAACCAAGAATGATCCTGTACTATTAATTTCAGTTTTAGCCATGTTATTAGGTGCTTGAATCAGAGACAGACTCTGAATTGAATGACATTGTCAGGAGTTGGACATATTTGACCAAAGTTTATTTTACTGAAATGCATCAAGAGTTTATTGTGGCTTAAGAAGGAGGTATTTGTGGAGGGAAAGGGAAAAAACAAATTGTTTAAATAAGGATACAGGTGGACTCATTGCAACAATGAGATGTACAAATCGTTTATGTCGAAAAACAAACTTTACAACTTTGTGGGGGGGCGGGGATGGGAGGGCAGGGATGGTAAGAGGAAATGAAGGAGGAGGCAATAATGCTTGATAAGAAATGTACTCATTACCTTGCTCATGTAACCCCTCTGTGCAGCATTTTCACAATAAAAAAAATCATTAATAAAAAAGAAGGAGTTATTGTTAAGTTAAAGCAAAGGCCAGAAGTAGATTCTTCCTTTGAAATTATTACTAAAATGTATGCAAATATAAACATGTTTTATTTTATAATATTGCCAAATTAGCTACAGAATTACTGAATTCTTCCTCTTACTGAATTATTAATCCAAATGTCAACTTTGAAGATAACCTAAAACATTGAAATCCACCATCCAGTACCCAGAATGAAACAAAAATTTCACTGTAATAACTAACATGTGCTCTATTTGGCAATAAATAGTTGATAACGTTTGCTGACTTCAGTGTTACGTATAATTGCTTACCTGGTGTCTTTTCTTACTTTTCATATATAGCTTAAAAGCTACAAAATAATTGCTTTGACTTTTAAAACATTTCTCAAGATCAAAAGGTCAAAAGAAACTTTCTTGCCACAATTTTCTCCTTAATTTTGTTAAAATTATCTTTACGTGTACAGAGGTTTAATTCAACATGTCAGTTTATGTAAGTACAATGCATCTTGATCAATGTCATGCCTTTCATCACTCTTCCTATCTCTTCCAACCCCACCCATCTATCCCTTCAATTTACCTGGCTCCATTTTCACATGAGTATGTTGAATATTATGCCTACATTTGCACACCTTTTTCCCACTGCATTTGTTTGCCACCTCCCCACCTGCATACCCACACCCTCCCTTCAACAACATAAGTTCTAGATTCCTAGGCTTCATTTCTACAAACTGTTAGTTGTCCAGAAGAGTTACCTCATTGAAACCCTCCCCCTTGTATACCATAATTTAGCTAAAATGTTCGTGTACAGGTGCATATGACCTTGTATATGTTTTAATGTATATTTAGAACTTAGGTTTAACTTCCACATAAGAGAAAAAAATGTGTCCTTTGTCTCTCTGAGCCTGACTTACTTCATGTAACACAATTTTATTTATTGCAAGTCAAAGATACCTAGTACACTTAATTGAGCAAAGGATTAGCAGTTTGTTTGCTTTTGGATCTCATCTTTCCTATGAGTTGATTAGTTCTGGTTTCCTCTGTATACCAAGGAAGCAAGATTTTATCCTAAATCTGTGAACTAGTTTGATATTTTAAAAAGTAACAAATGAAAATTTCAATTTGACTCATCTGCAATGAACTTCAAGATGTGTGAACTTGAAAATAGATCTGTGATATGACTGTGCTCTTACCATGGTGGAGGGAAAACTTACACATGTTTCTTAAGATTCCTAAGTCTCAGTTATGTTATCTGTACAGAAAGGGAGCTCTGAATACATAATGTCTGAAATGTTTTTAAGCTCTAAAATAGTCTATACTAGCAAACAATATGATCACATAATGGCATCCATAAAAGTAGATTTTACTTATGCTACTCTCTAATTCTCATTGTTTCAGCTCACTCAATCATAAAATTTCACAATCAGATTTTGCTCACACTTGTTATGGAAGCTGACATATTCCACCATATCCAATATCTGTGCAGAAAACAAAATCAAATGAGAGAGGAGACCCACATTCAGGAAGGCTGTAGCTTGTTACCAGGAATTTTGTACTTTGTGTTCATAATGGAGTAAACATCAGCAAATTAAGGATGGTAAGAACCACAGATAATGTAAAGAAAGTTGCAATAGAATTTGTTTTCTATCAAAAAATTCTATGGTTGCTGGGCTAGTTGATATAGAACTGTAATCCCAGCCCTTTGGATGATCTTGAGTTTCAGGCCAGCTCTGGCTACATAGCAAAGCTAAAAAAAATAAAACTCAATTACTCTTCAACTATTTACTTGCTTTTAAGGAAAATAAGAAAAAGTGACTGCAACCTATAATAGAAGTGGATTTTATTGTAAAACAACGATATGTTGGAAAGTTTTCATTAAAAATATTTAAGAACACACTCATATTTTGATATAAGTAGGATAGTAATAATCCTAGAAAATGTAGTTTATGTTGCTTGTAAGGTCATCAACATATTTATTTAATTATTGCAAGCCGAATCTGTGTCTGTTGAGTTTTGAGAAGACAATTATGAGAGTAAATGTCAATCCAATTAAGGAAACAAATACTCTTGCAAAATGCAAAAGTGAAAACATATCATCTCATTCCTAGGAATCTATTACCTGAAGCAGCAAGGATATATTCCAGAAGGGAGTGTTAATATTTCTATGAATAGCAAAGATAAATGATAGCAAATAATAAAAGCATAGTAGAAAAAGGCATCTTTCCTCCTGATTGTAAAGTTTGCCAGGTAGATTTGAAATTTGATTTTAAGTAGATACAATTGTAGATTCTTCATGTATATGATTATTAGAAAAAATAAAACAATTAGAAATTTTATAGATTTCTGCAGTGTGGTTACTTAACTCTGTATGTACTCATAAATTGTTTTTATAAGCCTGTCTTCTTCTGAACGTTCATATTAAGAATAAAAATTCCTGCTTCTCAACAATTTCCATTTACTGAAGTCATTTTATTATGGATGAGTATGAAGACTATAGTTGTAGGCAAGTTGAGCTAACAAAATATGCAGAGAATTTCTTCATCTAGTCTACTAAGTATTCCTTGTATGCAATATTTAGAAAGCTATTTTGAAATCATTGTATACTTCTTAAGTAATGCCATTGTCATCCATTTTTTTGAGGGAAGATGTGGTGATAGGATGATCTGCCTGCTTAATATGTTGAAGTCCTCTTAAAGGAACCTCCAAGGATATGGAAAAACTTATAAGTACTGTGGAAGATTGCAATGATGTCATGAAAGCTATGCTGATAAGTCAACTTGGGTTTTGATCATTGATATGCACTTGAAGTAAAAGTAAAAGAGTTAAATTGCATTGCACTCCTATTTATTCATTTACCTAGTAGGAGGAAATCTAAAAGAATGTGTTTGGCAGGTGGTGGAGCTATAACAATGGTCTTTTTTGACCATTGTATTCTCTGGAATTAAGACATTTATGATTCTGCGATATTAAATGGAAACACATGTTACTGGACATTCTGAGGGATTACTAATTTATTATCTCTTTTATTGCCAGTAGTTATGATAAGCAAGGTCCTTGGGAGGATGGCCTCAATACTGGAGCAGATGTATATTGTGCTGAAATTCAGACCAGGCAGATGCTGGTGATAGGGGTAAAAAAATCTTGTAAAGATACATTATTAACACTATTGAACAACTCTAGAATGAGTTCTGTAAAGGCATTGTCCCTTAGGAGATGTTTGTGCTTCCCACAAACTTTTAACACAGTAATTTCAAGGTTATCAGAATCCTGTTACTCCCTTTTCCTGGTTTAAAAACTTAAAGGCAAGCAAATGAAATAAAATATCTCTCTTCACCTCTTCAGCAGTGCCCTATGTTATAGAACTAGAGATTATTTGCAGTATTTAATACTTTCTATTTCTCTTAAAAAAAACAAATATCTCTGATGGTGAAAACACATCAAGCAAGGCTTGCAAACTCAATGCACACTCAATGCCAGTAAGTTAGGAAAAAGGCAAGGGAAAATGCTAGAATAGAAAAGGAGATATTTTCAGATCTGTTATCATACATAGCATCTAAATCTCATAACACACCAAAATATTTTATATGAATTTAACTAATTTCAAGTACTAGCAGTAAATTAAAAATCTCTACCTGGAAGTAGAACTGTGGCTCAAGTGGTAGAGCACCAGCCTTGAGCAAAAACATGGTGAGTGTAAGGCCCTGAATTCAAGCCCCAGTGCCAGTACAAAATTACAAAATAAAGAGAGAGGGAAAGGAAGAAAGAGAAAGTGAAAAGAAAGAAACAAAAAAGGAAAGGAAGAAATTGACTATCTTCCAAATTATACATACTTGCCCATTTTATGGGTCAGCTTAAGCTGTTCTATGTGCCAGTGGGGGTACTTAAAAACTACTTATCAGAAGTGAAGGAAACCAAATTCTAAGCTTAAATCTGTTGCTTCTCAATGGTGTAGGAAATTCAGCTAAATCATAAACTCCATCAGATATCGGTTGGCATATCTGTTTAGTTAGCATCCCCAATGGACATAGAAGACACTCAGAATGTATTTGCAAAGAAACTAATGATTGAAACCTGATGGGGAAAGCAGGAGGACCAGGGCAAAAGCCTAGGCAGGAATAACAGTAACAGAACAGTCACTTACTTGGGACCTTTTTTTTTTTTAAAAACATTTTTTTTATTGTAAAAATGCTGTACAGAGGGGTTACAGTTATACAACAAGGTAATGAGTACATGTCCTATTGAACATTGTTGCCTCTTTCTTTGTTTTCCACGTATCATCCCTTCCTTTCCACCTCCACAACTACTCCCCACCCCCAATTTGGGATCTTAAAAGCGAAGGGAAGATGCAATTATTGGAGCTTGAAAGGGTAAAGTCAAGAAAAAAATGCAGCAGGATGTGAGCAATCTGAGTTTATGGAAAGGACTTGTAAGGAGAAGGAAGGAGAGGAATAAAAACCTCATCTTTCTCTTTTCTTCTTCCACTTGATTTCCTGCAATGTTCTCCAGTGGCTGACTTCATGGAAGACCATGGCTTGGGAACTGGTGACGAAATCAGTGTCATCCAGTGCTGACTTCCAGAAACATGTGGAAGACTATGCTGCATTTAGTTGAAATGAATAATTATAGAATCTCTTGCTTGTGTCATTCATTTCACTGCTAAAATGTAGATGTTAGGGTTCTCTTCAAGAGAGAGTCTCAGGGGATCAGTAAATAGGACAGAGCCCTGACAAATGGGATTGCATCAAACTAAAAAAGTTTTTGCACAGCAAAGGATAAAAACTAAAAAAGATAACCAACAGCTATGCATCTGACAAGGGCCTAATATCTAGAATATACAGGAGCACCTACCCCCAAATTAATAACCCAATCAATAAATGGGCAAAGAAGCCAAATAGGCTTCTCAGAACAAGTATGAATGGTCAATAAACATATGAGCAGATACTCAACATCCCTGGCCATAAAGGAAGTGCAAACCAAAACAACAATGAGATTCCATCTCACTCCAGTAAGATTGACCAGAATAGATAAGATGATTAATAACAAATGCTGGTGGGGATGTGAGGGAAAGGTACTCTATTACACCATTGGTGGGAATGTAAGCTAGTACAACCACTCTTGATGAAGGTTTGGAGATTCCCCCAAAAACTAGACATAGAACTACCCTAGGATCCAGCAATATCACTCTTGGCATCTATCCAGAGCATAACAAGTCAAGATACTTGCACATCCACAGCCATTTCTGTGCTATTCTCAATAGCCAAGTTATGGAAGAAGCCCAGATGTTGTATGATGCATGAGTGGATCAAGAAAATGTGGCACATATATACAATAAAATTGTACTCATCCATCAGAAGGGATAGTATTATGTTATTTGCCCAGAAATGGATGGACTTAGAACAAATCATGTTAAGTGAACAAAGCAGGCTTAGAGAGACAAATGGTATATATTTTCTCTCATATATGGAAACTAGATCTAAACCACAGCATTCATGATAACATACAGGGCTCAATGCATTTATATAAAAACAAACTGACTAAAGGATACTGGACTTGAGGGAATACTTCCTCTGAACAGCTAATGTGCTGGTTATCAAAATGAATACCAGCATGTGGAAACATGTTTTGGGGGACAAAGGCAAAAAGGGGTATTAAGAGTAAGGAGAAAAGATGAACAGCTTGGGAATGTGACTTAGTGGAGAGTGCTGGCGTAGCGTGCATGAATCCCTGGGTTGGGTGCTGTGGCTCAAGTGGTAGAGTGCTAGCCTTGAGCAAAAGAAGCTCAAAGACAGTGCCCAGGCCCCGAGTTCAAGCCTCTGGACGAGCAAAAATAAAGATGAACATAGGCAGCCATTTTATTCAATGTATATTATATAAAATCTGAACTACATAACTTGAGGGTAGGAAAGGGAGGAGGAAAGTAGAGGAGAATGACAGAGGAATGACATTGATCGAGTAGCATTGTACTCATAACCTGACATGGAACTGTAACTTCTTGGTCAACTAGATAACAACAACAGCAAAGACAGCAACAAATTAAAATAATTTTTTAAAAGAGTCTCTTCAAAGTCACTTCCTCAATCTTCCCACTGCATTATTTTACACTTGAGATTAAAAGGTAACAAATTTTTTCCTCCAAGATTGCATGTTGTCCTTTATTTGTGGTAGCAAAATGTGCTTGTCAATCTACAAGTAAACATAATGGTGGTAAAAGATAAAATAAAACAAATATTAATCATTTATTTTCTTATGACAAATTATACAGGACTATAGGCATTCACACACAGTGAGACCAAATGATACTCTTAGGAGAGGTGTAAACAGAGGCACATACGTATGTGCATATAATCATATAAAATAATATTTATCAAAAGGAATTGCAGGAAATGGAAACAATAAAGTTTTTTCTTTGTTGCTTTTTTTGTATTCTTTTTGTCTGGTTTGTTTTTCTTTGTTTAGAAGGGTAAGTGGGAGCACAGAAATAGTGAGACAGAGGATGAAGAAATTCCCCAGTGGAACTCACTAGGCACTGAGCTAAAAATGAACTACACAACTTGTGGGTGATGGGAGAGAAAAGCTGAGAGAGAGTGAGGAAAGGGGTGATATTGTTAAAAACAAATGGACTCTTTACCTGACTTATATAACTGAAAATCCTTTGTACATCACCTTCATAATAACAAAAGTTTTAAAGGAGGTAACAAACTTTGGAGAAATTCTGTAAGCTTGGCTGTTTCACATTACAGTTGGAGTGATGCTAGACACAAATCAACCTGAATTTAAGACAAAAGACAACAACTGAGACAACGTGTCTGAGGAATATTATGTAGTATATGATACGCAGAGAGCTCAGGAAAATACGTACTGGACACTCATATAGCCTCTGAGAAAGTTTCATATACTTAGTAAATTCTAGAGTCAGAAAGAGGGCTGGGCTGTTTTTGTTACTAATGTTAGATACGCTAATAACAATCACACATGACTATACTATCTAGCAATGATTAATAGATGCTTTCTACCAATTACAATTTGGGGAATTGTTGCAAAATCTTACCAAAAAATTGAAATGTGTTACTAGTTGAAGAAGAAATCCTGGGATATATAAATCCATTAGAAATCTGCTTGTAACAATCATTCCTGGAATATAACAATGCTTACCAAAAGGCATGACTTAAAACACAAAGAACACATACAATGCTAAGCATATTCCTCAACCTTAGAAAACAAAATATTTGCATCTAACACCTTTTAAAGATGGCTGCCTTTGTCTCCTACGGTGAGAATAAAACTGTAGAACTAAAGTTAAAGGTGTTTGGCTTAGAAGTAGGGTACCTGTAACTCTTACCCTTCACACCGTACCCTCCAGTAATCATCAGCATAGCACAGGAACGACAGAAAGCTCTAGAAGGACACATCAGTGTGGCTCCGCGTGCAGCTGGTCTCCTCACGTGGCCCAGTGGTGATCTTCTCATAGTTTGCTCAGTGAGATAGATCCAGGGAATGAGCACTGCGGGGTGCCAAAGCCACTTGAGATACACATCAAAGCCAATCTTGAAACTTGGCCTAGGTGTGGAATGATGGGAACAAACCACGCGCCTTTCAGAATTTCAAAGACTCACTTTCAGGGGAAAGCACTCCATAGATAAAAGACGATGAGGCAGAATGAACAGCTGTGCCAGGCTTTGCTTCGTGGTAACAACCGCTGAGCGCAGCCTTCAGATGTACAGAGGATGTACAGTGCTGCCAGCAGCACTGTACACTGCCAGCAGCATTTTTTCCTTCACCTACATCTGAATGCCTCTCCATAACAACATCTGTATTTGGGATTGTTCCCAGTGCTTCTCATCCCTCTCCACGACTCTTGAAAGGCCATATGTTGGGATTAATCTATTAATGCCAACATTATTTTACCCAACTGCAGACTCTAGAAGGTTGGGATCTTAGAAATGGGAACACAAAGAGAAGACTAAATAGGGAATCTATTCACACTTCCTTTGGGTTTGTTGTTGATGTTAATAGTGCAAAGTAGTCAATAGTACAGGTATTGGCATCAAATACCTCGATTTAAATCCTGGCCTTGTCACTTAAGCGTGGCTAACCCTGAGCAAGAAATGCCTCAGTCACTCCACTTGTAAACTGGGATAACAACGTCTTCCTTTGAAGAGTTAATTACATGTAAGGCTCACAGTGTTAACTCTTACCAACACTACTATTACTATTATTGTTTGTCATTACATTTCTTAGGTACAGAACAGGAGTTAGTTGAATGAGGGGGAATGCAGACGTAGTTCGGACTTAATTTCCTTCAGCTTTGGATTCCAGAAGTAGAATGGTAATAGGACACACAGAAGTGAAGGACAGAAGGGAATTAGATCAAGGTGGTAGAACTGAAGGTGGAGGACAGAAGAATCTTTGGTCGATCTTCTCGACTAATGTTTTCAATTCAAAAAGTTGGGGTTTTAGTAGCTTTCAAAGGGCAGCTTTTCTTTTACTGTATCTGTGCTTTTCCCTACTCTTTTTATGAATCTCCCTAAGCTGGTTTCTCTTGGCTGTGTTACCGTGTCCCATTTATTTCACACAAAAGTTGAATTAGGAAATACTTTTACACAATTAGACCTTCGGCCTCTTATACTTAACCTTGACTACTTCCATGCTTCTTATGCTAGCTGTGCACTTCAGGGCACTTCATTCACTTCTCTTACAAAAGGAAGAACAACTTCTCCCTTCATTTTTGCTTTTTCAAAATTTCAATAGCAAGTTTCAACCCTGTCCTTGATGTCCAGACTATTTCGTCTTGTCTTTTTTGTACTCATGTTCATTCATGGTGTATAACACTCTAAAGTCAGTCTGCATTTTCCACATATATGGAGCACCTGTTCCTATCTACATTTACATTTTCTTTCTTAATTATGCAGAAGGATATTAATGTATGGTTTATAAAAACACACATTTAAAAGTATACATTGAATAAAATGAAACTAAATTGAATACAATTTGCTTTCTGTATTTCAATAGCTCATTAAACTTAAAAATAATAAAAGTGGTGTTGCTATGCTCTGAAGATTTGTGCCCTTTTCTTCTTTTCTCAGGTCAAAATCTAAGCTGGAATGTGATGGCATTAGGAGCTAGTGGTCTTTGAGAGATGATTGGATCAAGAAGGTTCTATCCTTATGCATGGATTAGTGCCCTTATAAAAGAAACTCCAGAGAGCTAGCTAATCCCTTCTGTCAGGAGAGGACATAGCTAAAAAGTACCATCTGGAGGAAAGGGAGGGACCTCCCCAGATATTTCCTTGATCTTAAACTTGCCAGCCTCCAGAACTGTGAGAAATAAATATTTATTGTTTATAAGCCACCGACTTTATAGCATTTGGTTATAACAGTCTGGAGGAACTAAGAAAAATACAGAGGAAAAAGAATGAGACCAGTGGACTTGACTATTTTATCTGAGAATAATAGCCCTCTATAATCTTGGAATGTTTGGCAAAGGTATTATGCTGTTCATTTGAACTGTATTTCTAAGCCTTTTTTTTTTTTTTTTTTTTTGGCCTGTTTTTCAGTTCACTGCTGCTATCCATTACGACTCAGTATGGCATCAGTCTTTGTGCATTGCAAATCAGCTTCTTTTGAGATCACAGTCTTCCTCTTTTTTACTAGTTTCTTTGCCACACATTTTTCTTCAACATGCCAAGATTGTCCTACGGGAATACTATCTGTAAAATAGTAAACAAGTAAAATATTTAGCACTGTTGTAAATAACAATGGACTAAATTTCAGAGAAGCATACATGTAGTATGTTTTATTCTTGGTTTTATAAGAGAGTATTTCCAAGAAGTGTAAAAATGGACTTCACTGAAGTTTCCACAGAGTCTGATGGTTTAAATAATGTGATAAGAATTGTGTGTGTGTGTGTGTCAGTTTACCCTTAATATGCTTGGTAAAATTGTTTTACAGCATTTAGAAATTTAATGTTTCAAGTAAATCACTCTACTTAATATGAGTATCAGTTCTTTGTTTACATGATAAAGGGAAGGCACGCAATAGACATGCTAATATTTTCATTCATATAGATGAAAAGCTATTTTCAGTACTAGAAATAGCTACAACTTGGTCATTATATCTAGCTCTCCCCCCCCCACCATCATTTTGTGTCTCCTGCCCCCATGGGGCAAAAACATTGCCACAGAAGATTAAAACAGTTCAATTCAGCGGTTTCTATTACAGCCACACACATAAGTCTTGGATTCATGATCAAACTTGGGAATGAAATTGTATTCATGGATGCCTATACATAAAATACCTGTATAACAAAAGCCATACAACCAAGTGCTTCATTGCACTAGGTTTTAGGCACAGTATTTTTCTTTAACTAAATCACTATATTTTGGAGAGACAGATCATGTTTTACAACATCTGTGGAACTATTACATAATAGTCCTTGGTAAGGATGAAGTATTCTTGGTTTTCTGAAGCATAGAACCATAAGTGGTGTGTGAATGGTTGTTGAGAGATGGAGGCTGTAGAGATCCTGAGGTAACCAGATGACCAAAAAACCTTCCTCTTACTCCTTTTACCATGGAACTGTTCCCCAAGCCACACAAGGAATCCTGGCTACAGAGCCTTCTGGTCAGTGATGGGCTTTGTGGTCAGATCACAAGTTCTGGCTAGCTGTGGTCCCCCTGTAACAGGTGAGAATTAAATAGATAGCCACATTTATTAATAACAAACAGAAAGGTGTTGGTAAGTTTTTCCAAAAGAAACAGTTTACCACAAAACTTGGATTCAGCATGTGCCAATTGGTTTCATGATGATGGTGTTATCTCTGTTTCTTACCATGGTTTTCCAGCTTTCATTCAGGATCGTTATCTCGACGTGGTGTCGTCTTAACTCCCAATTCTCTTCTACATTTCTTGGTTCTGTAACTCAATCCTTTATGAGGTTGAAGTTGGCATCCCAAGCAGGGTTTTGAAGCTCAGACAGATGACTAGAGTGCACATACACTGCCCTTAACACAAAGAATCATTGTGTAATAAAACAGAAAAATCCCAACAATGTGAATGAAACAAAGTAGGGTTTTGTGCAAGTCTAAATGATGAATGTTCTCTTTGATATGGTTTTCATACATCAAAATAGGTTTTAGGGCTAGTTGAGTCAGGCAGTTAGGATTGTTTGATTCTTTCTCTTTTTGGACATTGTTTTAATAATGTTCATAAAATGTTTTACAACAATAGATAGTCATTAATACTGACATACTCTTTATTTGAGGATCCTTAAGAAATCGTAGTCAAGACCTTTACTTTAAAGTTCATGTATAGTAACCCATTCTTTTCCACTGAAGATAACTACAGATTTAATTAGCCTTAGTGATGCAGATTGTGTACTTGCACAGATCAAGCCCTTTGCAGACAGACAAAATATGGCATATTATTAAATGTGCTAGCAATAGGATCAGTTGAGCAGGAGATATTTTAAAGTTCTATTTTGAACTTGATAAAATTCATTTGATTTTTTTTTCTATCTCCATTTTTTCATTTTTGCTAAATGGTTGGAATTAGTCTATGGTTGGAAACATAAATATGAAGGTACTGGTCAAGTTAACCCAGGGTAAAACTCAGATCCTATCTAAGAAGTAATCAAAATAAATAGGGCTTAGGGCATTGTTCAAGTAGTAGAGCACTACCTAAGCAAACACAAATCTTTGAGTCCAAATATTAGTATAACTAACAAAAAGACCAAGCATTTTTCTTAATAATTTACCAAGATATTAAAACATACATTACAATTAACCAATTCCACTTTCAAAGAGCATTATACTGCTACACAGGGAACATACTACCTTATAATAGCAGGACATTTAAAAATATTTCCTTGTATATAAATGTCATCCATTGTATTTATTGATAACTTTATGCTAGCATAAACATATACAAAATTTACAAAATTGAGTTATTTCTATTATTACTTAGAACAAACTGTTACTTATTAGATAAATTAAGAAAATTAAAGTTTTATTTTACTATCATTTATTCATTCTCATATGCATTCCCATTCTTCATGAAGATTTAAGTTTTTTGACTTATACACTTCTTGCAGAGCAGGTCTATTGACAATAGATTCCCTTAATTTTTCTTTTTCACCTTGAAAAGATCATTTTATAGGAGAAACAATTTTAAGTTTGTGTTTTCTTTATCTTACAATCTTTAAAAGAATCGTTAAGTAGTTGTACAAAGGAATTACCCCTTAACAGTTTATAAATGCAATGCATCTTGATCAACGTCACTCCTTTCAATATTCTCACCTATCCCTCTCCTACCCATTTCTTCTCTCACTGATTAATTTTGTAGGATATACATTAATTTATTGATGGCATTCTCCCCTTTTCTCCTCTTCATTAGTCTACCCTTTCTATTTCTTGGTCTAGGATTCCCTTCTTCGTGGGTGATTCTTTTCTTATAGACTTGTGATTTTTCTAATGAGAGCTTTTCTCTTCACAATCTTGTGCCTGAGATACTAGTGAGCTACAAGCTGTCTTTCAAACTGTATGTTGTACCTGTCCATGGTTTGGCTGCTTCCTTAGATCCAGGATCAGTTTTCTTGGCTTGAAATTTCTGCCTCACAAAGGAAATGTCAAATTTGACTCCATACCTGCATGTAAGCGATGGCTGTTTTGAATTTATTTCAGAAGACTTTTTTACCCAACCTAAAAGGCATGTTTTCTTGGCACATTGCTTTCCAGGAGGATAGAATTGTTCTACTATTTTTCCCACATGGCTTGTGTACCCAGGAGTAGTTTCTGGTACTTGACAAGAATCCTGTTTCTAACATTGGTCCACCTTCTATGAATCTCATTTGTGTCAATACACTAAAATATAAGCCCATATATTCCTTTACTGCAGAGATTCTGTCCTGTCTATTAATGAGCCCACTGAAGGCACTTATAAAAAAATCATTACAATTAAAAAAAAAACAACCAAAAGTTTGTAGCTTTTGATTCTTCTTTAGGCTATTTCTCTGCTTACATTACCCAGAGTTATTTTGGGCTGTTTACTTTTGAACATTAAAATTTTAGAATATTAACTATAGTTAAAAATCCTGATCAAGTAATTATAACATTCTTATTGCTCTGACTCTGGTTCTAAAGATTGTCATTCTTTTCAAACTCTGTTCTCTATCCTTTAATAAGCTGTCATTATTGTTATTTAAAGGCAAAATGTATTGTGCATAAATAGCCTTTAGTAATGTAAGGATGATATTGTAGACAATGATTTATGTAGTTCAATGAGTAGGTCTCAGATGTTTGGTAAGCCAGTCTCCTGAACTCATCCATATTTCTCATTCCTCCTTCTTATCCTTTAGGCTGGATAGAATAGCTGAGAGTAGCTGGAATTTCATATTTCCCTTCCATTGGTTAAGTTAGACACTGAAAAATTGTTTATACTTTAATATAAAGTAGTCTTAAGGGAAAGACTTATTAAAAAAAGAACTGAATGGTCTGCTATTATTTAAAGTCATTTTTCCCCAAGAAAATAACCAAGCTTTGGCTTTGATTTTCCTTTTTCACTGTTGGTTCCCTTGGTGGTTCTTGATGTAGTACATCCCCCTAATTTCTGGTATGAGGAGGAGGTGACAGATTCCCTTGTGACTTCCCCCTTGTACAGATCTATGAAGTGCTATTGATGTTTTTCAGTGCCCTTCTTTCCTTCCTTCTTTCTTCCCTCTCTCCCTCCCTCCCTCCCTCTCTCCCTCCCTCCCTCCCTCTCTTCCTTCCTTCCTTCCTTCCTTCCTTCCTTCCTTCCTTCCTTCCTTCCTTCCTTCCTGCTTTCCTTCCCTCCTTCCTCCTTTTTTGCCTTTACTTGCTAGGATAGAGTGGTAAATTCTAAATTCTTTATATGACCTGGTTTTATAACTTTTATAAATCTCTTGCCTAATGACAAGTTGCCCTTGCTGTGGTCTTTTTTATTATGGTGAACAGACTTGCCTAAAAACATGTATCAATCATTATAAATAACACTTCATTACAAACACAAAAGTTTACTGACACAAAATAGGCTTTATTTAGATCAGACATATAAAGGGTTCTGGGGGAGGAGTGGACAATTAATCTAAAGATTGGATTAGCATGGTTGATCTCAGCTGGATTCGTGCTTGCATCTGGAAGGCAACTGGAGATTATCTGATTTAAGACAGTCTCAGCTAGGGCTGGTAGGTTCTGTTTCACATGTCTTTCAGTCTCTTCTAGGACTCACCAACTAAGATATCTCTCATGTTGATAAAAGATGTTCAGAAGACAAAACCTAAGGGCACAGCTGTTTCTCAAGATTTAATTCACTCAGGCTTTCTATCATTCAATTGGCCAAAGGACGCCATATAACTGAGCGGAGAAATAACAGTTAGGACAAATATCAGTGGATTCAACAAAGCAGAGCCCTGCTGGCTCACACCTGTAATCCTAGCTACTCAAGAGGCTGAGATCTGAGGATCACGATTTGAAGCCAGTCTGGGCAGAAAAATTTATCTCAAATTAACTACAAAAAATGCTGAAAATAGAGCTATGTTTTAAGGGGTAGAATGAGACCCTTGGGCAAAAAAGCTTTGCCCATGCTCTGAGTTCAAGCCACAGTACAGGCATACAGACAGACAGACAGACAGACAGACAGACAGACAGACAGACACACACACACACACACACACACACACACACACACAACTAACTAACCAACCAACAACAACAACAAAAACCCTGTATCAAGGAGAGATTTTTCTTGTTATTATTCTCTAAACAATATAGTATAACAACTTTTACATGTCATTTATATCACAATACTATAACGAATCTGTATTTAAATAAAAGGGGATGTATACATATTGTGTGCAAGTATTCAGTCATTATAAATAAGGAACTGGAGTATTCATAGATTTTGGTGTCTGTAGGGTAACTTGGAATCAATTGCCCATGAATAATGAGGGACATAGTTGTTGGATTTATTTTAGAAGATACTGAAAAGTAAAGCATTATAGACAGAGATACACAAGAAGTGAAAATTAAAACTTTTAAAACTTTCAGTAGAATCTACCTCATATACCCTCATACAAATTCATACAAAGAGCTGCAGCTCTTTGAATATTGCAATAATCAAATCCTGATGCTCATCAGCAGTTCTTGATTGGGCATATATTAAATGTTGAATTAGAAATGGCACTGTGTCTGAAAATGGTAGAACACTAGCCCTGAACAAAAAAAAGTTGAGTTATATTTATCTCAACTTTTATTTTTATTAATTTTAAAGTATTTTAGATGAAAGATCTAAGGACTTATTTTGTAACACAACTTATTCAGCTGTTTTTAGATTAATAGTAATAAAAAATTGAAAATCTATCTTAGAAAAACAACAGATCTCCAGAATTGTTGTGGTCACATTACTGAAAAAAAAAGAGAAAGGAATCTCAACCTTCCAAAAAAAAATCCAAGTAATTTTACATAGTGTCAAAAAGGGATTTGCTTTACTTAAGTAATGAAAGAAGTGTTTCCAGAGGATGGCAACAGTGAAAATGTGAATGTGTATTAACAAAATGAGGACTCCAGTTTATCCTTATTCAAGTCCATTATTAAAAAATAACTGTTTCCTTTGTATGTTCTTCCCCATATGGTATATCCCCTGTTTTCACTGTACCTGATTTTGGTACCCTGCATTTGTATATACATTTGTCTAATTTGAGGAGGGGAAGGGAAATAACAAAACGCTGAAGCAAGGACAGGATGACCCATAGCAACAATAATACCCACAAGACAGTATATTGGAAATGAACTTTATAACTTCAGGTGGTGGGGGAGGAGTGAAGGAAGTGGGGAAGGGAAAGGGTAGTGGGAGAACAACAAGGGAAGGGGTAACAAGAAATGTACTCAGTCCCTTACTCATGTGACTGTAACTCCTCTGTACAGCATCTTTACAATAAAATGAAAAACCCATTTAATCTGAAGTTCTTTAAATATATATTTTCATTGTAAATATTTTGTACAGAGGGGTTACAGTTACATGAATAAGGCAATGAGTACATTTTCTATTGAGCATTGTTACCCGCTCCTTTGTTTTTCCCCTACCATCCCTTCCCTCTCCATCTTCCCAACTTCTCCTTCCTCCCCTGCCCCCCCAACAAAGTTATAAAGTTCGTTTTCAACATAGTGTCTTCTATATCTCATTGTTACAATGGGTCATTCTATATCCTTATTTCAGAATTTTGTTATTTCCCTTCCCTCCCCAAATTAGAAAAATGTATATACAAGATGAAGGACAGCAGAACCAAATACAGTGACAACAGGGGTTATATCACGGGAGAAGAACATACAAAAGGAACAAAAAAAATCACATAGTACATTTTAGATATATTAAAAACAATAGCAAGAAAGATAAAACCTCTTGTGTCCTATCTTGGGTTTCATTTCACTTAGCATCATCTTACATGGTCATATGTACATAGCTTTTGACCTTTTCTGCTTGTCCTAGACATATTCTAGTTATTGCAGATAAGGGAAACCATGGGACCTATGTTTCTTTTGGCCTGGCTTACTTCACTTAGAATAATTTATTCCAAGTCTTTTCATTTCCTAACAAATAGGGTGGTGTCATTCTTTCTGATGGAAGCTTAGAATTCATACACACACACACACACACACACACACACACACACACACACACACACACACACACACACACACACACACACACACACACACACACACACACACACACACATTTTCTTGATCCATTCATCTACTGAGTGGCATCTGGGTTGGTTCCATATCTTAGCTATGGTGAACAATGCTGTGATAAACATAGTTGTGCTGGTAGCTTTAGTATAGCCTTGTTTGTGATTGTTTGGGTAAATGCCCCAAAGTGGGATTGCTGGGTTATAGGGGAGCTCTATGTGGAGTCTTTTAAGGAACCTCCATACTGCTTTCCAAAGTGGTTGAACAAGTTTACATTCCCACAACATCTTTTGGCAACATCTACTCCCACATCTGTTGTATTAGAGTTCTTGATTATAGCCATCCTAACTGGGTGAGGTGGAATCTCAGTGTTATTTGGATTTGCATTTCTTTTATGGGTAGAGAAGTTGAGCATTCCTTCATGTATCTGTTGGCCATTCTTATTTCCTCTTCAGAGAAGTCTCTCTTTAAGTCTTTAGCCCACTTATTAATCGGGCGGTTGTTTCTTTGAGGATTTGTTGTTGGGGATTTAGTTTTTTGAGTTCTAAGTATATTTTTAGGTATGAGACCCTTGTCTGTTGTATGGCTAGGGAAGATCTTCTCTCAACCTGTGGGCTTTCTATTGATTTTGCTAGCTATGTCCTTTGTCATATAGAAGCTCTGCAGTTTTATGCAATCCCATTTGTCCAACCTTTCTTTGATTTGTTGTGTTTCTGGGTCTTTATTAAGAAAATTTTGGCCTGTGCCAAGGAGCCCTAGAGTTTCTCCTATTCCTTCTTGTAATGTTTTCAGGGTGTCTGCTTTGACTTTGAGGTCTTTGATCCATTTGGAATTGATTCTGGTGTAGTGTGATATATAAGGATCTAACTTTAGTTTTCTACAGGTGTTTGGCCAATTTTGCCAGCACCATTTACGAAGAGGCTGTCTTTCTTCCATTCTATTTTTTTTAGCTTTCTTATCAAAGATTAGGTGGCTATAGGTCTGTGGGCTCTTTTCTGGTTCTTCAGTTCTATTCCACTGGTCCTCAAGTCTGTTCTGGGGCCAGTAACAAGCTGTTCTGATTCCTATGGCTTTGTAGTAGAGTTTGAAGTTCGGTATTGATCTTCCTCCAGCACTGTTCTTTCTGCTAAGGATTGCTTTGGCTATTCATGGTCTTTTATTGTTCCATATAATATTTTGGGTTACTTCTATTTCATTGAAGAATCATGTTGGGATATTGGTAGGTATAACACTGAATTTGTAGATAGCCTTTGACAGTATTGCCATTTTCACGATGTTAATTTTTCCAACCCAGGAGAATGGGAGATTTTTCCATGAAGTTTTTTTTTTCAACCTAAAGTTTTAAAGAAGGAAACAACAAGAAAAGTGCCCATTCGTGAATTCCAAGAATATTTTCTTAAGCTCAAGTCATGTAGTTTGATTTCTTTAGACTTCTATGTCTTCCATTGTATCTTGAGGTAGTAGGAATAATAACACTAGTATGCCTTTTCTGTGCTAACACATTAATATTCTATCATATTATCAAATTAATGTGCTCAATTCTATCATGATCAGCTATTTGTTGCTGTAAAAGAGTATTCAGTGAAGAGGTCACTTAATTTTTTTTGAATCTAGGAATGTTTTTTGGCCAAATTGTAGGTTAGAAATCTGACATATTGCAAACTTGGGAAAAGAAATGAAGGCCAAAGTCATTTGGACATAGATTTCATATATCAATTGAACTTACACATGTAACACTTCTTGAGTACCTACTAGGTTTGACAGGTGAGGGAATGCAATGGTAAATAAAACAGATGTTTGTTTCACCATTTTGTTATTCCTCTTCTCCTCCCCAGATTAAACAAATGCATATACAAGAAACAAGGACACAGGATGACCCATTGCAATAATGATACCCACAGGATAGTATATTGGAAACAAACTTTACAACGTCGTCAAGGGTGGGTGTGGGGAGAGAGGAGTGTGGGAAGTAGGAGAGGGAAGGGATAGTGGGACAACAACAAGGGAAGGGTAACAATGATTGACAAGTAATGTGCTCATGGCCTTACTCATGTAACTGTAACCCTCTGTGCAGCATCTTTACAATAAAATAAATTTTAAAAAAGTAAAACAGATGTTATTTTCACTTGCATAATCATGGTGAAGTATAAACTTTTTGGTATAGATACTGAAGGCAAACATATGTATACCCTATGATCTAACAATTCCATTGCTGTGTACATATGCCACAGAAATGTATACATATGTTCACCTAAAGAAATAAACTTTCTGTGAACATATATTTATAGCATTATGAGAAATATTTCTAAGTAGAAACAACCCAAACGCACATCAGTTATAGAATAGAAAAACAAATCTAGTATATTAACACATAATTTCATAAAACAATAAGTGGTCTGTATGTTATGTTCCCCCTCCTCTCATTGTCATCACAGTGAAATACCTGAAATAATTAACTAAATTAGAAAAATGATTTATTTTGGATCATAGCTTTGGAGGTTTCAGTCCAAGATCAGATAAATCATTTACTTTGGGACTCTGTTGGGCTTGCTGGTTATCAGTGGCAGGGAGCATGTGGTAGAGAAAATTGCTTCCCTCATCACTTGTAAAAAAAGAAAAAGCAAGAGGAAAGGGGATTGGCCCACACAATTCCTTTCGCAGTCATACCTCCGATCATGTAAGGACCTCCCACTAGATTTTGCCTTTCTAATGTTTCACCAACTCCCAGGAGCAACACCCTGAAGACCAAATTGTCATACATGACTTTTGGAAGTTCACTTCCAAAGCACAGCAATCTCTCAGGCATCCAAAATACTAATTTTCATGCACATTATGTTGAGCAAAAGAAGTCAGGACACAAAACAATTCATGCTTTATAATTTCAGGCAAAAGTAACCTATTCTTTTAGAAATCAGGAAACATTTACAGTAGAAGTACAGCAACTGGGGTGATGTCATCTTTCCGTTTAAGAAAGTACCCAGTGCTCTAAGAAAAATGATCATGGGTAGCTTATTGTTTAGTGTAAGAGAACAAGAAGCAAATAAATAAGTGGCAGGAAGTTCAATGAAATAGGGAAAGAGAGTAAGCAGATACTGAATGTCTATAATGAGAAAAACACACTAGAAAGTATAACAGACCCCTTGTTTTGCAAAACCTTTGGTGATACAAAACAGTTATTTGCCTTCTGTTACTGAAGGCACTTGTTAATAAAGTACAACCCTCTCTAAAGAAGATTGATGTAGACTAGTTACTTGATCTTCATGATTTTTCAATGAAGCACCATATGTGGTATTCTTTGCATAGTCTTTCTTTAAGTTGTATACATTTTTCTTTCCACTACACCTATGATTACTCTAACCCCATTCTCCTAGAATCTGCTCTCTCTCTTTCTCTCCTCTCCCTCCACCACCCTGCCTCTAACCACCCCTGCCCTGAAAGAGCTACTAACCATCAGCAGGCACTTGGGGATGTACAATAGAAATGGGTGGCATTAAGAACAATTGAGTAAGTGGTACTTTGACTTCCTTATGGACAGGCATAGTTTTGACATATTTACAAATTGATTTTTGGTAGCTAAGTTATAAAGATTGCACAATTTTTTTCAAACTACAAAAACATTTTTTGTGGCTACACTCTTTGGCATCTGAGAAATGCTTGCATACATTTAATAACAGTGAAATCTGTCAACTTAAAAAAAAGAACTCTATTGCCTTGTCGTAAACGAAGATTGATAGACTGAACTCTAAATTAAGTTCTTGAGCCCAATTTAGTCATCTATCCAAAAGGAGAAGAGGTTGAATTATCCCAGTCTGCCCATAAAATATCCCTGAAGATTTAGGATATGCAACGAAGCAATAACAAAGCCTTCATCCATCACTTTTTTCCCTTAATTAACTTATGACCAGAAAATTCATTTTTTATAATTATAGACAATTTTAGAAGTACAAAATATGTTCACAACATGCTGTTAATATGCAACAGATTAAAGAACCTCTAGGAGATCTAATCCTGATTGATGAGAAAAAGATTCATCTCCATTTATTTCATGCTCTCAAAATTCTTAGCTTGGTCACCAGACCCACAGTTGTTGCTAGCTGCCAGGTTACAACATCTGCAGGAGAATCAACTGATCTTGACAAATTGAATTTTTTGGTAGGAGGCAACAATTTGAAATCTCCTTTGAAAAAAAAGTTATTTTAAATCATCCGTACTCTTTAAAATATAATTATCTAGGTCTCATCCAGAGCATTGTCTCCCATCCCTTACTCCTTGTTTCTTGACTGAACCAAATTGGAGGGAGAAAAGAAAAGAATTGAACTGGGCAGTAGAACAGCTGGATAGAACTCTAGGCTCTTAATTCTCCATAGGCCTTGTAGAGCTAATATTCATCAACTACTTCAAAGGAAAACATTGCATGTAAAAGTCTCAGAGAAAATAAATTTAAATAATACAAAAAATGTGGTTCCCTTTTCCCCTTACAAATTCATGATTCAATTTTTGAGAGGACAAAATAATGGTATCTTAAAAGGTTAAAATTTAAAGTTCATTTTATAACCTCTGGTTTGGGTATAAAATGATTTCTTGGGTTATAAATTTAGAAAAAAAAAAGTAGCCCAGAAAAGACATACTTTTTGAGAGAAGATTCATTTATATTAAAACATACATTAATTCTTTTCTTCAAAGATGAAACTATGGTCCTCTTTACAAATATATTTAAAACAAGCAGGATGTTCATAAACAAGGAGAGAGATTGCAATATAATTTGAGTAAAAGAGGAGTTGAAAACATTATAATAATCTTAATACACATTCTTCTTCTTTTTTCCTGTTGGTACTGGGGCTTGAACTCAGGGCCTTATGCCCTTGTTTGGCCTTTTTGCTCAAAGCTGATACTCTACCAGTTGAACCCACCTCCATTTCTAACATTCTTATTCTTATCATTCAATCTTTCCATATTTAAGAAAATTAGGGGAAAATTTTAACTGAATACCGTCAAATTAACGGTTGAATAGATAACTCGGATTTTCAAATGAGTACATCTATACTTATTTATTTATTTATTTTATTTTTTGTCAGTAATAGATCTTGAACTCTGAGCCTGGGCACTGTCCTTGAGCTCTTCAGCTCAAGGCAAGCGCTCTACCACTTGAGCCACAATGCCACTTCTGGTTTTCTGGTGGTTTATAGGAGATATGAGTCTCACGAACTTTCCTGTCTGAGCTGGCTTTGAACCGCAATCCTTGGATCTCAGCCTCCTGAGTAGCTAGGATTACAGGATAAGTCACCAGTGCCTGGCTCTTAAACTTAGAGTTAATTCCTTAATTTACTACTTATTGAATATCTGTGAAATACAGAACTCTCAGTCACTGAAGATGCTTCTTACAGAGCTTTCATTATGGAACAAAATGACTGAGGAACACCATCGTGGGAAAAGCTCAAAGATGTGACAATGGAGAATGAAGCATAAAAATTGCCTTACTGATTAACTGCCAAACTCCTAGCACTTCTGTGGGTGGCAGGTTGACTGCCTCGACAGGTATAAATCAAGCATTTGGTGGATGCTTTCACTTTTTATTGATAAAAAGTGCTTGGAGGCATACAAGTTGGTACTGGCTAGAACCCCTCAAATACCATTTTTTTTTCTTGCTGGAAAGGAAGAACAGCTTTGAAAGAGAAGGTTACCATTCATTAACATGTTTTAAAAATAACTCTGGGTGAGAGGTTGAAGGGAGTGCTCTAAAGGTAGAAAGATAGTTAAATACAATTTGGAAGAAAATACAAGTACAAGAAATAGTCATTTATGTTAGCATAGTTTTCTTTAGTTTGAAGCTTTCATATACATAATTTGCATATGTCTTGCTCTAAAAACAATTTAGTGGTGGTAAAATGATATGCTTAACCCCAATTTATAGAAGAAGAAACTGAGCTTTAAAAAAAAAAAAACAAAACACCAAAAAATGAAAATCACAGTGCCGGAGACAGAGCAAGGCTGAACTTGGCTCTTGGCACTTAACGGTCATTTCTGTCATCTTGTTCTTTCTCATGAGGATGTTAATGGTACGGTAGACAGACTCTCATTCATTTGTTCATATTTTTAATGAAAATCTTCCATTTGTCAAATGTTGTGAAAAATGCTGGGGATACAAAAATAAATTCTTGTCTGCTCAATATGCCTACACATATTTGAGAAGCATTTTATTTCTTTTAAAACATTTTTTCACAAAATGGTACATTTTTCAATAATCATTATTACAATCAGTAATATATCATATTGTGTGATATATTATTGTCAATTCTATTCTGTAGTTAAGGAATTAAAAGCTGAGGGGAATTTAATAATTCACCGGAGATCAGAAAGATACTGGTTGTTCAGACAGAATCAGTCAATTCTTAATATGAAATGAGTACAGAACTAGTTCTATGCTTTGTTGGACATACATGCTTATCTAAAACATTTTTGAGTATGTTCTAACATACATTGTTTGTATACATTTTTAAGAAGATACATAGTATACATGTGCTACTATACAAATCATAGACTACTGAACTCAAAATTAGCATTTAAAAAGGATAAAATGAAAAGCAAATGCAAAACATAGAAACTTGGCTTTACTTCTTACTTCAGGTACCCTAGTGAAACAAAAAAGTTTGAGGGCACACATATCTTTCCTTGGCTATCCCTGTTATAACTGATAATAAATACTATTCAGATATTAGATGAAGGAAAGTTAAGATAGGTAGGCAATTCAGTAGAGGGGGAATTTGCATTGAGTTCTAGGTTTTAGTAACCCGAGTGAACAATCACCAATCTACAAAAATCTAGACCTTTACACTCCAAACATGAAGGTCTATATCAAATGCTGGTGAGATGCAAATATTTCATATTCACTTTACCAGCTTCATTCTGAGCTATATTTTTCAGCTTTTGTCAAGTGGAAGATCAAAATGTTTATAAATATGTAGGAGAACTTTGAACAAGTGGATGTCACTGCATTCATAAGATAACTACATAGAAGTGGGAAAAGCTCTGAAAAAAGAAGCATTTCTTTTAGTTTTCTATTAGCTATGAATATAATTTGTGTTGTCATAACTGCACCAATCTATGAACACAGTTTTCTTTCATGAAAAAGAGATCACTTTTCCCCCACAACAAACTTTTTAGTGGAGCTCTTCTTTAATTACTTATTTATAATTTGTACAAACTTTCCTTTCTCAAAGAAATTACAACTTCAAACACTGTAATACTGAAATTCATTTTTTTAGATGTTAGCTCCATCAGTGAATAGTTGTTTTTTTTTAACTAAGGAAAAGGCCAAACTTAATTCTTCCTTTGTTGGAATGGCATAAAACTTGTACTTTAGAAGTATATACTCTTTTTTTCTTAAAAAAAAATCCCAAATTTAAAATATAAACATATGCATAGTCTTACAAATATACATATCATCCCCATCTCATTTTCTAAAAGTATCTAACAAGAAATAACAGAATAATAATAACAAACTTCCCATTTATGTTATGATATTAGGAGGGAAATTCATATCATGGTATTCATGAGGGAAATTCACAGTATATTTTCTGGGTGTGGTGACTGTTAGAATGTTGAACTTGGTGGCCATGGCTTCTAGTAAGTTCTAGAGCAGATTACTGGGGAAATGAAAATAGGCTTTTTAAAAGGAATAATGGTGCCTCCTCGTTAAGTAAACCAGAGCTCTTTGAAAAGCTAATTGAATGTATTTAAGAATTGAAAATAAAACGCTCTTTCAAAGTTCAACAACAAAGACTATTAAAAATTGAGACACTAGGCAATTTGGGGGAATATTTCATCATGAATAGAGAGGTCATTTTCTTTATTTGTATATTTAACACTTCTATTCAAGAATAATTGTGGTCTTTCTGGCTCATGTCAGACCTTTTTTTTTTTTTTTTTTGAGACAATCTTTTTTATGTGGTGCTGTGGATTGAACCCAGGACCTAGCATATTTGAGACGAGTTTTGAAGTTAATATTAGAAAATAATGAATGTGGTAATAAAATGATTAAATAGGTTATTTGGAGAAAAAGTTGATTTATGCTATGGGATGCTGATGTAAGAGCCATCATTCAAGATAAAACAAGACATCTTAATTTTCAAGGCCTATTATTGTTTCAAGGACTTCTTCACTTGCCACATCCCATGACATCCACAAAGTTTGCTCTAGGAGATATTACTCATTGGGGAATTGCTATTTGTAATATTTAATGTTATAAAAATTTAATAAAATAAAACATTTAATTTCAAAGAAAGGAATTAAAAATCAGAATCTCACACTATAAGTTGTAATGAGAACAGACTGGGAAACATTGCCATGACCATCAAAAGGTAAATACAAATTTGGTATACCTGGAATTATAGGTTATTAGTTGTTTGGGCAAGTCATTGATTTTTAGATTTCCCTATTGTAATAAGGGGAAAGTAACAACATTTGTCTCAGAGTATTATTCAGATAAATACTTGGTACTGGGCTTAACATGTAATACATAAAAGTAATATAATCACTCAACAAACATATAGCATGAGACATAAAAGAAGACACACCTCTATTTCAATCCTTGGTGCACTGTACAGCACTGTTTTTTTTCACAAGCTATCAAACCTGTATATATTATCTGTGTGATGATTTATTACATGGAAATTCATCAGAATGAACCTTTCAAAGCTCCTGAGATTCTGGTTTAGCATGTTATACCTATGAAAACTTCACAAGAGAGTCTAATATATGATCCAAAGATAGAATTGGGCTTGATTTTTTTAAAATTTTTTTTGGGTCCGGTCGTGGGGCCTGAACTCTGGGCCTGGGTGCTGTCCCTCAGCTCTTCAGCTCAAGGCTAGCACTCTACCACTTGAGCCACAGCGCCACTTCCGGATTTTTTCTTTTTGCTTATGTGGTGCTGAGGAATCGAACCCAGGGTCTCAGGCATGCAAGGCAAGCGCTCTACCACTGAGCCATTTTCCCAGCCCCGGGCTTGATTTTTATTTCTAAAATTTCCATCGCTTTGTCGCAGTTACTGTTTTTATTTTGTGAGCATTCTTTGCTTCCACTAACAGTAGAATCAATCCAAAGATGGAAAATACCAGAAAATGGTAAAGAAAAGTCTAAGTGGTCCCTTCTCCTATTCCATCTGACTTTTCCCATTTGTGAATGGTTTCTTGTCTGACACATTTACTTTTGCTCTCCAGAGGATTTGTAACTGGGGAGAAAGCTTCTTGGGGAGAAGGCTTCTAAGAGGGAAGACTCTTAATCCAGTTTTAGACTGAAAATGTGAAAAAGCAAGTTAAATGGCTCATACACAAATTCAAATGAAAAGTCTAGCCCAGGTCAATAAGACAATTTTAGTGGGAACCAATGCTAATATGAAAGGACTTAAGAAAAATAGATTATTTTTCTCCCCTGTTTCCATCACTAGTGGGTTACCAAAAATTGGTAATTGGGTGGTCATTCTCTAACAACAAATTTGTGTATCTTCAAATAAATATAAAAATATTATATTACATAAATATATAATTTAAACCTGGCCCATACCTAAGTGAAATCACTTATATTGCCAATTAACAATGTAGATCTGAGACCACTCCAGAAGTACTAAATACAATATTTTATCAGCAGCTTCCAGGAAAAGTTTCTAAGATTATTATATGAAATATGATATATAAATCTATACTTAAAAATAAACAAAATCAGTATGCAAAAACAATTGTCCCCAAGAAGTTCTCATGAAAAGTTAGCCTTAACATAGTTAATTCATATTTATCTTTTGGTTCCTATGATAAATTTTACCATTTCCTTTTTTAGCTGTACAAGTTAAACAAAGTGGACAGCTGAAATAGTTGATAATTAACTTTGCAATAACTACTGAGAAAAATATAGTCAGGTGCTATTATTTAGTCTAAACTATTTTTAGAAAGACCTCAATGTTAGGCAAATCTTTTATGTATATACAAAAATGGATTAAAAATCAGAGGTTAATAGTCTATTAACTGTGTCATTTATATAAAATATTCACTGGTAAAACAGCAGTTTGAATCATATGTTGACAGAAATACTGAGTCTTGCCAGTGGGAAAATGATCGTTTATTTTCTGCGGGTCTACTTTCAACAGAGTTAAAGGGTAAGCTATTACACTGTTCATTAGTATTTGTGAGCAACACCCTAACTCATGTCTAGAATAGTACTAAGGCAATCAGTGAAGTTGGGGAGAAAAAGGGTGACTGACAGTGGTAATTATTCTTGAATTAACACTAGAAAAATCAACCCACTTAGATCTAAAATTTGTAATAATAAAATATTTCTTTAAAATAAGTCTCTTAAGATATATAGGCTGTCAAAAATAAATTTGTAACAAGCAATCTTTTGGTCTTTCATGCAGAAAGATGAGAGCCAGTCTTGTTTAAAGTGAAGACCCAATAATTGATCATAGCAGGGTTGCAGATTTAAAGGTTTACCTTGGGTAGAGCCAAGCTCTTGTCTCTAACCCCAATCTTGGCCTTAGATTCTCCAAACTGTGAGCTAAGTAAAGTTAGCTTGCTTAGGTATTTTGTTCTAGTATAGCAAAACGAGGATAATCATTTATGTTAAAACTGTTAACCATCAGCTGGCTGGGATCTTTTGCTCTACTTAGGAATAATGAGTAGGCAAAGAGAAGTTTCTCTAGTGCTCTGGAATAATCCTGGACTTTTGAGCACTCAAGCACTAAGGGCTGGATTGGAAGACTTGGAGCTTAAAGCTCCAACCCTGAGACATAGGAACCGATGGATCCACGCTTTTGCAGCCACAGCCTTTCTTCTGAGCACTTAGTGTAGAAGCTTTTGTCCTGGAATTTAACCACCAGTACTTCCAGTTCTTAGCAGGTATTATAATCTTTGTCTTCCAGCAGCAGTGGGCTCTGAAAGTGGGTAGCTGAAAACTGCAAGGCAACAGGCATCTTCTGTGGCTTTTCCACTGGCCCTCAGCCCTATGGTAACAAGTATTACAGATCTTGGGCCTTAGAGGGTCTGAGATTCTGGCCTTTACGGCTTGACAACTCTCTGGAGCTCTGCCACCAACCAGAGCCCACAGTTTCTCATGCTTGTCTTCATTGTAATTGTTCCCTGTCCTGACTCCCTTGACCAATGTCTGAAACTGCTTTCTCCTTGCTACTGCTACTGCAGCCATTGCCTCTGTCACTGCTACCACCTTTGTCACTGCTGGATCGAAGATGCCATTTCTAAATGTTGTAAAATCTCTAAATGTTGTAAAAATCCAAAGCAAAAACAAACAGAACCCCCCCCCCCACACACACAACTCAAGCCTTTTATTGATCCTTGTGTTTCAACTCCAGGGTGTAGCACAAGTAAGTTTCTCCTGGCCTCCTAGCCTACTAGCTAACTCTGAAAATGGGTCAGCTGAACAGCCTGCTTCAATGCCAAGAAAGGGGTTGTGGCATGGATATCTACACCAATCACACAAACCTTTAAGAAAATGGATTACATTTGCACCAATCACAGGTCTTCTGTTGGACCAGCCAGGGGAAATGCTCTCCTTTTGGAGTAGGTGAACATGGCTGTAGGTTCACTTAGAGTTCACTAAAGCTAGTGATAGAAAAGCATACCATGTAAGCTGTTTGAACAGATGTGTTTTCAGGAGCCAACAAGCCACTGTGGTTTCTGTGTATCTCCCTCAAGGTGTCTGTGGCATGTTTGGAGAAGCTAATGCTGGCATGAGGGCAACTGGCTGGCTGCTTGCTTGACAGTCTTCCCAATGAAAGGTCTAACTGTTGCCTTGGTCACTTCTTTGAAGGTTCATCAATTTGAAAAGCTAGTTGTTAGTTTCAGGAGGGGGTTAGAGTATGCAATAAGTGGTTGCGAGTGATCATATTCCATAGGTGAGTGCAGGGGTGAAAGTGAGAGACCCAGTGCCATTCCATATTGCTTCCTCATACCTTGAAGAATGTACCAGAGACTTGGTTCTGTAGCAGAGTGACTGGTGCCACCTCAGCCATAGAAGTGCACAGAACAAGCACATTCACCGTGAATTGCTTGTGGAGGTCCTGCTTTCTGTCCCAGTTTTTCCTTTAATCACTGGAAAACGTTTACTCAGCTGCAGGGGGAAGAAAACACAGATAGGACACATAGCATAAGAGGTTATAGAAAGAAGACCTATTTTCTCCCCTTACAATTGACCACCTTGGTGGAAAGAAAAACCTGTGGATTTTATTTTGTGTGTATATGCTGTTGTTTGCTTTGGCTTTTGTCCTTAATTAAGGTTTTCTTTTTCTGGTTGGGGACTGATGAATCATACCTGTAATCAGCCAGTCCCAGCAGGAACGTCCAGGAGACAATTATTGTCCAAATTAATGGCCAAAATAAATGAAGTGGAGCTGTGGTTCAAGTGGTAGAGCACAAGCGTTGAGCAATAAAGGCTCAGGGACAGTCATTTGGTGTAGGCCCTTAAAAGAATTAAGGTATTTCTCAGGGATCCTGGTAAGTTCCCAAGCATGAGTCGTTCTGGAAGCCTGAGCATGGCATGAGGTCCCACTCAGCCTGTCTGTTCCGTCTCTCTATGGATTTTTCCTTTCAGTAGTCTTCCTGTAAGGTCCTCAGTAAGTCCACTGTAAGGTTCTGGTGGAAGCATGCACTCTAGCGTTTGGACTTACACTTTCCAAAATGTGAGCTGAATTAGCCTCCTCTTTTCTTTATGAAGTTAAAAGAAAATAAAGTCATGTCAGAGGACATTCAGAAAATTGTGGTATACACTTAAAAAGTTTTGCTTTAAACAATTACAGTATGATGCAACGTATTTCGTTAGTCACAAGATTTTAAGTAATAGTAATAAAAATAGTAATAAAACTCAGTAAAATTGAAGAACCAGCTCTTTGTTTTGTTCCCAATCGGATCAATATATTTTAACGATGTACAACTTTTTAAAGTCAAATTGAGGATTTAAAGCTCTTCCCAAATATGAATCTACATTAGTTTCCTATTGTTCTTTATGTAATAAATTACCATAAACTCAATGGCTTAAAACACGACAAACCTATTACTGTGGCATCTATCAGAAGCCTGCACATGGAAGATACACTGGGCTGTTAAGAGACAGGGTTTGTACTCTGTCAAAAACTTCAGGAGAAAAGTTGGTTTCTTTGTCTTTTGAGCTTTAAGATGTCACCTACAGAACTTTACTCTGACCCCTTCCCTAAGTCATCGATAAGGACTCTTGTGGTTACAAAGGGCCCGCTTGGATAATCCAGGGCAAACACAGATCTTCAATGTCCTACACTAAATGTTCCTCTAGCAAGGCAAGCATATATATTGGTCTAGGGGATTAGAACCGGGTCCTCTACAGGAGTCATCTTTTCTGCCTTGTGTGGGAAGATCAGAATTAAAACCACTCCAGGACCTCTTCCTTTCCCACTATGCGTGTTTTGCTTTTAAATGTAGTTTGAGTTTACATTTTTCTAAGCTCTCCACTGAATATCACAGAATACTCATTACCTACAGGTTTCAAAGGACCCCACTTCCAAATGAGGGAAACAGAAGTTTTCTCATAATGTGACTGCTATACATTGGCATAAAGTAGCGGAAAACTACTTTTTTTCCTATCGTATGGGTAATGTGGAACTTATTGTTTTTACCTCTATAAATAGATGCAGAAAAATACTGCAGTTTGTTCTTTTGTACACAAGTTGATCTGCTAGATATTGTTAATACACAGTACTAAGACTTAGAGATTCTTAATGAACAGAGCTAAGTTAATAATTGTACTTAAGAACAAATTTAATTCAATGCAATGAGATTCTGGCTAAATCTGTCAAGGTTTGATGATAGAACATGAGTCTATGATAATTATTAAGACAAGCTTCTTCCATACATTTGCATATTATATTTTAACCACACCATCCTTACCTGCAAACCTCTCCTTCCCTTTTTTCGCCCTCCCTGCAGATTCTTTCTTATCCTCTTTCAGTTTCTTACAAATTTCATTCCCAAATGTGAGAGAAAACATGTCTGGCTTATTTTGCTTACCATGATATCCTCCAGTTCTATTTATTTTCCTGCAAACAACTCAATAATTGTTTGTGTGTCTACATATATGCATATATTCATGGTTAAAGAAAATATATATATACTTTTATCTAGTCATCTGTTGAGTTTGTAGGCTGATTCCACATCTTGTCAGTTATGATTGTTGCTGCAAAAAACACAGGCATGCAAATATATCTATTGTGTGTTGACTTCATTCTGGTATGTACTTGGGACTGGCATAGCTGGATCTTATGGAGGCTCTATTTTTACGGTTTTTTATTTTGAGGAACTTCCACAGTTTTCTTCAATATCTATAGTAATTTACATCCCAATCAAAAATATATCAAGATTACCTTTCCTGAAAACCCTTGCCAGCATGTGTTGTTATTTTTTCTTTGTGTTTTTGGACAGTCTTGCTGTATAGCCCAGGCTGACCTCAAACTGGTGTTCCTCCTTCCTTGGCCTTCCAACTACTGGGATTATAAGCTTGGATTTTAAGAAGTTTTGTAGCTGCAAGCACCCGTGTCTCATGCCTGTAATCCCAGCTACTCAGGAGGCTGAGTTCTGAGGATCATGGTTCAAAGCCAGCCCGGGCAGGAAAGACCGTGAGACTCCTATCTCCAATAAACCACCAGAAAACCGGAAGTGGCGCTGTAGCTCAGTGGTAGAGCGCTTGCCTTGAGCTGAAGAGCTGAGGGACAGTGCCCAGGCCCAGAGTTCAAGCCCCATGACTGACCAAACCAAAAAAAAAAAGAAGAAGTTTTGTAACAACTATTTTATCTGGGATGAGATGGAAAATGCATTTTTTTCATATAAAATATTAAAACATTTTTCTTTTCTCAAGATTAAGAATAGAAAGAACAGCTTTAATTCTATATTTAGGTAGAAGGAAAAGGAAGATAAAAACTTTCAGGTAACTTTCTTATGTGGTTGTTTGCAATATAACCACCTGTTTCTCATCATACAGCTCGCCCCCCCCCTCAAATTGAAAGTATCATCAGCTGCAACTCATGATACACCTAAGGTTTATACCATAGTCAAAGAAACAGATTACCCCATTTGCCTGTTCTTTTCTTTTCTTTTGTTTTTGATTTTTAGAATAACCAATCCACAACCATATCTAGAGTCTATGGGTCTTAATAAGGCATAGTTCCACAGTTGGCCTATGGTACTTCCCACAGTTATTTCCAGCCTTTCCAGTTAGTTTCATGATCATTCTGCTCCTTTCAAGAATTTGTGAATAATAAATCCATCTGATGTTTTATATTTTATTATGCTGCTTCTTGTAGTGCCTCACCTGACCGAGCAGTAACACAGTAAAACTACCCCTGGCCTAATAGAGCTCTCCTGGAGTGGCTTTTTTGGATTTTTAAGGATGCCCTCAAGAGAAATGCTGTAAGAATCTCGAAAGCAACTATTAAATAAGTACACCATGGTGCTTGCTTTTTTCACCCAAGGGTGAGTATTAGACAAACTTCAGTTAACATGGGAACTATCCATTACTCATTATGCAAGCAACAATGATAAAAAGAGCTTAAGAGGAGATAGTTTTTATTTTTATTTTTTGCTTTAAATGCAAATGGAAGAGGTAATGTAAACTGGGTAGTTTAAATGATCAAGATTCTTTTCATGATATTCATATTGATGGATGAAGACTGATAATTGAATTAGCAAGTAATTGCATATGCTTTAGTTATCATTAATTTATTCAATCACCATTCAGTTAATAAATATTAAGCTTCTTTTACATTCTAGACCTTGGGCACACAACCCAAACCAAAAGAAAAAACAAAACAAAACCAGGGTCTTGTTCTGGGGTAGTTCACATTCCAGGGACAAATACAATAGTGCTTTGGCACTTCAAATGCTCCATTATATTTTCAAGGTAAACACCTCGAGCAAGCACGGTACTAAATAAGGGAAAGAAATGCTTCAGGCTTGGAATTCTTCAACTTGTTATACTCAGACAGGGAGCTTAAGACTGGTTGGGCAATAGCTGTGCATCCTTACACAGGTCACATAATCTTCTTAACCCTGTTTCTCTGTAAAAGAAAAACGATCCGACTTTTCCTAATGGCTAACTAGACAGATGTATGCCTACCATGGCTTTGATCCTGTAGGTCCGAAAACCGTGAGGGCTCCAGAGAACCACCTGAAAGTCTTTTAAAACATCCCAAATCCCAGGCCGCACACTGGACTGATTAGACCCTGATTTTCGAGGGTGGAACACTGATCTCAGAAAGCACTGCCTTGTAGGTGCCAATGAAATGACAAGTTTGGCAACTTCTTGATATGGCAGCCCACCTGTCTTCAGGTGGAATGGGAAAGCTCCTGTTGTTAAATCAGGGAACAGGCCCACACTCATGATCGATCCCCTCCTGTGATCTGAATTCTTATTATTCCCCCTCAAGTTAAAGGGGGGAGGAATGGGAGCCAGTAACTGCACACATAACTATTTTTGCATCTAACCCTGAAGTACGAAGAGGACTTCCAGGGGCGGCCGGATCCTCCTGGAAAGAGGACTGCAGGAAGCCCGCGCTGCCCCGGGGCGCCGGGCCCAGCGCAGAGGCTGCAGCCGCGTTAGCGGGGAAGACCTGCGGGTTCCGGTACAGCCGCGGCGGGTCCGGCCGCGCGGGAGGGCGCAGTCCGCGGCCTGCCTTCTTCTCCTCTCTCTCCACCTCCTCCTCCTCCGCCGTCCACCCCGGGCCGAGCGCAGGAGCAGGCGCGCCGCCATGGAGCGCGGGTCGCCGGGAGCCTCGAGGCCTGTGGAGCCGGGGCCTTGCCTGAGTAGCCGGCGGGGCGCGGAGCCCGCGGCCTCGGCCTCTACGCTGAGCGCCGCCCGGGCCCAGCCCGGGAGCCGCGTGATCGCCGTGGCGGCCGTGCTGCCGGCCGGGGGGTGCGGGGAAAGAATGGGAGTCCCCACCCCGAAGCAGTTCTGCCCCATCTTGGAGCGGCCGCTCATCAGCTACACCCTGCAGGCCCTGGAGAGGTAAAGCGGCGCCGGGCGTGCCCGCTCCCCCGCGCCGCGCCCAGCCCCGCGCCCTGCGGCGCCGGGGCCCCCACTTCCGCCACCTGCTGCACCCCACGCGAAGGTGGGGTTTCCTCAAGCTGGAGCCCCAGTCCCGCCAGCCCGTCAGAGATGGGAAGCTCTGGCTTGATTGATAGATTGATGATTGATTGAAACAGCTGCCCTGTCGGTGCTGTTCGTGCACCCTCAGGAGGGCCAGGCCGGACCTGGCGGCCGCGCGGAGAACGTTCAGTTCTCGCTGGGGCCGGGCTGAGGAGGGCTGGGAACCCTTCTGGAGTCGGGGTGTAGCGCGCTGCTTCTGCGCACGCGTGCTTTGAGCGGTGCGGTGGACGCACCTTGGGGACTTGTGCCTAGATTCGCTGGACATTAGCTGAGCATCTTCTGTTAGACGCTGGCCAGGCGTGGAATATGCGGAGAGGAGGGAGATGTCACGCTAACCTTCCAATGGTGGAAACGAATTGGAGAGTCACCCACTGTCAACACATGCTTATCTTTTTAGAAAAGGGACTGAAGCTAACGCCAGAGGAGGGGGAGGGAAAGGGAGAAGGGAGAGCGGGTCAGTAGAACTTAGGAAGTGGGGAGGTGCAAATGACTAGTATATTTTTAAAGCGCCCTAGTAATGTGATGGAACTTGGGGTGAGGCTGGATGAAAAACTGGTTACAAAGGTCCACATAGCAAGTTGTTTAAAGTTCTTTTGGAAGCCAGTGGCTAGCTGGGATAATATGGCAGCCTTGAATTTGTTTCAAGTTAGCATCCGTTTGTGTGCTGTCTTTGCATATATCTTAGGTAAGAACCACTGTTTTCCTCAAAACACAAAAAACATTAAGACAAAACAAAACATACCAAATCCTGGTCTCCAGAAAGGCATACTGCAGAAGCCAAAGGGCTAAAATTACTTGACCTAAGATTGTATTAGGTTCTCTATTATTGACATTAATGCGTAAAGAGACAACCACCCTTGAATAATCTAATCAGGACAGTGGTTATATCTGAACACATAAACTATTCCAGTTACCACCTCTCAATCTTTTATTTCTCTAGGTAGTGGGAACAGGGGCTTGAAACTATTTTATTAATCATATACCTACAGTATTCTAGGGCTAAAGGCTTGTGATAGTAGCTTGTATAGGGGAGTAATTCTATGTGATATAATAGATATGGGCCCATTGACCTTGGTAATTGCATAGAGGGGAATGTAGACATTTTTATATTTAACCTGTCTGTGGAAAATTTAGTACTAATTTGCATGTTTGCACCTGAGGCAGGTTTAGGTTGGTGGATACTAAAGTAAGACCTTTCCAAATATGGAAAGGTCCTTGGAAAGTAAGGCCAATGAACACTTGTTTTCCATTTCCACTTAATTGATAACAACAATTTTGAAATCTTAACTCTTAGGCGAATTGATTTACTAATTATAACCATCATAGTTTTCATCATTTGACTAACACGCAACTGAGATCAAGGGTATTCATCTTATAGAACTCTTGCTTTGTAACTTGAGTCCTGCAAGGAAATATTGTTCCAAGAAGTCATGTAACAATGGTGGTATTTCAGGGGCATAAAACTCTGAAATAATATAATGCTACTCATTTGATCAGCTTCTATATCTGAGGCTTGAACTCAAGGACTGGGCTATGTCCCTGAGCTTAAGGCTAGTGCTCTACCACTTTACGCCACAGCTCCACTTACCCTCTTTTTGGGAGTAAACTGGAATTTCCTGTACTTTCTTGCCTGGATTGGCTTTGAATCCTGATCCTCAGATCTCAGCCTTCTGAGTAGCTAGGATTATAGGTGTGATCCACTGGTGTCTAGCTTGTATCTAATTTTTAAAATGTATTTTTATATGGGAAGCAAGAATTTATTTTGTTCTTGGTAACCATTGAATGCAGTCCCCTCAGAACCTACAGCAGGAGAGTTCTTACAAAAGAGGGCCCCAAATTCCTCTGAGATGGTGCCTTTTGAGATTTGAAAGAAAGAAGCACTACAAGTCAGGGCAGTGAATCCAATGTATTTTTTATTTTTCTGGAATTTACACAATGCATGACAGTGAATACAAAGGGTATGCTGCTACATAGATATGTCTGCTTGAGGGGTTAGGGGATGGGGTTGGTGAAAATTTAAGGAACTTCAACTTAGGACCAGGAACTTTGTCTTTCCTTCTTCAGGAAACAGTCTGAAAAGCTTTGTGAGTGCCTAGTAATGTTCAAGGACCTGGCATGGGCTAAAGATTGCTGGGAAAAATCTGCAGCTGGCTGGGTCACATAATAGTGAAGGTACAGTGTGATGTTTCAGTCAAGGGAAACTTGAGGGGAACACTGGAAGTAAAACTTCTTTCCAATATTCTGATTTCTGGTTTCAAATAGGTAAGGAAAAAAAATGTCTTTTGTGTGTGTGTGTGTGTGTGTCAGTTGTGGGGGCTGAACACTGGGCCTGGGCACTGTCCCTTAGCTCTTCAGCTCAAGGCTAGTGCTCTACCACTTGAGCCACAGTGTCACTCTGGCTTTTTTCTGCTTATGTGGTGTTGAGGAATTGAACCCAGGGCCTCATGCATGTGAGGCAAGCACTCTACCACTGAGCCAACTTCCCACCCTCACCAAATGTCTTTTTAAGAAAGTTGATTATCCTAGATAGCTAAAAAGCCAGATAGCATGACAGTGACAATAAGATCAAATAAGCGAGGTAAACTTGGTCCATACTTCTTTTGATCTGGAAGATGTACAGTTAATGTATGCTAATGAAAAAGAAAATCATATCTGAGAGAATTAGTATCTGAACATGGACTCTATTGGTTCCTCTGAGAATAGATATGAAGAAGGACTGACAGGGATTTTCTTAAAGGTCTGAAGTTTCTTGAGTTTCTGTGGTGAAGGATTCTGCTTAGCATAACATGTTATTTCATATTATCTATGCCTGACAAATTTGACCTCTTAAGTCTTCTACAGATGATGTTCTGCCACACTGGTAAAAAGCATTTCCAGACTTCATGACTCAGATGTACATCATTATGTATTAATAATTTGGTATTTAAACCAATTTAATCCTTCTCCTTAGTTTGTTTACAGTAAATTACTATTGATCTCTCAAATTTGAAAAAAATCAGTTTTTAAGCTTGTGATAGAGATTCGATTGCATTATTGCTTGCAACACCAGTGGGGTCCATGTTTAGTTATTTGTTTAACACTTGTTTAAGATGTAGTTTTCTTTCTTTCTTTCTAGTAGTGTAATTAATAGCATAATTCATGTTTCATTATGACTCTTTATACATGTATATTTTGAACTTTGATTGCATTCATTTCATCATTATTTACCCCTCCCACTGGTCCCTTTCCTCTTCCAAGGTATAATTTTTCAATGTATTAAAATATAAAATTTGGACTAGGAAGGTGGCTCAGTGGTAGAATGCTTGCCCTGCATGCATGAGGCCCTGGGTTCGATTCCTCAGCACCACATAAGCAGAAAAATTCAGAAGTCACCCAGTGGGTTCAAGTGGTAGAATGCAAGCCTTGAGCTGAATAGCTGAAGGACAGTGCCCAGGCCCAGAGTTCAGGCCCCATGACCAACCAAAAAAAACCCAACATATATGTATATATATAATTCTAGCTTCTTTTTTCTTTTCTTTTTTAATAGCCATTTAACTTTATTATTATTATTATTACGTGTGTGTGTGTGTGTGTGTGTGTGTGTGTGTGTGTGTGTGTGTGTGTGTGTGTGTGTGTGTGTGTGTGTGTGTGTGTGTGCGCTGGTATTGGGGCTTGAACTCCGGGGCATGCCCTCTCGTTTGTCCTTTTCTACTACTTGAGCCACACCTCCACTTCCATTCTTTCTTTTCTCCATGTTTGCCTTTCTTTAATTTTTGTTTGATTATGTATATTAAACAGTCGTTCTCACCTATGGTATTTATGTAAACCGCAAGATAGATGAGAAGTAAATGCACAGATGTTTGTCCACTGGTCATGTGAATTAAACTGTGATATAAAGAATGAAGTGAGGAAGATGGGAGAAATATTTAAGAAGTAGAATTGGTGGGTCTCAGTGATCAACTGCATAGAGATTCAGAAAGAAAGATCTTTAGGATGATTTCAGTTGCGTAGGGAGATATATTTATTGACTAATTTTTTTTTAACTTAAGGCTTCATCCTAAGTCTGAATGAAGGAAATGAACAGGATGACTGCATTTTTGTACAGATCACATGATTAAAAGTTTATGGTGAGTTCCCAAAGGCCCCATATGAGACTTGTTTAGAACAAGACCAGGACAAGTAGCTTGAGACTAGATAGATATCTGGAAGCCTTAAGGCACTACTGAAAGAATTGACACTTTGAAGGCAATAGGAATCAGCCCATCACACTCATTTGTGGGTTTGGAGAGGAGGAGATATATAGTCAAGGCTAAAGTGAAATTCAGTGAACAAGTTTCCATATAGGCTGTCAAAATTCTGAGTAGCAGCTGCCACTATCTCTGTGAGGCTTAACTTCTGTAGCCGTGATGAGAATTTTTTGATTGTTTGTTATTGTTGTTTTTTTTTCCTTTTTGGAGGAATTAATAGGGCATGGTTTTTCCTGTATTCTAAAAAAGACTCTAAATATTCTGTTTGCAATTGATCTTATTAAACCAGAGTATGCTTGTAAGTAATATTTGTTATTTTAAGAGAAAATAACTTCTGAGACATTGTATTTCTTCCTCAAAATGTCTGTAGGTATTCTGGTGCTTGGGGCCAGGTTTATATCTGCTATGGAATGTGCTAGGAAGGAAATAATCAAGAGAACTTGATAGAAATAGGGCTGCTGGGGTTTGGTGTAGACATGCCTTCAGCGAAGAGGCAGACTAGATGCCTTTATTCAGCAAATATTTGTTCAGTAGGCACTGTGTGAGGTACTTAAGGCCTTTTATAGTCCCATGGTTTTACATTATTAAAAGCTTTCTACAGTATTAAAATTTAATTCTATAACTAGAAAAGAATGTGAATAAATCCTTTGAAATACAAACAATACTTATAAAGGCTTGCAAGTCTTGGGTATATCCTTAGTTGCTGAACAAAATAGCATAATAAGCCTGCTATCTCTTGAGTGGTCTAAAGCAGTATTTTCTAAACTTTTATTTTCTGTGGTGCTTTCCCCCTTGTTTTGTGCTATGGAGTCTAACTTTCCTGATTTAATTTCTGTTGCATTGACTCAACAATGTTGATCTGAACTAAACAGATTACCAGATACATTATTGAGGCCTGAAGTGTTCAGTTTGAGAAACACTGGTTTAAACTTTATTTTTAAAGCCTAATATAGTTGTTTGGAAATAATCAAAGGCCATAGGTATATTTGTTAGTAAGTATTTATATTTATTTTGTCCCAAGCAGAATATAGTCATGCTAGTGAAATTAGGAGTTAGTGAATTAAATTATTGAATAGATATTTGAATAGCTACTTTGTTGTATGATCTCTTCCAGTTTTCTTATTTCTTTCATCTCTTAATTCTTTTGCATTTTAGTTTTTCATTCAGTTTGCTTTTCATTAAAAATAACAATATGATCGATTGCTTAAAGGGCTGCTTCTAACAGATTTTGCTATTTGTGACCTAATAACTTTTCTTGCCTTGTGACTTAGTTGAACATTTCTTGCGATTTCTTTCCTATTAAAAATAAAACATGTCTGAGCTAAAGCTCAGTGGTAGAGCACTTGCTATGTGATATCGTATTAAATAATTGACATATATTCAATTGCTTTTAATAGTTTCCTATAAAGTCAAAAGTGTTTTTAAACAATTGAATATATTAATTAATTAATTAATTTAACATATATTGACAGATGTTGTTTGATGTAAAGAACTGTGTCAATCTTGTTCAATATTCTATCACCAGTGTCTGGTATAGTACTTGCCATGTATTATGCGCTTGTTGTTTGTTGAATGACTCAGTTGACACATGGATGAAGGAATACCTACTTTTGCTTAAGTTATTGGAAATTATAAGAAATTGACTCTTATAAAAGCAGTACTTATGTGGTGCAATCCTAGTAGCATATGTTAAGTGCTGCAGGCAAAATGATTCAGAATAACACTCACCTGAATGTCATGCCCTCTGAGGCCAGAGTCATATCGGGGAAATAACTTGTTTCTTTCATTTTCTGTCTGTGATTATGGCACTTTATCTTCATGTGTAAAATTGAGATAACAGTGATTTATCTCATAGAATTGATACAGATATTAAGTGAGGTCCTATAGGCAAATTGTCCTCCACAGGCAATGACAACTAACAAATGTTCCACAAGTCTTAGGTGTTTCTACTTTTATTATTATTGGAAGATAAATGTCCTCTAAGTTCTGAGGTGTTCTCTGCACTTCTTTATGAATTGGCAGCCTTGTGAGAGGGACATTAAACTAGAGTGTACTGTGATGTTCAATAATCCTCCGGGTGTGAGCCTTCAGAACGTGAAAAGCAGGGAGGTTGCATTCAGAATAGCAGTCACAGGAAGTTTCCTGATAGTGCTTGTGACTGAACCTCTGAGACATGAGGATTACATCAGTCTCAGACAGGGGTGGCTAGGATCAGGAAGATACAGAGGGTGGTAGGCAATGTTGAAAGGCACAAAAATAAGGTGGAGAGGGAGAGACCTGTATGAGAGAAAAAGGAGTGCTGTCATTAGGGAAAAACTAGATGTGAGTTGTGGGTTAGGTGGGCTTTACGGTCAGCTCTCCAAAAGCTCACAGGGGATGCCTTCAGAATTTGTACTTGAGAAAGATGATCCAGAAGTGGCAAGAATGGGTTGTGTTGGAGTATGAGGAGAAAACAGCCAAGAACTGGATGCAATAAGTAACAGGAGAGTTGAAATTATGAGAGAATGAAGGGTCACGGCTTTATAGCAATGGAGTTGGAACATTGGGACAGTCTGCACTGGGGAGGTACTGAGCCTGTATCAACACGGTAAATTCTAAACTTCAAGTAATAGTGTTAATTCTAGAACTGCTGAATTTTTCCATGGAAGGAAGGGAGTTTGGCTACCAATCAAACCAAAGGGTAACATAGTCTTGTTCCATAATTTCTTTAATGGCCTATAAAGACAGTTATTTGGCATTCTGTGTATGTAATGTTTTTATTTGTGATTAAAATCTTCTAGAGGTGTCTGATAAAATATATTAGTAATCCTGGCTCTCAAGAAGCCTTAGGGCCTAGAAATAAGAAAAGCCAAAACAATACAAACAACCAATTATACTGCATAGGCAATGATAATTTCATTCTTCTTCTTCTTTTTTTTAAGGGAGTGTGGTATGTTGAGTAGCTATCTAGAAAATGAAGAGCACTATCAAGTCCATGGGGATTTATGAAATGTTATACTGCTCTCAGTCATACTTTCCTCAGGCAATGCTTGTTTATGGGTCACCTACTAATAGTTCTGTAATTAGGCAATGGAAAAAGTAGCTGTTGTCTCTACTGTCACTGAAATGATATTCTAGAAAGTGAAAGAAAATGGAACCTTGTATTGTCTTAATACTGGTATTAAAACTGGTAACTTTTTTTTTTTACTTCAAGTTCCTTTTAAGTTGTAATATATAGATATAATGTATGTGTTAATCTATCTTTCTGACAGTGTAGGGGTATTATTGTGAAAATTAGATGAATTAAAACATGAAAAATATTTAAGATAGATTAAGTGCTTAATTCTTGCTAGCTATCATTTTATGTTAATGTGATACTTGATTTATTATCAAGACTTACCTGTTTTAGCATGAACATAGAGTATTTCAGAGGCTAGTAATTCCATTAAACATTTTTTTTTTTTTTTAGTGACCTTCATTCAGAGTTGATAACATGGCTCACAGGCAATTGTTCTGGTTTGAGCCTGTTAGGTATGGTACATTACTCTACAGTGACAACTTTAATGACTTGTCTTGCCACTGGTGAAAAGAACTCTGTCAAATTTCCTTCTTTTGGTAGTAACTTAGTACTGTATATTGTTGAGTCCAGTAGGCCGGCAGGTCCCCCTTTAACACAATATTATATTTGATGCCACTCACTAGAACCAATTTCTTGAATGTCACAGAGTTGTGCGTTTATTTTTTTTTCATTTAAACCTATAAACTTAATTCAATGGTTTTTTTTCTACTTAAACTACATAATATCCTTGATGTAGGCAAGATTTCTGTTAGAAGAGCAATCAGGTTGCCAGCTCAATGGATTCCTGGAAAGAGACAGTCAACTTTTGAATTCAGAAGTGCTTTGAGTTGCCCTTATCCCATTCAGAGGGAAATATGAACAAAATTATAAAATTAAAAAAATATTTTTAGTGTCTGTTGTTTAGACAACTAATGGTACTAATTGAAAATTAGTGATACTGTTGGAAATTAATTGAAGTAAAAACTTTGACATCTGTGACATTTATGGTATACCATATCCCAGGTAAAGTACCATCTGTGTCTAGAATGTGAAATGCTCATTGACTTTTCATCCCCTCTCCCCACCCCCTTTTTAAAATCAGACCTAACAAAAATACATAGAAGTGATTTAACTTTTAGCCCTCAGGTTTTTATCCACCTGTGTAAAATGCTGATTCTTATTAGTATTGTAATTCAATTTTCCTGTTTGTAGCTGTAGATGTTTAAATGTATGCATGTTTTCTTTCAGGGTATATTGGATAAAGGACATTGTGGTGGCAGTGACAGGAGAGAATATGGGAGCAATGAGGAATATTATTCAGAAGTACCAGCATACACGCATCTCACTCGTCGAAGCTGGAGAGACTCGTCACAGGTCAATTTTCAATGGTCTGAAAGCCCTGGCGAAGGATCAGCCAGACACCCAACTCTCTAAGCCAGAAGTTGTGATTATCCATGATGCTGTCAGGCCATTTGTTGAGGAAGATGTCCTCCTTAAAGTTGTTGCAGCTGCTAAGGAACATGGGGTGAGCGTTTTTACTCCTGAGAATGGATAAAAGGGCAAGGGTTCCAGTAAGGTGATTTGTTGAAGTTCGATAGACATATAGAATAAAAATATTGTTCAAGTGGGCATGGTGAACTTCAGATGTTATGGTGATTTCTTTCACTGCATAGTATTGTAGATTGTGAGTGTGTTTTGGAATTTCTTTTGATGTAGACAGTGTATTGTAATATGAGATATTTGGAGAAGACACAGCAATGGTATTATTACAGTATAATATAGCAAATAGTTTGATGGATTGGTCATGATGCATTACCTCAAAGGACTAAAATTAGGGTGGCTGGCATTAGAGTTGTATGTACACAGATGCTCAAAAGTGTGTCAAGGCCCAGTTTTGTTTTGTTTTGTTTTTTTTCTGTATGTCTCCCAGACCCAGTTTCTCTATATACTGCATTCCCTGGCTTCATCAGGAGGCAAGATGTCTTCTATAGGGCAAGTTATGTCTCCTTACAGTTGATAATGATGTGCGTATAAAATTCTAAAAGTACAGATTTCCCTCCATTATTGTGAAGCAGATTATGTCATTTTCCCCTGGCTTTTATGCTGCCTTGTGAAAAGTTTGTTAACATACAAAATTGTATTCCTTTGAAAGTAATCCATCTCTTCTTTTTCAAGTATATGTTTTCATTTTTGTTAGTTACTCAGTTTCTATGTTATATCTAGATTTGGGTTTCTATTTTTTAATCTTCCTTTTGATAATTGTGTTATTATGAATTTTGAGTTGTATCTTTTTGTTCTAGAAATTTCTGAGCAACTATGTGATTGAATATTGATTTTCTAGCATATTATACCTATGCCTACTTTTTTTCTCTTTTTATGAATTGTTATATATATACTTTTTATCCTATTTTTATGTTTATTAAGTTCTTTCATATTTTCATGATTTTGTTTACTGCATGCTGGGTAATCTGTTTTCTATTTCACTTTTTAACTGTGTCTAATCTCTGTTTGAGGATTTAAAAAAACACTAATATTTTCTAATTCTTTGGAGTCCTTTTTAGTCCTTTTTTCAAATCTGATTAGCCTGTTTTTGATTTTGCATTTTGTTTCTTAATATTTAAACTATTTATGCAGTATTGCTAATTGTACCTCTTGGTAGTTCTCCAAATTTTTATTTCTGCTCACTTTTGCTCATGATTTGCTTCCTCCTTTGCTTTATAATTTGAGCTGTAACAGATGGCGGAGAATGAGTGTGGCTCATTTTTGGCAGGACTTTATCAGCAGGAATTCTTTGGGCATAGGAAAAGACTATATTTCTGAAGCATGGATTTATGTTTCTTCTGCCATCAATTTTAAGCACTTTAGCAATTTATAACACCATTGCACTGATTATTAGCTCGAGGTTTTCTAGAGTCTGTGGGAATGTCCAGTTAACCTGAAAACCATCTTGCAGCTAAGTTCATTGATTTTCCCAGAAGAAACTGTCCCTGTTTTCTAGATCCAGAGTCATGAGAGGCAATCTTGTTTGAACTCTTTCCTTTGTAGTTTTTTCTTCCTTCTTGATTTTAAGTGAGGGCAGTATGCTTCATGAGTCTGAGCGAGGGCCACAGTCTCAACTACTTAGCCCAGAGTCAACATCTTATTCCTCATTACATTTTCTCTTCCAAGCTAAACCCTTTTGGTAATCCAAATCATCTCCATTATCTTGATTCATTTGCTACTCCTTGTACATTTTGTAGAGCCAAGCCATAATCTTAAAAGCTGTTTGTAAAATTTTTTCCTGCCTTTCTTAATCTTTTTTTTTAATATGGAGAAAGATTATTTTCAAGATATAAAGTTATTGCCATTTTGCTTAAAATAGTTGCCAACTTTTCTGATCAGCACAGGAGTTTTGACCTGCTCCGTTTCCGACCTGGGCCGGTTCACCCCTCCTTAGGCAAACTGGTGTCCCCCCCCCCCTCCAGGGAGGTCATCATATTGATGCCGAACTTAGTGCAGACACCCGATCGGCATAGAGCACTGCAGCCCAGAACTCCTGGACTCAAGAGATCCTCCGGGCTCAGCCTTCCGAGTAGCTGGGATTACTGACACGCGCCACCGCGCCCGGCAGTTGCCAACTTTTCTAAGTATGAAGTAATCATACAGTTCTGCATAGCTTTAACGAGGCAAACAACAAGAGTATTTTCTTTTAAGGACAATGGTAGAAAGTAAAATAAGTTGAAATGTTAAAAAATGGAAAAGGTAGGCGAGAATCATATTGAGGACTAACTGACTTTTACATACTGTAAGAAAGTGCAAATAATGTCTTGAGGAGGCAGCATCAGCTAGGCATTCTCCTGGAGGAAGATATATGGTCAATTTCTTGTGTATTTTTCTTCTAGCTCTGTTTCTGTACCCATTTGTACGTGATGCATTCTTAATCAAATTATCATCTTCTTACTGTAGTAGTTACATTTACTATCTTTGTTTCTATACTCATTTATTCCCTAATAGAATTTCAGCTTCCTTTTTTGTGACTAGTCTATCCAACATCTTTTTTAAAAATTTAATTTAATTTTATTGTAAAGGTGAGATATAGAGGGGTTTATTCTATATCTTTTGTGGCTTCCTGATTTACAAACAAAATGTATTTTTGGTCTGTTGTGTGGTCAAGCATTTGTCTGGCTTTTGTTCCAGGTTCTGGGGAAGGAAGAATCAAAATACTGATTTTACTAGATAACAGGAGGATCTTTGCTGTTCTCCATTTCCTTGGATCATGTCTGAGCTCATCCTAGTGGGATGACATAATTTGGGATGCAAGCAAAGGAAAGATGGATGATGAGATTAGAGGGTTGAGACTTTAAGCTATCCTCATATATAAGGGAAAAAAGTGGCTGAAGATTAAGTTGAATCATATGACTCATGTCATTAGTGAATCATTTGTATGCAATGAAACTCTAATGAACTGTGTCTTCTAAAGCTTAGGGCAACTTCCTAGTTAGTAAATACATTGATATAATGGGAGTGGTGTACCCAGAGTTCTTGGATAGAGGACAGGAAGACTTTATATTGCAGACTCTCTGAGACCATACCTTACATGTCTCTTTGTGGTTTGATTTATGTCCTGTGTTGTAAATCTGAAGTTGTTAGCTTATCACTTTTAGTTTTATGTGTTGGAGTAGGAGTCATAGGAACCTCCTGGATTTATAGTTAGTTGGTCAGAAATGTGGGTGGCTTGAGAACCTCACTTGGAGCTGTTTTCTGAAGTAAGAGCAGACTTTCTCTGGACTGTGCCCTTTAACTTGGGGGTCTTTTATTATCAGAATTGAATTATTTCATAGTTTTGCAGTTGGAGTTGAAACATAATGCAGACTGTATTAATCATGACAGTGTTAACCACCTCCTTCTTCCTGGAATTTTCTCCCTACCTTGGTTTCTGTTTTCTGTAATTATGCTTTTTTCATTCCCTTTCACAGTTTTTTTCTTTAAGATATCTCTTTTTATTCTTTTTGTTGTTGTTGGTTGTGGGACTTGAACTCTGGGCTTGGGCGCTGTCCCTGTGCTCTTCACCTCAGGCGAGGTCTCTACCACTTGGGCCACAGCACTGCTTCCGGTTTCCTACTGGTTTATTGGGGATAAGAGTCTCTCGGACTTTCCTGCCTGGGTTTGAATCACGATCCTAAGATCTCAGCCTCCTGATTAGCTAGGATTACAGGCATGAACCACCCTCGCCCAGCTCCTTCTTTTCTTTATGTGATTCTCTTAATTTGCTATGGTTGTTGCTAAACCACGGCCTTGGAGAAATCTGAATCATGACTATATTGTTTTAAATTTTTTCTTTATAAACAAACAGTAAAGTTCACATTTCAGGCAATTATACATGCACAGATCCTTGTTATCACTACCAGGATGTGGTAGGAATACCACAGAGGCTTCTCTCCTTTGCCTTTTATATTCCAGACCTCCCATGATCCTTGGAAGCCAATCATACATTCTTCATTACTATAGTTTTGCTTCCCTGTCCTTTCCACCCCAGAATAATATTTGTAAAAGAAATGTAATTCTTTAAGACTACCCTTTCTCTTTTCATAATATATTTGCTTGCACATTTTATCTCCCACTAATCGAAGGGTATCTTCTCAATCTCTTATGCTGAGCACTTTTTCCTGAATATCAGAACTTTCATGCTCAACTTCCAGATGGACATAGTCACTTTAATGTGCCTTTAGTGTCTTCTAGCATCAGGTGGTCCTTGGCCAAATTTTCTAATCCTGTCTCTTGTCTTGACTTGAATATTGTGCTTTTGGCAATAAAGGAATGCACAGATTCCATTTCTCCAATCTCCTTCCTACAGAGAATAAAATGATAAGATTTTGATATTAGAAAGGCTGGGAAAGATGATTCTTTCTGGTTTGGTAGATGGATTAGGGGATGAGTTTGAAGGAAATGAAAATTGGTTTGGAAAGTGTAGCAATGGTTCTGATGAGAGATAATGATGACTATCTAAGTTACTGAAATTAAGAAGATGGTAGAGAATGTTCAGGGAACATTCCTTCCCTTTTCCTGATGGTAATAGGCCTCATTTCTTTTCCTGAAATGCCTATGCTCTGTTTTCCTCTGTATCCCTCCAAGGGTCTAGAATGAAGTTTCTATTCTGACTTGCTTGCCACAATTGTGTATATGTACCATTGGCAATAATATTTCCATGGCTTATTCTGCACTAAATCATGAGTACATCCTATTGCTCATGTCATAGAGCAAGCTTCCCTCCGTTTTTATTTTGTATTGGGGTTAAGCTTCCAGTATTTAAGATAACAGGGATCTTGTTTTAAACAATTCAGGCTTCAGACATTAGTTTTTGTTTTTGTTTTTGTTGTTTTTGGTATTATGCTGGTGTGGAACAGATATCTCAACTTTGACAACATTTTACATAAGAGATTCTTTGTTGTATATGTGTGGGGTCAAGGGTCCTATGTACTGTAGTGGGTCCAGCGGCATTCCTACTGGCTTCTTCCTCTCCAGATTGAGAATCACTAATGTGGCAGAGTAATAAAATAGGAAAAATCATAATTGGTCACAATTATGCATACCTTTTATCTTTATTCTTCAATGAATAGTTGACCTTATGATTTAATGAGCAACTGAGTATAATGTGAGTTTACACATGGCTGTGGCTATTTTGTTTGTTGAACAGGCTAAGCAAAATTTTTAAGTATCAGACTACTTAACATTACAGAATACTCAAAACCAAAGGTATATATAGAACTTATTTCTTATATAGAACAAAATATATATCATCATAAAAGATTTTTACTAGTTTTGGGTTAGAATATATGAGTCATTTACATTGTTTCTCTTGAGATACAATTATATTTATATAGCTAGAAACATTGTTGCAGGAACATATCTGTGTAATCTCTGGATTCTGCAAGATGAATATATGTAGCAATCATTAACAGCACTGTGGAAATCCTATTGAAGTTCATTTGTATGCATGAGGAAGAGTATACTTTACCGCTTAGTTTTGCAAGTTAATACCATGTATTCTGGGCACGAATGGCAAATTACTTGGCAGATTTTTGCCTCTGCATTTGGAAATTTGACTTTACATAGAATTACCTATGGCTAATCAGTTGATTTTGATAAATTTTTTACATGTGTAAAAAAGTCCAGGTGACTGATTCCTCTACATTACGGGAGAAACCTTGGTACTGAGTTAAATCCAGGGGTTAAGAATCAGTTTTGTGATAAATCAGAAAGTTTTGGCAACTATATTTCATGGGAAATGTTAGATTTACTTTTCTAAGTTAAAATGCCCATAAGTGCTTACTTTCAGATCTATCTCCTGGACTACCAAGAAATGAAAACCTCTCTATTCCTTTTCTTTTTCTACCCACTTTTAGTGGTGTTTTGTATAGAGATAAAATCATCTAAACCAAACTTTCTAAAATACCTCTATTTTTGTGTTAGATAAATTTTCTACTCAACTGATTAGTTTATAAAGGAGATGGGATATTTTTACATTTTTATATTTCACAGTTTTAAAAAATATTTTATTGTGAAAATACTGTTCAGAGGGTTACAATTATATGGGCAATGTAATGAGTACATGTTGCCTCCTCCTTTGTTTCCCCTTCCCATCCCTTCCCATTTCCCCCCACCCTCCCCCCTGCCAAAGTTGTAAAGTTTGTTTTTTGACATAACAACTTGTACATCTCATTGTTGCAATGTGTCCACCTGTATTCCTATTTAAACGGTTGTTTTTGCCCTTCTCCTCCACAAATTATACCAACATCAAATACAGTGAAAACATGGGTTATACCGTGGGAGAGGGACATACAAAGCAACAAATAAATAATCTTATAAATATGTTAGAAACAATCTCAAGAAAGAAAAAAACATTTGACTACTTACCTTGGGGTTCATTTCACCTAACATCAACTTATCTGACCTTTTCTGCTTGTCTTTTCTGCAAATAAGGGAAACCATGGGACCTGTGTTTCTTTGGGCCTGGCTTACTTCACTTAATATAATTTTTTCCAGGTCTTTCCATTTCCTAACAAATGGGGCAATGTCATTCTTTCTGATGGAGGCTATTTCACATTTTTATACTTCCAAAATCTCTTAATTAGCAATGATTAACTTTGACAAAAGTATTCTATAAATACTTATTAAGTAGTGTTTCAATGATGGCAAGTTGGCTGACTAGAATTGTAATTATATGGTTGGAAGATATCTGTTGTACATTGTCATAATTAGCTAGAATATAAATGCTTGAGGAGGATTGCATGTTTGTAACTGCTGTATCCATGGGATAAGTATTGTTCAATTTAGCTTTTAAAAAATTAAAAAAAGTAGAAGTGTGGTTCATTATTATGTTTTATGATATGTATCTGTGATAATTTCTTGCATTGACATGTATAAATACCTTGATAGATGAGCTTCTGAGGCAAGTAAACACTATAATGCTGAGCTGTTAAACTTCCATCTAAAGCTTAATTAGGCTAATACCAGAGAGACACTGGTCCTGGATAAGTTATGAATGATGCTTTATATAATAAAGTCCCTAGAGAGCTAGTATTTTGTGCGTCAGTGGTGTTGTCCACACTTGTATTTTAATTTTGCTGCTTTCATTTTCAGCACACATTGTAACACTGAGAACTCTTGGTGTATTTGTTTCTGAACAGGGGACCTACCATATTAGTGTTAGCATCTTCCTTCTATGTTCATACCAGATGCCTAGGGGAGTGACAGTGAGAAGGGTCATCTCACTTCATGGTCAGTTTGCTTAGTCACATCTCTGAGGCTGCTGTCAGTTTGTGACTGCAGCTCCCTTTGCATTGCACAGCTTCTCCTACTGGCCTGGAGGCTTCCAGAGATAAGAACCTACTAATTGCTTCAATCTACCAAACCTGCCATAATGTTATCTCAAATGTGGATAGATTCAGATTCTGAGAAATTAATTTTCAGTAGGAGAGTCAGAAAATGTATTTTAGAAATCGTGTGTGTGTGTGTGTGTGTGTGTGTGTGTGTGTGTGTGTGTGTGTGTGTGTGTGTGTGTGTGTGTGTGTGTGTGTGTGTGTGTGTGTGTGTGTGTGTGTGTGTGTGTGTGTTTACTGGTTCTGGAAGTTAAAGTCAGGGCTTTGGTGCTGTCCCTGAGCTTTTTGGTTCAAGGCTAACACTCTACCATTTGAGCCATAGTTACACTTCAGCTTTTTTGGTGGTTAATTGGAGAATAAGAGTCTCATGGGACTTTTCTGCTTGGTTTTGAACCTCAATCCACGGATCTCTGCCTCTAGAATTAAGTGTGGCAGTAACCAGTGCCTGATTAGAAAACTGGCTTTTTTTACACACAGAAACATGTGGAAAACTTTGTATACTTGTATCTACTGTTTGAGCCAAGTCACAGAACATTAATACTAACTTTGAGATTTTTCTCCTCCCAAATCTTACATAGTCTTCTTCAAATGGATCAACATTACCTGAACATGACTGTTTTCAGGTCTTTCTCTTTAGCTATGTCCCTAAAGAATACATGCAGACACTTTGTATGGTTTATGTTTTGCATATATTTTGGCCTTTTGTTGCACATTGTATTTAGGAAAATTATTTCAAGTAAATCTGTGCATCAATGCTTTATTCACAATCACATCTGTGATCTCACAATTCATTCATTTTATAAATGACAGTTGTTTTCCCAGTGTTTGCTAATACAGATGGTGCTAGGAGTGAGCATTGTTATACATGTGTTCTGCGGCTCATGTGCAAGGATTGCTCTGGAGCAATGATATATGCAGGTTATCAGCTTTACCAGAAGATATTAGAATTCTTCCAATTCTTCACATTGTAATCTCATTGGTAATGCATAACGGGAATTTGAGCTGTTGTGTCCCCACAATAACTTGGTCATATTGTTTAATTTTTCCCAGTATAGTTAATAGTAAATACTTACTTCAGTTTAACTTAGCCATTTGTTAATTGAGTTAAATTTGTCATATAACTATAGGCCTTTATGGCCTCATTAAAATGTCCTTGTAAGTCTTTTGTCTTTAAAAATACTAATATAGGAATTATATATTTTATTTATTTATTTATTTATTTATTTATTTATTGTTGGTCATGGGGGCTTGAAATCTGGGCCTGGGCTCTGTCCCTTAGCTCTTCAGCTCAAGGCTAGTGCTCTACCACTTGAGTCACAGCACCACTTTCAGTTTTGTATATTTTATTTATTTATTTATTTATTTATTTATTGTTGGTCATGGGGGCTTGAAATCTGGGCCTGGGCTCTGTCCCTTAGCTCTTCAGCTCAAGGCTAGTGCTCTACCACTTGAGTCACAGCACCACTTTCAGTTTTGTGAGTGCTTTATTGGAAATAAGAGCGTAATGGAGTTTCCTGCCCAGGCTGGCTTTGAACTGATTACAGGTGTGAGCCACTGGAGCCTGGCAGAATTATATATTTTAAACTGTGGTAGTTAGCTAGTGATATGCTGTGTTATATAAAGTCTTTTGTGGTGAAATAAATTTTTAATTTTGATAAAATTATTAATGTCTTCCTTTATAATAGCCTTTTGTTTTAGATTCCTTTTGTTATCTCTAGATAATGAAGATATTCATTTTCTTTTTTTTTTTTTTTTTTGTCTGTTGTGGGGCCTGAACTCTGGGCCTGGGCGCTGTCCCTCAGCTCTTCAGCTCAAGGCTAGCACTCTACCACTTGAGCCACAGCGCCACTAAGATATTCATTTTCCTCTAAAATATTAGATAAGAAAATAAAATTAAAAGACTAAGTCTCTTTGGAACAAAAGCAGGGTTTGATTTTTCCTTTTTCTACAAGGTAGCTCACTATTCCAGTACTGTTTTTGGAATTATCTCTTGTTCTGTGACCTCAGTTATATATTGAGATTCTATGTCTCCATCTACTTTTTTTTTCAGGACTCCCTTGTCAGTCTGTAGCTTTTGAATCACTTTCTGTAAGTGCTAGATTTTTCTTACTTCCACTTCTTAAATTACATTTGTGTTTGTTTTCATTCATGGAATTCGTAATTTTGTAGGGATTATATATTCTAAGACAATAGAGAATTGTTAACATTCTTTGAGATGTAGTCTGTTTTACCTAGCCAGCATTTGAGAACAACTTAATTCAGAATGCTGGAGGCTGCCACTTTTTCTGTGGAACTCTGGGATTACTACTTTTAATATTTTTCATTAAAGTATCTTGAATTGTTTTCTTGCTTGTTAGGCCTATGCAAAATTGTATCTTCACCAAAATTGTATCTTGGTTTTTGAGTCCTTAGACCAGAAATGTTTATTCAAAAAAGGTTTATAGTTAGGAAGAGATTCTTCACTAGAAAAAATATCTAGGTGGAGAAAGAACGTTGCTCTACATTATTTCTTTCATTGTTCGACATAAGGATGTCTTTATATAATTCTTTTAAAGAAATATGAAACTAGATATTTTATGTGATGAGAATTTATTAGGAAATATTTACAATTGGAACAGAGGTTAAAATGACCATTTAAGGCAATTTTATGTGCCCCTGACTTTAATAATTCACATCTTCTAGTCATCTATCCAGCTATAAATCTAATGAATTAGTTCAATGATAAAGTTAGGATTTCTATGCTTCATGATCCAGTCGCCTCTCAAGGTCTACCTCTGAATACTATTGCATTGAGGACCAAAGCTTTGGCATATGAGTTGTGTGTGTGTGTGTGTGGGGAGGGTGGCATTTCAATCTAAACTAAAACTTCATGGAGAGGCTTGATACTAGCTGAAGACAGCTTGCGTTCAAAAGGTGACTGGTTTCATGGTGGTTAATGGAACAGCAAGCTTGCATGGTAATGGAAGTAATTCAATGAGGAATAGAAACTGAGGCAGGATACAAAGGCTATTGCTGTGGCGAAGAACTTGAAGGAAACAGGTCAGTACATAAATGAAGGTGCTAGCTCTTAGAGGGGAGGTGTAACATGTTTTTTGATGTCCAGAGAATAAGTTTTAGACATTTTTGGTGTTGAATTTAGTTCTATTTTATTTGAATTGATGCTATCATAAATGGAATTTGATCATAAATGGGGTTTTATTTTTTGGATCATTTGTAGTACATGGAAATTGTTGATTTTTGAATCGAGCTTTTTCTCTGCATCATTTCTGGATTTGTTGATTTGTTTTTAAGAGTTCTTCAATGAATTTGTAAGTGATCTCTATGTACAAGATGGTGCCATGAGCAAAGAAAAAAATTTTTTTTTGGGTCTGGTTGTGGGGCTTGAACTCTGGGCCTGGGCGCTGTCCCTCAGCATTTCAGCTCAAGGCTACCACTCTACCACTTGAGCCACAGCACCACTTCCGGCTTTTTTCTTTTTTGATTATGTGGTGCTGAGGAATCGAACCCAAGGCCTCATGCACTCAAGGCAAGCGCTCTACCACTGAGCCACCTTCTCAGCCCTAGCAAAGAAAATTTTGCTTCTTTTGGATCACTTCCATTACATTTTCTTAACTAGTGATTCTTGCTACAAGTGCTGTTATAGTGTTTAATGAAAGCAGTGACAATGAATCTTCTTTGCCTTTTTTTTTTTTGGTCACCGAAACAATATTTATTCTTTCACTATTAAGTATGATTTTTAGCTATGGGATTTTCCATAGATGCTCTTTATCAGATTGAATTTTCTTCTGTTTCTAATTTGTATTCTTATTCAAGAAGGGTTATGGGATTTTGTGAAGTATTTTATGCATCTATTAAGAAGTTCACATGTTTTGGCCTTTATTTTATTAATGTTGTATATTAAATTGATTTTTGGTATGTTGAATCAATCTGGCATTCTTGGATTAAATCCTTTTGGGTCATGGTATATAATGCTTTTTATATGTTGTTGAATTTCATTTGCAAATGCAATCAGCCCTCCATATCCTAAGGTTCCACATTATAGATTCATCCAACTATGGAAAGAAAATGTTTTGTATGAACAACATCCATGCTGAACATGTAGAATCTTTCTTTTGTCATTCTCTAAATAATTTGGTATCATAGCCATGAATGTAGCCTATTACATTGTGCTATGTATAAGTAGTCTATAGATGATTTAATGAATACTAGAGTATGTGTGTAGTCATGAGCAAATTTACATTAGGGACTTGAACACCAAGGGATTTTGGTATGCACAGGCAGTACTAGAACCAGTCTGGTGAGGATATAGAATGATGATTGTATTTTGAGTATTTGGCCCTATGTATATGGGAAGGATGTCTGTCTGTGGTTGTCTTGCCTTATGATATCTATGTTTGGTTTTGGTCTATGATAATCCTGGTAATACAAAAGGGAGTTTGGGAACATTCTCTTTTTCTTGCTTCCTTTTTATTCCCTTTTGGAAAAAAACCTGGTGAGGAATTAGTATTTCTCTTCAAAATTTTGACATAATTAACCACTTAAGCTATTGAAGGTCTTGATGTCTCATCCTAGGAAATTTAAGTTGCTAATTTTGCTTTTTCCTTTTTGGGTCAAGTGTTGTCATTTGTATCTAACAATTTATCTTATTCACTCTCTGGATTGTTAAAGTTGTTCTTAATTTTTTTTTTACTTTTATAATTTCTACAATAAAGTCTCTTTTCACTCCTGTTTTCACAAATTTTGATCCTTTCTTTGGTTGCTAGGTGAGCATTTCTTCCAAAAACTCATGATTTCAGTTATATTTCTTCTTCATTTTTGTTGACATATAAAATGAGGTATTTTGTCTAGCGGATCATATTTCAAAGCCAGGTAGGGCTGAAGAGTCTATGAAACGCCATCTCAAAACTAACTAGCAAAAAGTTAGATTGAAAGCATGGCTCCAGAAGTCGAGTGCCAAAAAGCAAGCAAGCTAAACAAAATTTGAGGACCTAAGTTCAAATCCCAAGAATGAAAAAAAAAGTACTTTAGAATTTTGTTCCCAGTTCTAGGCATTGACTCTTACATCTTAACTTTCTAAGGTTTTTTTTTTTTTTTTTTTTTGCTTACTTATTTGTGACTTGGATGACCCATTTTAGTAAGTCTCTTCTGTGAACAGTCTGTGTGAAAGACACAGAAAAGCTTCTGATGTCACTACTAACCCCTTTCAGTAGAGGATAGAGGTAAGATAAAAAGTAAACACATGTGAAAATGATCACCATAGATGCTGAACTTGGATATGATTAGTGGCATTGAAAAGGCAGTGGTGTTAGCAGGGTTTTCTTGGCTGTCTTGGTCCCTGATCAGTCATGCACTGTCTGACTCTAGCCACTAAATCTATTGCCTGCTCATTGCTCAACTTTATTTTCATAATGCCCGAAGCATCCCCGTTCTATAATCTAATCCAATCAAACTCTATCTAATATTTGATATTTGTTCTGATTCTAGGATGGCTCTTGTCTTCCTTTGTTCCTTGGTAAACTAACTGGCCTAAAGTTTAGCATTTGGCTCTCATGTAGATTTTAGCCTCCTCTAGTCTCAGTTTTTAAATTGAGATTTCCCTGTACGCTGATACAAATAAACTGAATTTTCTTGGTGAACTTTATAGATTTTTAGTTTCTTATTCTACCGTATGGGCAATCTCTTCTGCTCTTAAACTAGGAGTATGGTGTTCTATTTCTTTTGGCATGACATCTTTACTTCATGATGACAGAGATGCCTGATAGCAATAGGAGAGTCTTTTTGTGTGTGTGTGTGTGTGTGTGCCTTCCTTGAAATCAGTGGTGATGTCCCTAAACTTTTTTGCTCAAAGCTAGCACTCTACCAACTTGAGCCACAGCTCCACTTCAGGCTGTTTTGGTAGTTAATTGAAGATAAGGGTACCAAGGACTTTCATACTCTGGCTTGGCTTCAAACAATCCTCAGATCTGATTCCTGAGTAGCTAGGATTACAGTTGTGAGGGACCAGTGCCTGGCTGAGTCTGGCATCTTCTTGCTTCTCAATTCTGGGCATAGAAATCCTAAAGCATATGTGAGATTGGGGAAACTCTTGGCTGTATGTTTATTGTTTTGTTTTAGGTCTATCTACCCTATTAGATTCTGTCACACAAAACTGGAGTTGGGGATGGGTTAAAGAAGAAAGAAGTCATGGCTCAAGTGCCATGTTTCTTTCAAACCAAAGTTTAGGAATATATGTTTTTTTCACTTACTGAATTCTCTGGGAAATTTCTTGTGATTTAAGATGGTTTTAAAAATTCTATTCAGTAGTTGTTTGAGTGGAGAAAAAGTCCACAAAGCTTCTTTACATAGACATGTTAGATGTTTTATGTGTTGTTTCACTTTTTTCCTTTTTTTCCACTTTGAAGCCTGACATAGAATAATTATCTGTAAGTAGTTTCCCTTGCACAGCAGTACACGATCCTCGTTGTACATGTGTTTACTTCCATTCTTACCTCTTACCCCCATAATAGGGGCTAAGTTTGACTAGTTATGCTTGCATCTCTCTACTTTTCACCTACTTGGACACTATGCCATATCTCACTCCCAGCTGTACTGTTTTTGCATTCATGCCTAGGTTCCAAATTTCTACTTGATGGCCTGGAAATGGTGATACAATTTGTAAACTGTCTGCTTGGCTCACATCACAGCTTTGATTTCCAGCCAATTTCTCTTGGCTTTTGTAAATTACCATGTGGACTGTCTATCTTGTTTAGATGTTGGTCTCTTCAAAAGCACACTTGTTCCATTTGTGCATCGCCTTCACGTGCTGTGGTGTTCATGCGGTAATCCTGGGAAGTCAATGATATTTTTGAGTCAGTATAAGAAGGCCTAGTTAACTGCTCACCTCAAAATATTCTTGAAAGGCAACTTTATTAAGGTGACTCTCTGGTCATTATAGTCAAGGTTTTATTATAATAAACCCTTATCAAATATAAAGGGAAAAGTTGTCAGACACAATCTTTAAAGTGTTAAGGTTTAGATGTCTTCCTATCGTAAAGTTTATATGTAACTTCTAATGAGACAGAACTTTCATCGAAGTAAGGAAGATCAGTGGGAATGTTGCCTAAGGAAACATTTCATGGAGGTCAAGTTTGAAAGGAACTGCTTTTCAAAGGAATTAGAATAAGACATAAATTCATTGTTATTTGGCTTGTTTAGTCTCAATTTAGGGAACTTGGGGAGTTGGTCTGTTTCTTTAGTATTCTAATGTGTAAATTAAATGTTCTGAAGGCTCCCTAATATGTAAACATTCATCTGCAACACTTTAATTATTTCACAATAGTCTTTCTCTTTTTTCCCTCCCCTCTGGAGGGAATACTCAATTGTATCTTAGCATCCCTTTATAATATTTGACCTCAGCGACTTAGGATGAAAAGGATTTTGAACTTATGATGAAAAGAATAATTTCCCCCTTGTAGCACATGGGATGACACTATTATGAAATGAAGTTAAGTTTGACATGTGATGATAATTTGACTTTGGGAATTGAAGCAACATTTTCTCAGATTCCTTCTTGAGATGGTTTGTTGAGGGTAGACCTCAGATCTGTTTTTTAAAGTGAGATATAGAATTTAGAGTTTTACTCCAAAATGCACTGTAACTGAACTCAACATTCCATTTGCCCCCTCCCTTTTTTTTTTACTTGTTCTTTAGGCAGCAGGAGCAATCAGACCCCTTGTATCTACTGTTATCAGCCCCTCTGCCGATGGCTGCTTAGAGATCTCCCTGGAACGTGCCAGACACAGAGCCAGTGAAATGCCACAGGCTTTTCTATTCGACGTGATCTACGAAGCATATCGGCAGGTAAGAATCCTGGATTACTGAAATGGCTGCTATTATATTGTGGCTTCCTCAAACCATGAGCACACTTGGGGGAATTTCTAGAAAAACTCATGTGACTCAACATATACTGCCTTGCCTTTCACTTTAGGCTGAGATTGATTACAGGGAGCAGTAAGGAGATGCAGCTGTATCCTCAGAGAGACAAGCAGAGTCTGAAGGCATCCATTTGTTCTCTGTCCCTTGACAGGTTACACAAAGCACACCTCCCCCACTTGCAGTGAAAATAAAGGCACATATGTGCAGTTTTTATGAACAAGGAAGCCTATTAGAAACTAAGCATGTAAGTTGTTTACTGGTATTGGTCATATAAATATCTTCAGGCAAGCATTGTTCAGCATAAACATTGCTGTTCATGTAAACAGTCTAGACACAGCTAACTATCCCTATCAGATAACCACTAAACACTGGCCCAGGCCTTAAGCTTTTACAAACACGCCTTTTTAGGACAATACTCTTGGGTCTGTCGATAGTAAATTTTTTTGTGTCGCTTAGACATCTTAATTGACATTTTAGTTTACGGTAAGAAACTAAGAATTGTGAAAAAAATGTTGCTACTGGAATGTCTTTTTGTATTGTTTTGTTTGGAAACACTTTTGAAATGATTTTTTTACTACCATTGGTTTACATATTTGAATAGGCAGTTACTGACTGCTATGTATTGGGCTTGTTAGAAACTTCTTAATGAAATAAGTTAAAACAATGACTACAGGGATTGTCTGATATTAGACTTCTAGTAGTTTGTTATAAATGGAACTTTTGTATTGCAAGATAACGGTAATATTAGCATTTATACTATAAGAATATAGTAGATATAATTAGGTAGTAGTTCATATGTGTTATGATATTAATAATCTCAATTCTACTACTTATTGTTTTAAAATGAGATTGATTAAACAGGAATTCATTGAATAAGAAGAAAGTGATTTGCATTTTCTTAAAATAATCTGGAATACTTTTAGAGTTTTGTTATTAACAGTTTTCAGGTTATGTTAAGTTTTGAGTTCCTATGTTTTATGAGTAAATTTTGCTGAGCTGCATACATAGACATCTGTGTTTGTCCTTGTGGCTAAATCTTGTCCTGGTTTTTCCCTGTACCTCTTTCTCTCCTTCTTAGTTACCACGGTGTAAGACTATGTGGTCTGCCACAGTGGATGAAACCTTTGAAACTCCTAGCCAAATATCTCCTTCCGCCACATTGTCTGTGTAAAGTATTGTGTCATAGCAATGGAAAGTCCGATTAATACCTACATTATATTAGTAATTGGTACAACTTGGATAGTGGAGAATATAATTGAAATTTTTGTATGTGGAACATATTTTAAGATAAAACTGGGAGAATTTGCCCAGTTGATTGTATACGAGGTATCAAAGATCGTCTCAAAGATTTGTTCTGAAAAATCAGAATACAGATGCCATTTTGGAGATGGAAAAGAAAGTAGTATGAGACTTCTAGACATATAATTTTGAGTCTTAAGGAGAAGTATAGCTGGCACTTAGAGGCTAGAAGCCGCTCTTGTTAAAAGCACTGAGTCTTCACTTGGACTTGTAGATACCTGGTTGTGCAACTAAACTAACTATAAAGCTTGAAATACCTTCTTTCTCTTTGTATCTGTCTCCTGAGTATCACCTTAAACTTTGCATCAGATTCCCACTCAACTTTACATGTAAGCATGGTAGTCGTTTTAGAAGTAGTTTTCATGTAAAACGTAATTGTCCCCCTTTAAGGTTAAAGGTAGTAAGATAAAAGTACTTAAAGTATTTTTTAAAAAAGAGATTCTTCACTGCCAATTTTTTCAACATTTGGTTCCAGATTCGTGGAACACTTCCTACATGTTTCTAGTGATGACCCCCAAATCTTCAAAGAACAGCAGAGCCTTTCAGGCAGATTACCTCACGATGAAACAGGAGCAATGAAAGAGAATTGTCCCCCACCACTCTATGATCACAGATCTGATAGATTAATGTCCTTTGAAGCAAGTTGTGAATACCGTCTGAGCAGCAGCCATATCCATAGCATTGCATTCTCCCACCAGTGGTAACATTTTGATACTGACTGTTTGACCAGAACTGAGATAATTTTTTTTTTTGGGTCAGTTGTGGGTCTTGAACTCTGGGCCTGGGCACTGTCCATCAGCTTTTCAGTTCAAGGCAAGCACTGTAACACTTGAAACACAGCGCCACTTCCGCCACTTCCGGTTTTCTGAGTGGTTTATTGGAGATAAGAGTCTCACAGACTTGCCTGCCTGGGCTGGCTTTGAACTGCTATCCTCAGATCTCAGCCTCTGAGTAGGTAGGATTACAGGCATGAGGCACCGACTTTCAACTTGAGATAATTTTTACTAACTGTATACAGGTTATGTTTTGTTTGACAAGACTGCTTGACCATGCATACTTCTTGTACTTCTTCTTTATCTTAAAGAGGATCATGATCCCCTTTGGAGATCAGGCAAAGACAGGGCTAGGATGCTTCTTGTCTTCCTGATATGGTAACAATCATTAAATTCTTTGCCTGCCTTTGACCCTTACTATTCTGTTTGATTTTTGGGTCAAGTAGATAGGACTAATTGGTTGAGAGGTCCTGAATTCAGACCCTGGATGACCAAGACTTCAGACAGAGGTACTTAGATATGTGAATTTAGAATTTGGTTGAGAGGTTTAGCCAAAGATGTATATTTAGGAGTTGTCATCATACAGACATTTCAAGTTTTTGGATTGACTAAAATTATTAAATAATAAATACAGAGAAAATAAAAGAGACCCAAAGGCTAAAGCCAGAGTTTAGAAGTTAGGTAAGTGCATTATTATTGCTCCTTTTAATTAGCTCCTTAGGAAATGAATTAAATTTCATGAATTAAAAGGACACAAATTTATTTTATTTCAGTTCCGGAGGTTAGGATCCGGAAATTAAGGATCTATAGTACTGCATTACTTCTGGAAGCCTCAGGAGTACCTGATTCTATGTTGTTTCTTTTTTTTTTTTCTGAAAATTTCTGGCATTCCTTGCATCATGGCCCTAGATTTGCACCAATTGAAACTTTTGCTATCATTGTCCCAGTAGTAATTCTCACGGTGACACTCTTGCCTTCCTTTTAGAAGGATCCTAGTGATTACTATTGGTCCTCAGGCCTATTCTTATCCTGGTACCAAACTGGTTTTCCTTCTTTCTTTCTTTCTTTCTTTCATTCTTTCTTTCTTTCTTTCTTTCTTTTTTTTAAACTATAGCTTTGTAATAAAACTGGCTATTGATATTCTTCTAACACTGTTTTTACTGCTAAGGATGGCTTCTGGGTCTTTCATTATTCCATATGAAATTTTGGATTGATTTCTCTTTTCCTTTGAAGAAAGCTGTTGAGATTTTGATGGGTATTGCATTGTATTTGTTTATTGCTCTGGGCCGTACTGCCATTTTTACAATGTTAATTCTTCCTATCCAGGAGCATGGGAAGTTTTCCCATTTCCTTAAATCTCTTTCAATTTCTTTTTTCAGAATTTTAAAATTTTCACAATAAAAGTCCTTCACATCTTAGGTTAAGTTAATTTCTAGAGGTTTTTTTTTTGAGGTTATTACAAATGGGGTTGCTTTCCTGATTTCAGACTTGCTCTTCTCATTGTTGGCATCCCAGAAACCCACTGATTTTGTGGGGGAGGAGGGGTTGAATTTATACTCTGTTACTTTGTTAAAGTTTTGGATCAACTCAAGTAGCTTGCGGGAAGAATCTATAGGATTCTTTAAATATAGGATCATGTTGCCCACAAAGAGGGGTAGCTTTACCTCTTTCCCTATTTGGATCCTCTTTATGTTTTATCTTGCCTTGTTGCTCTTGCTAGGAATTCTATATTATGTTGAAAAGGAATGGGGAGAGATTTTAGAGAGAATTGTTTTTAACTTTTCACCATTAAGTATAATGCTGGCTTTAGGTTTGTCATATATAGCATTTATTATATTTAGGAATGTTCCATGGATTCCTAGCTTCTCAAGAGCTTTTATCATTAAGGGGTGTTGAATCTTGTCAAATGCTTTTTCTGTATCTATTGAGATGATAATGTGGTTCTGTCCTTGCTTCTGTTGATGGACCAATTGAACAGAATAGAAGACGTAAAAATAATCCCAGAAACATATAGCCACCTAATATTTGATAAGGGAGCAAAAAAAAAAAAAAAAAGGTTGAAAGACAGCCTCTTTTACAAAAGGTGCTGGTAAAATTGTCTCTCTGCAGAAAACTGAAACTAGATACTCATATATCACCCTTCACCAGAATCAATTCTAAATGGATCAAAGATCTCAATATAGGGACAGATATTGTGAAAATATTACAGGAAGGGGTAGGGAAAACACTAGGCTTCCTAGGCATAGGTCAAAACTTCCTAAGATCCAGAATCACAACAAATCAAAGAAAGACTGAATAAATGGAATTAATCAAACTGAAGAGTTTCTGTATATCAAAGGACACAGCTAAGAAGATATATAGAAAGGCCACAGAATGATAGAAGATCTTTTCTAGATCTTTTCTAGCAATGCATCAGAAAAGGGCTTAATATCTAAAATATACTTAGAGCTCAAAATATTAAATCCCCCCAAAATAAACCCTCAAAAACTCAATCCAATCAATAAATGGGCTGAAGACTCAAAGAGAAACTTCTCAGAGGACGTAAGAATGGCCAATAGACACATGAAGAAATGTTTAACATTTCTGGCCATAAAAGATATGCAAATAAGAGGGCTGGGAAGGTGGATCAGTGGTAGAGTGTGTGCCTAACCCTGGGTTTGATTCCTCAGCACCACATAAACAGAAAAAGCTGGAAGTGGCACTGTGGCTCAAGTGATAGAGCTCTAGCCTTGAGCTGGGACAGCACCCAGGCCCAGAGTTCAAGCCCCACGACCAACAGAAAAAAAATGCAAATCAAAACAACATTAAGATTCCAAATCACCCCAGTTAGAATGGCTATTATTAAGAAAACTAACAACAACAAATGCTGGCAGGAATGTGGCCAAAAGGGAACTTGATTATACTGTTGGTGGGAATGTTAACTTATTCAATCACTGTGGAAAGCAATATGGAGTTTCCTCAAAAGAGTAAATATAGAACTATCCTGTGACCCAGCAATCCCATTCCAGATGTTTATCCAATAGTACACAAACAAGGTCATACTAAAGCTACCAGCACAACCATGTCCATGCTGCATTGTTTACCATAGCCAAGATATGGAATCAACCCAGTGGATGAATGGACCGAGAAAATGTGGTATATGTACACAATGGAATTCTACTCATCCATCAGAAAGAATGATATTGTACCATTTGTAAGCAAATAGAAAGACTTGGAAAATATTATATTAAGCAAAGTAAGCCAGAGTCAAAGAAACAGGCTTCATAGTTTCCCTTATTTGTGGTAGCTAGAATAAGCCTATAAATCTACAAGTAAATACACTGAATTATACACACACACACACACACACACACAAACACACACATACATTCAACATACACACTGGGACATGATAAATTATATAGGTCTCTAGACATTCACACCTTGAGGACGGAGGAAGATATTGTAGGAACAGATGACAGCGGCTTAATAACTATGAGCATATGATCATTTAAAAATAATGATTTTGAAATGAACTCCAAGAAAAGGAAATGAGATGTTTTTAGTTGCTGTTGTGGCTGTTTTGTTTTCTTTTCGTCTTGTTCGTTAGTTGATTTGTATTTGGAAGGGCAAAGGAGGGCACAGAAAAGATAGAACAAAGGGTGAATAAATACAACAGTGGTTCTTACTATACACTATGTGGGAAAAGAACTGTGTATCTTGTTGGTGGGACAATAGGGAAAAACGGAGAGAGGGAGGGAAGGGGAGACATTTTTCAAAATGAGTTGTACTCATTACCTGACTCATGTAACTGTAACCCTTCTATGTCACCTCTACAATAATAATTATAAAAAAGGAAAACAAAAGATGACCTCATCTTCTAACCTGTCAGGTCTTTAAGCATCAAGTACTGCCTCCCTTGCTTTTAATTAACATCTGTTATGAAGTAAATATGTTAACCAGTTAATAGTAAAATAAAAGTAGCTTGTAGCTCATTGAAAAGTTAAAAAAAGAAGAATTGGGGAGAGTATGAAATGTTTTTTTTAACATGGGAAATAAGAAAGGAAAATGGATGAAATGATTTTCAGGGGAAAGGGCAAATTAAAGGAAATATGAGGGAAATTATAGAGAAGTAACTGGGGATTCAAGGATGAAGTGTTCTGGATCAGAAAGAGCTGACTTTTTACATAGAAATATCTGCAAACCATTTTCCCCACATAAATGCCAGTTGCAAACCATTGCAATCGGCACATTTAAGTTGTTAAAGAAAACATGATTTATATATTTGAACCTTCATAGAATACACCAAATTTAGAATCTCAGTGGTATATATGAAGAATTAAAACACTTTAGAAAGTCGTATTTTCCTTCACATGTCATATTACTCATGATTTTCTTTTTTCCTCCTCTTACCTTTATTATTATTTTTTCTTCTATCAATTGTTTTACAAGTAAAATATTATTTTCTCAGTCTTTGGAAGAATTCTAACAACTTGTAGAAAAAAGAATCAGTAGCCTTGGTTTGGGTCATCTATATATATAATTTTTACTCAGAATAAAGAAAAATTTTCTTTCTTATCAGCCTAAATCTATAAATTATTTTTATCCTCTTGGTCATTTTTCCTGTGGGTATTGACTTTATGATTACAATTCTGTAAGTTGCTATCAGTTAAAATTTAGTTACACAAGTTTCTCAGTGGTTCTATATTCAGCTATATCTTTAGCTTTTAACATTAAACTTTCAAGTTTTGTCAGTAAGGGCTGTATACTATGGTCTATTTTTTATTTTTTATTTTATTTATTTATTTCTTTTTTGCCAGTTGTGGGGCCTGAACTCTGGGCCTGGGTGCTGTCCCTCAGCTCTTCAGCTCAAGGCTAGCACTCTACCACTTGAGCCACAGCATCACTTCCAGCTTTTTCTGCTTATGTGGTGCTGAGAAATTGAACCCAGGCCCTCATGCATGCAAGGCAAGCACTCTACCATTGAGCCCCAGGAAGCCCCCTATTTTTTATTTTTTTATATGCATGGCACATGGCTTTATTTTTTAAAATTTTATTTTATTGTAAATATGCTGTTCAGAGTTTACAGTTAGATGAGTAAGGTACATTTCTTGTTGAACACTGTTATGTGGTTTATGTTTTAACTTTATTTCATTGCAAGTGGAGATGAAGCTTTCTCTGTGTGTTTTGTTATTCGGTGTTGCTTTTATTGCTATAGTATAAACATTTTTGTCCTCCCCCAGTTTCATATATTGATATCTACTGCTCAGGTGATGGAGTTAAGAGGTGCAGACTTTGGGAAGGTGACTAGGCCATTAAGCCTCCATCCTTAGGAGTGCAACTATTGTTCCTATTAAAGCTCACCAGGGAGTATGTTTGCCATGTCAGGCCACAAAAAACATCAGTTGTGAGGATATACTGTCCATGAGAAATGGGCCCTTGTTAGACACAGAATCTGTAGTGACCTGATCTGAGACTTCCCAGCTTCCAGAATTATATTTTCATCAATTGCTTATTCTGTCATTTTGATACAGCAACCTGAATGGACTCTAAACACTTACTGAAATCTTATAAATACTGAGGATGAGTAATCTTGTCCTAATTTTTAGTATCTTTATTGTTGATTTTATTTCTTGTATATTATAGGTATTAATCCTTTCTTGATTTTATACATGACACATATCTTCTTTATTATATTAGCATTGTTTTTTTGAGGTTTCATTTGATTCAGTCAAATACTGTTCAGTTTTAGGTCTTAAAAATTTATTTTTTTTGAATTATATTAAGTGAAGTAAGCCAACCCAAAGAAACATAGGCCCCATGGTTTCCCTCATTTGCAATAGTTAGTATATGTATGAGTCAAGCAGAAAAGGTCAGATAAGGTGATGTTAGGAAAATAAACCCTAAGATATGTATTTAAATGTTTTTTTTCTTTCATGCATTTGTTTCTAACGCATTTATATGATTATTTCTTTGTTGCTTTGTATGTCCCTCCCCAACAGTATAACCCCTGCTTTCACTGTATTTGATGTCAGTATAATTTGTGGAGGGGAAGGGGAAAAACAAGTCGTTTAAATAAGGATACAGGTGGACCCGTTGCAACAATGAGAAGTCCAAATTGTCATGTCGAAAACGAATTTTACAACTTTGATGGGGGGATAGGGGGAGGATTGGGTGGGGAGGGAGGCTGGGAAGGGATGGGAAGGGGAAACAAAGGAGGAGGCTACAATGCTTGATAAGAAATGTACTCATTATCTTGCCCATGTAATTGTAATCCCTCTGTACAGTTTTTTCACAATAAAAAAATAAAAAAAGTATTTTTTTGATATGTGGTAGTTATATTTTATTCTAATGTTTAGAGTTTACATTTCATGCTTAGATTGTTAACCCATTTGAAGGTTATTTTAAAATATTCTGCGATATAGGGCTTCCACTAGGTTTATTTCAGCAGCATTTACTAAACCATGTGATTTGCAACTCTATTATACAATTTATAATATATGCTTAGAGTGAATTCAAAGTTCACCCATTACTCATTAGTTTCTTGTGAAACTATTTCATTCGTTTGTTCTCTTAATAACTTTCAAAATTGTTTCTTTTAGCAAGCCTCTCTAGAACATGAAGTCCTAGGCCAAGCTTAAATGTTGATGCATGATGAGTTACTACCAGTCTGGTCACTAATCCATTCACAAACGCACATTGCTGTCACTTAATATCATGGGACATATACAGATAGCTTTATCCAAAACTGCATTTTTTCTTACAATGGACTATTTATTATAAGAGATAGAAATAATGAACATTTCTCTCACAGAGAATGAAATCTTGTTTCTATTACCTAGCTTTTTTAGTAGCAATAGGAGTTAAATCCTATGGCAGGGACCATGGTGTTTTACAGATGCCCACAGGTAGCTACAGGGAAAGCCCTGAGACAATGACTCACGTCCTCAGTTACAAGACCATGCAAGTCCAGTTGCTGTCACTTGCTTTGTTGCATAAGGCTGGGAGACAGGGGAGAACAAGATAACCTGAGGCAGAACATCCATGGGTTGCTTTTTTTATTTTCTATAAGCCAAATATCATTGTTTCTATTCCCTCTGGATTGTTTACTGGCGTTTCTTGAAATTACAAACTTGTGAATTAAATTAATGTTTTTATTTTGTGGAGGGGGTTGAAGTTAGGATCTTACTCTTAAAAAATACTCTGTCCTTTGATTCATACCTCCAACTTTATCCTTCTTTCTTTTCTTTCTTCTTTCTTTCTTTCTTTCTTTCTTTCTTTCTTTCTTTCTTTCTTTCTTTCTTTCTTTCTTTCTTTCTTTCTTTCTTTCTTTTCCTTCCTTCCTTCCTTCCTTTCTTTCCTTTTCTTTTCTTTTCTTTGTTTCTTTTTTCTTTCTTTCTTTTTCCATACAGAGAACTCTTGCTTTTTACCTAGGCCAGCTTTGAATTGCAATCTTCCTACCTATGCCGCTCATGTAGTTAGGGCTATAGATAGGTATAACCATATAACCAAGCCAAATTGGTGCCTTTAAGTTAAAAATTCTTATTTAAGAAAATTGATTTAGATTTTTACATTTAGAGTGTTTATTTCAATGTTTTACATTTGTTGAATACCTGTAACTTTATTTATTGTATAATTTTCAAGATTATGTTGATTTAGTTGATACATAATATTATTTATTTTTATTTTTTGCTAGTACTTGAACTCAGGGCCTTATGTTTGCTAGGCAAGTACTCTTCCACATAAGCCATATTCTTAGTCATTTTGCTCTTAGCTTGTTTTCCATGCAGGGCCTCATGCTTTTGTTAGGCTGGTCTTGGATTTAGATCCTTATACCTCTACCTTCTGACTAGGTGGGATTATACTGAGGTAGCTATGTCTGTCCAGTTAACTAATATTTTCTGTTACTTGCTTGTTTCCCTTTGGAACATCAAACTTATCGCTGTTTAGTTTGTTGAAAACTTAGTTTTAAGTTTGTACTTAAATTCTAAGTATTTTACATAGATGATCACATTTGAAGATAATGGCAAATTTGTCCTTTTCCTTCTAGGTTGTATGTATGACTGCTTTTGCCAGGAGCATGGCCCTATTACGTTGTAGAACACAAATACAGCAGTAGTTTAGTATATGTTTTTGTGAGAATTTAAAAGGAAGGAATTTTTTTAGTAGTATAAAATATGGCACACATTTAGAGATCTGATTTTATTTACCTTATGTGCTCTGGAGTAGGAGAAAAAAAAACTGGACTTAACTGTAGAACTCTGGAGAAAATTATCCGAGTTTTAGATTCCAACTTTCTTCACACTTCTTTAGGGACCACATCTTAAAAAGAAATGAACATCTGTATTCCTATTAGACAGATTTGAAAAATCCAATGTGGATGCAATCTAGTTGCAAGTGGGTTTTTTTCTTAAATTTCATTGTCAAGGTGATGTTCAGAGGGTTACAGTTATATAAGTAAGGTAGCAAATACATTTCTTGTCACACTTGTTACCCCCTCCCTCATTTTTCTCCTTCTTTCCCTCCAACATCCCCCTAAGTTGTACAGATCATTTCTGACAGTGTCTTCTGAGTATCGCTGTTACATTGGTTCCCCCTTTGTCCTTTATCTCACTATTTTGTTGTTCCCCTTCCCTTCCCTTCCCTAGTTCAGATAAACATATATCCAATACCCAGGGTACCAAAATCAAATACAGCGACAACTGGGGATAAACCATAGGGGGGAAAACACAAAAGAAAAAAGAAATCACGTAGTATACTAAGAACAACAAGTATTTTAAAGACTAAAAGAAGACAAATGAAAGATGAGGCAGAGGATGTAGATGTAGAGGTTACTTTTTCTTGCAGTTTATCCTGAATTCACATCATTGTCCTGGGGTGGGGGTGGATAAGATCCTGGGAATGGATTTCAATTTGGAAGATTGCTGGAAATCTCTTGTTTGTGCTTTGTTAGTAAGAAAATAAAAGGTAGGGAATGGAATGTGTGAAAACGGGCAAAATAGGAACACTTATGCTGTCATAAGCAGAAGGCAGAAGGAACATTTGGCCCTGTCAAGAGCTGTTTGTTTTATCTCTTAAGCCCTGATATCTTTGTTAAAGAGTTTGGCAAGGTATGTTGCTTCTGCAAGTGAATAGAAAGGAATTTGAGGTACAATATGTCTTCTTCATTTACTACTGATTCTGCCTTTCAAATCAGGTGCTGGCTTTTTGGTGGATTGTGTGTGGGGTGGCATGCATTAAAGGACTTACATGGGTAGATACTGAAGAATTAAATAGCTTATATTGAAACTCCTGGGACCTGGAATTGCATCATGCGCTCTCTGTGTGCTAGGAAGAATATGCCATAATTTAGGGAGATGAAATAAAATTCAAAATAAAGTCTTTGATTGAATTTAATACTAGAGGAAATCTTGGTGGTGTGGGTTTATCTGAAGTCAGATGGGGAATAGGATAGTTTTTACTGTCTTTAGTCCTATGGATCTCAGTCTTTTGAAGCTAACTCATGTAATACATGTTTTGGCATCTAGCTATAAACTCAGCACTTTATGGCCAAAGCAAACACATTTCCTTCATAGATCTAAGAACTTCAACTCCTTGAATGTTTGGTTCTTCTATTGTAAAAAATTGCAGTATAATGGGGAAAACAAGGTGAGATTGAGAATGTATATTACCAAGAAAAAATACGGACTTTACAATCAGCTCATAACTTTATTCATATCTTTCTTGCTGTTGTGTTAATTAATTCATTTTTCAGATGAATTAATCTGAACATACTTGAACATATCTGGATTATTTGCTATTCGTCCTTCGTCGGCATTGTCCTGTCACTTTGGCTAAACTGGATTAAATAGATCAAGAATGCAATGTAAGTAATATTTAAAAGGCCGAAGTGAAGCATTATTCATCTTTTCTCCAAAGACCTCTGTGCTGTCAGAAAGGGTGATTAGACACAAAAGCCTTTGATGGGTTTCAACCTATTCTTGTCCTCTAGGTCTGTCATCTGGCTTATCTTCCTGATGATTAGCACTGCTGACTATTAGAAGCCTTGGGTTTATTGCCAGGCTTCAGGGTTACAATTGTAGTAGCTAGTCAGAGGCATCTGCTTGCCATGGATCTTTCCATTATTTCTCACAGTCTGCTGTTGAGTATTCTTGGCTTGTAAGATTCATTAGTCAGTGGTTTCTTCCCTGTTCTTACCCTTCAGTCTCTGACGCCTATCCTTTAATCTGTTCCTTCTCTAATTCTCCTCACTGTCATGGAACATTTAGTATGTATGATCTCTTATCACATGTCATGGTGTGATACTGCTTCCCTACATAGATTATCATCCAATGCAAGTAGGATAGTTTGTGTGTCCATTATATGTCTATACGACCATCTTACTCTTGGTTCTTATTATCCTTTCTTTCCCTGTTTGGAAAATAATACATTTTTTTTAGAATATACACATGTCTCTGTGAGGTAGTAATTTTCTGAAATGCTTGGTGCCAAAGTTGAGTTTGTAAAATAACTTTTTCCCTATGCGTATCAAAAAGCATTAGGCATTGCCAGAAGATCCAGAAGAAGTTTTACTTTTAAGTGGTTTTGGCAAGGTTTATTCATATGCTGCCTTAAACATTGAAAAGTTATATGTAATTTCTAAAAAGGATTAAGTGTATACAAATATTAAAGCTAGCATGCATATGAATCACCTTTGTAACAGAAATTAGCCAGTTCTGAAATAGTTTTGTGGGATCCATACCCTACAAAATTACACTCCCTTGAAGTAAACGAACATTATAGACATATTTTCATTATTATTATTATTGATTTATTTTTGAAGTGCTAGGGGATTGATCCTAAGCCTTAGTATGTTCTAGGAAAGTATTCTAGTACTGGGACAAAACCCGAACCCTCACATAATAAACTTCTTATAAAAATTTAATGTTTTCCTTACATATGATTTAAAAGTTAATGTTATTCTTTTGTTGACATTTTTCCTTGTGCACATGCTTAGTGTGTCATTCATAGTTCTATCATGGGTTAGGGATATAGTTTTGCATAATCTAGATGATTAAAGTCATTTCACACTCTTGAGTAAACATAGTGTTTATCTAAATTTTTAAGGACGAGTAGATTTTTTTGTGTTTTTTTTTCACTAATATTTTGAGCAAAGATTTAATGAACACCAAATTTTGAACACCAAATTGCCTATATATTTTATTAAAAAGATTTTATTTATTTATTCTTGCCATAAATGGGGATTGAAAGTTATTTATTTATTTATTTATTTGTTGGTCGTGGGGCCTGAACTCTGGGCCAGGGCAGTGTCCCTCAGCTCTTCAGCTCAAGGCTAGCACTCTACTACTCGAGCTACCACACCACTTCTGTTTTTTTTCTGAGTATGAGGTGCTGAGGAATCAAACCCAGGGCCTCATGCATGCGAGGCAAACATTCTACCACTGAGCCAACTTCCCAGTCCAGGGCTTGAACTTTTTTGGCTTGCCTGATCAGCTGGCACTCTACCACTCGAACCACATGTCCAGATTGGAATTTTGCTAATTGACTGGTGATGGAGTCTCATAGACTTTTCTGCCTGGATTGGCTTACAACTACAATCATCCGAGTCTCAGCCTCCTGAATAGTTAGGAATGTAGGTGTGAGCTACTAGTACTAGGCACATTTTTACTGTGGGTTTTTTTGAAATATCCATACTGTTGTAAAACATTTGCTAGATGAATGATTGCACAGACATTTAAATTGTGTTGGAGAAGAAACAATTACTTTTTTGGTAGACTTCATATTTGGAAGAGAAAGCAAACCAGAAGATTCATTTTGGTAGCATATACTGGCCTTTGTGTACAAAGGTCTGGCAATAACAATTAATCCTTTAGCTTGCTGAACTGAAACATACTTAGTAACTATTGCATTTTTATTCACTAGCATATTGCTTCCTTCAATTCGCATAATTTTTACATAACAATTATATCTTAGAGCCTATTGCTCATTGGAAAAGGAATACAGTCCTATGGGGTTCACAGCTCCATTTCCTTTGCATTGATTGCAGTTCTGATTTGCTACCTGTTTTTGCTAAGCAGAGTTCATCCCTACTTGATTGCTGTTTGAGTTGCATATGGATAAACTAGGATTTGGTTGAGAAGGAGAAAATACAAATATTGTTGAGACTATTGTCACTTCATACAGGGAACTAAACTGGCCTCTATACCTTTGTACTTGAATAATACCTTTTTTTTTTTTAAAAAAAAAAACAAACCAAATTACTGTGGGATTTTCAATTCATGTGAGGGAAAGGGAAAATTAGTTCTTTGAATAGCTCCTGGATGGAAAGCATAGTACTAGTAAAGAATTGTTCCATCTCTAAACTGTCTTAAGAGTATATGTACAGAGTCAACAACCATTAAATGTCAGGGCAAGATTGAAGTTGAAGTTTTACATGTCCTGAATCTAAATCTTACCACAGTAACTGATTGTATTCTAGTCACACTTTTGGCGATACATATCTATAGAATATAACTGCTTTGGCAAATAATTTTTTTAAATAAGATTTGGTAATCTAACACAGAGGAGTCATTAAAAATATATACTCTTTAGTAGGCCAATGAAAAATATATACAGCAGAACATTTTTACTCATATACCATGTACTTTTAAAATTATATTATCTTTAAGTAATTGTACAAATGACTTCAACCAACCAATCAATACAATGCCATCTTGATTGATGTCATCCCTTTTATCCTTCTCCTCCATCCCTCTCAATCCAATCCTTTCCCTTAATTTTGTTAGTTTTGTAATGCATTGAACATTATCACCATGTTCTCCTTCCTCCCCTGTTCCTTTTTAATCTGAGATTTGTATCCTTCTGGTTTCACTTTGGGCTTCATTCCTAATGTTGAGTACATTTTTGATATATATGCCTTAGGGGAAATACATGTATTTATAAGACATAAAGCAGATGACTATTTTCTGATGGCTGAGGTTTAGCAAGAGGCTCAGGAAACTTCTATTAAATGTATGTGTTTAATGATATTAAATTCTTTTCTTGGATACTCACTCCATTCTTAGCCGCAAATGTCTTTAGGGTAATCAGAAAACTGCAAGGAAAAATTTTATATTCCCTTTTCTCAGAATACCTAAAATTGTGAACTTTTTTTTACCCCCGAGTTAATCTCAAATTTCTTTATAAGTTAAACACAAAAAGAGTAAATATCCAGCATCTCCTTGGGCTGATAAAGATAGGTTACATCATTTTGTGCTGTCTGTGTGTTCCTATCACAGTATATTAAATGGAATTAAGAGTGGCAGGAAATCATAGAGACTTTTTTCCTTTCATTAAAAGTAGGCTAGTCTTCTTACCACATTCCTGATTCTGATGGATTGTGGAATGCTTCAGAGCCTTTGTTTTCAACCTTATTACAAGTCTTCATGTTGTATCATGTTCTGGCTTATACTTATAACACAGCATTGTGTGTAGAGAAATGCTGAGTAGTATGCTGAATTCTGCATTTTATATTCAAGTTTTTATTCCCATGATGTCTTTGTTAATACAGATGAAGGGATTTATTAGTTTTTTTTTAAATTTGGGGTGTCAGAATTAGGGCTTGAACTCAGGGCCTGCGTGCCGTCCTTTAGCTTTTTTGCTTAAGGCTGACATTCTACCCCTGAGCCTTTGACTTGATAGTGCTTAACTCTTATCTCAAGAGTCTCATGAACTTTCCTGCCTAGGCTGGCTTCAAACTGAGTTCCTTAGATGTCAGTTAGGATTATAGAAGAGAGCTACCACCACCTGATAATCATTCTATTCTCTACTTCTGAGTTTATGTTTTTTAGATTTCAAATAAAAACTAGATAAAAATATTTGTCTCTGACATATTTTACATTATATGATGTCCTCAAAAATTTTCTTTTTATTATAGACTAGTTTGTTATATGTATATATAGCACATATTAAAAACTCATTTATCCTTTAGACCATTCAGACGAATCTGTGTCTTGGCTGTGTTGGCATAGTGCTGCAGTAGACATAGACATGTGGATGTCTTCTCTTCAATACACTGACTTCATGCTGATTTTTCCTTTGGATATAAAGGAATATGTTTGGGTCATATGGTAGTTATGATTTTTGTGTGTGTGTGTGTGTGTGTGTGTGTATGTGCTTGTGTATGTATGTGTGTGTGCTGGTATCAGGACTTGAATTTAGGACCTTGGGCTCTCATTCAGCTTTCTTGTTCATGGCTGGTATTCTACCACTTGAGCCACATCTTCAGTCTAGTGTTTTGCTGATTAGTTGGGGATAGAGTCTCTCGGATTTTTCTTCCAGGGATGATTTTGAACTGAAGTCTTCATAAGTCTCAGCCTCCTTTGTAGCTAGGATTACATGTGCGAGCCACTAGCATTCGCACTCATATATTATTTTGAGGACTATCCATACTGTTTCTCCTAATAGCCATATGAATTTTCATTCTCACCAGTGGTGAATAAGCAGGCCCTCTTCTCCATCTTCCCCCATACTTCCTGTCTTTCATGTGTTTGAGAGTAGCCACTCTAACCAGAGTGACATGCTAGAGCATTTATGGTTTTGGTTTATGAGTGATATCGAACATTTCTTTTCATAAATACTTTAACCGTTTGTATTTAACGATTTGTCATTTTTGGAGGAATGTCTATTTAGGTCTTTTGACCACTTATAAAATATGGCACTTCAATTTCTCATTGAGTCTTTTTTGTATATTTTGGATATGAACCCCTTATCTGATGATCTGCAAATACCTTCTCCCAAGCTGTGAACTATCTTTTTACTCAGATATTCCCTTTGTTGTGCAGAAGCCTTTATAGTTTGCAGTCTTGTTCGTCTACTTTTGTTACTTGTGTTTTTGGAGTCCTGAACAAGGAATTAAGACCAACATTACAAAACTTTCCCCCATTTTCTTCTATTAGTTTTATTGTTTCAGGTATTACATTTGACGATTTAATCCATTTGGAACTATTTTTTTTTTCATAAAGTTCATGTGGCTACCCATATCACTGCATGTGAATATCCAGATTTTCCAACATAATTAAAAAGATTGTTCTTTGTGCATGTGTTCTTAGCATCTTAAAAAAAAATCTATTGGCTTAAAGGCATGAGTTGGTGTTGGGGGCTCTATATTTGATTGATGTGTCTGTTTTATGACAATGGATATTTTGCCTGACATTTTGGTAACTATAACTTTGTGATATATTTTGAAGTTTAGTATTGTTATGCCTTCAACTTTGTTCGTTTTACTGAACGTTGAGATGAACAGTTGTAAGATTTTGTGCTTCCCTGAGAATGTTAGCATTATTTTTAAGTTTTTGGCGATAGGAAGGTTTGAATTCAGGGTATTGTACTATCAAGGCTGGTGCTCTACTACTTGAGCCATGCCTCTAGTTCTTTTTTACTTTACTTATATTTTAATAGATTATCATAGGTTTTTTAAAAATATTTTTTTATTGTCAAGGTGATGTACAGAGGGGTTACAGTTACATAAGTAAGGTAATAAGTACATTTCTTGTTGAACTTGTTTCTCCTCCCTCATTTTTCTCCCACTTTCCCTCCCTCCATTGCCCCCATCCCCCGCAAGTTTACAGATTATTTACAACATATTGTCTTGTATCACTGTTACTTGGTTCCCCTTTGTCGTTTATCTCACCATTTTGTTGTTCCCCTTCCATTCCATTTAGATAAACATATATACAATACCCAGGGTACCAAAATCAAATACAGTGACAACAAGGGATAAACCATAGGGGGAGGAACACACAAAAAAACAAGAAATCACAAAGCACATTAAAAACAACAATGGCAAAAAAACCTCTTTTGTCCATGTTTTAGAGTTCATTTCTCTTAGCATCATCTTATATGGTCATATGTACATAGCTATTGAGCTAGTCTGCCATGTTAAGATTATCCTAGACATATACTAATTATTGCAAATAAGGGTAACAATGGGACTATGTTTCTTTGGGTCTGGCTTACTTCACTTAATATGAGTTTTTTGCAAGTCTTTTCATTTCCTTACAAATGAGGTAGTGTCATTTGTTCTGATGGAAGCATAGAATTCCATTATATGTGTGTGTGTGTACACACACACACAAACATATATGCCACATATGCCACATTTTCTTGATCCATTCCTCTATTGAGGGCCATTTGGGATGGTTGGTTCCATAGCTTAGCTATGATGAATAATGCTGCGATACACATACGGTAGCTTTAGTATGGTCTTGTTTGTGGTCATTTGGGTTAATGCCCAGAAGTGGGACTGCAGGGTCATAGGGGAGCTCTATGTGTAGTCTTGAGGAACATCCATACTGCTTTCCAAAGTGGTTGAACAAGTTTACACTCCAACCAACATTGTAGTATGGTTCCCTTTGGTCACATCCCCTCCAGCATCTGTTGTTATTAGATTTCTTGATTATAGCCATTCTAACTGGGGTGAGGTGGAATCTCAATGTTGTTTTGATTTGCATTTTTCTTTATTTTTTTTGGTCCTGTCGTGGGGCCTAAACTCTGGGCCTGGGCACTGTCCCTCAGCTCTTCAGCTCAAGGCTAGCGCTCTACCACTTGAGCCACAGCGCCACTTCCGGCTTTTTTCTTTTTGCTTATGTAGTGCTGAGGAATCGAACCCAGGGCCTCGAGCATACAAGACAAGCGCTCTACCACTGAGCCACCTTCCCAGCCCCTGCATTTTTTTTTTTTTTATAGCTAGAGATGTTGAGCATTTCTTCATGAGATTATCATGTTTTTGTTTAGGGTCAGATTTGGGCCATGGTCTTCCTACTTATGCCAACCAAATAGATTGGGTTGTAAAAATGCAGCATTGTATTCAGATTATTTGTTGAGATAAGGTTTTGCTAATATTTTTACCTTAGCTTGTCTTAAACCATGATCCTAATCTCTGTTTACTGAGTTGTTGGGATTTTGGTGTGCATCACCACACCTGGTCAAGGATTATTATTATCTTTAAAATGAGGAATGATATAAGAAATTATATTGAATCTATAGACAACTTTGGATATTATGGTCATTTAAACATATTCTTCTAATCCATAAATATGATGCATCAATTTATTTACTTATGTGATCTTTGATTTCTTTCCATGCTTGTTTATTAGTTATAATATTACACAAAATTGTTTCCTGATGTCTTTTTTATAATAGTTTACTGATAGTGCATAGAAATACTAGTTCATATAAAAAGATACTGTGTCCTGTATCATTAGTAAGTTTCTATTCTAATAGGTTTTTTTTGTAATTACTAGGATTTTGTTTTATATAAGAATCACATAGCAAGCAAACACTAACTTTTCACACTTGGATGACTTTAATATCTTGCCTGATTTCTCTGTCTAGAACTGTCCAGTGTTAGGCTGAACAGACAGTGAGGATGAGCATACTTGTCTTATTTTCTGACTCAAGGTAAATTCCATTGAGTTTAATAACATGGTCTTGTCAAATACGACTTTTTTCCTGATGAGATACAATTTTGCTATCTACTTTTTCAGAGTTCTTAGCATGAAGAGATGTTGAATGATATTGAATGATTTTTCTGTATCTATTGATACGATTATGTATTTTTATCCTTTGGTCTGTTAATATGGTGAATCACATTTATTTATTTATTTGCATTTGTTCAACCATACTCATCTTCCAGGGCTAATTCTCAATTTATCATAGCAAATGTAAATGTACTGTTGATTAAGAATTGTTAGTGCTAGTTGAGAAATTTTTGCATTTTATCTATCAGGTTACTGAAGTGTTGATTGATGCCTCTTTATCTTTCTATCGTATGTTAGTCAAAAGCCAGGCTGCAAGAAAACACTGTGAAGATGCATCTTAAACCCATTCAAGATGGAAACATGGAGCTGGATTCTTAAAGCCTTCTATATATCACACTTGTTTTATCTGTCAGGGAAAATAAATGACTTTTTTATGGTCTAGAGAGTCTCATGCCTCATCCCTTCCATTCCCAGAGTTGGTGAATTATGAGCCAAACCTGGCGGATACTTACAGTTAGGGTACTATCTGTGTGGTCCAAACACTCCTTTCCACAGAGAGAAGCTGGATGCTGGGGACTCCTTCCTAATTCTATGGCACTCTGCCTGGGATGGAGCTCATGCTCCATCTCAACTTTTCCTACATGTTTAATTTGATATATTTTTTCCATTAGCCTAGTTTTTGACCTTCTCTTAGAGGGAATATATCTGTTGTGAGTAGTCGAATAGGGAATTACTACACAACTAATAGTTAATAGGGAATTTAATAGTTGTTGTAGACCCAGAACTTCCCAATCCATCACAAAGCTGAGTCACATGTCTATTTATATATACCATATATTTCTGGAAGACACAGAAGTGGCATTACTTAAAGTGGTGCCAAATCTTAATAGCACTTTTTGGTTTTATTTTTAGTTTTTATCCAGCTAAGGTAGATCCTGCTTGAGCCAAGAAGAGCTGGAATCATAGGTCCTCATTTGTTTTGTACAACTCACTTCTGAAAGTGCTAGCCTGGAAGTAGACAGGATATATTTATTGATGATGATGCTAGTTGATTGAACCACTTTGGATGGAGAAGAGTAGAGTAATAACAAAACACAGAACTTCAAAATTAGACTGCCTGAGTTTGATCGTAATATGCAGGTCATTTAACCTGTCAGTCTTAGTTTCTTTAATAATGAGGATTAAAAGCAGTGTCTATTTTATGGAGGTTTGGATGATATAACCCATGTAAAAGACTAGTACTATGGGTGATGAGTTTGTCACCTGGAACTATGCGCAATGTTCCCAGAACTCTGACAGGAAACAAGCATTTATTGTTCACCTCTTTTTAAGTTGACTGAGTGTTGATTGATCTTGCCTGGGCTTGACTAGATGGCTTTGCCTATAAATATAGGCTTGACTGTGCATGGATTATTAATGAGTGTTGTATTCAAGTTGCTCTGTTTCTCCTGGGGCCTGAGATGAATGGTACCAGTTACCTTGGAGAGGTTATTCCACCATTGGCAGGACATTACAAGATGATAATGGAAAAGATGTGATTCTTTGGAAAGAAGAGGCATGGAGTGAGCCTACAGCTATTAGACTCACATTGCTTCCAACAAATAAGGTTATGTGACTAGTCTGCATCAGTGCAGTGGCCCAGTGTACTTTGCATCTATTGGGCAGTGACAAGAGTGTGGACGCATCACTTAGCAAAATAGCTGCAGGACCTGCACCATTTTTGTGGTTTTCGTACTTTTATAACTTAACTGGCTCTATCTCTTATTTTTCTCAATTAGTGCAAAGCTCTTTAATTGCAACTTTCACTCGCAGATAAATTTGCAACTCCTTGTGGAGCCTTCCTGTCTATACATTCTCCTACTTTTCTAACTCATTATATCTTACATTTTACTTATTTCTACCAGTAATTATGTAGTTCATTAATTTTCTTTCCTTCTTTCTTTTTATCTTCCTTCCCTTCCCTTTCTTTCATTTCTTTATTTTTGTGCTCTGTAATCTGTAGCTCACGAAGTGGGACTTTGTCTTACTCATATTGTTGCGCCCCAGGACTGAGCATGGTGCCTGCCACATATTAGCCACTCAGTAAATGTTTCACCCCAGGAAAGAATCAAACATTTGGAAAAAAATGATGGAATTAGATTTAGGTGTATGAAATTGAGTATCTTCTCTAGTGTCCCTTATTTTGGTGTGATTTTTGTAAACTTTTTTTTTTTTTTTTGGTCCTGGGGCCTGAACTCTGGGCCTGGGCGCTGTCCCTCAGCTCTTCAGCTTAAGGCCAGTGCTCTACCACTTGACCCACAGTGCCACTTCCAGCTTTTTCTGCTTATGTGGTGTTGAGGAATCGAACCCAGCACCTCATGCATGCAAGGCAAGCACTCTACCACTGAGTTACCTTCCCAGCCCCTGTAAACTTTTATTAAGTAAAAATTTGAATTCTTACACACACAATAAGGACTTTCTGATACTCTGTTTTCGTAGAAGAGTGAACTCAGCCATGAGTAAACAGAAACCTCTACAGCTCAATGAGACAGAGAATAAGGGAATGCCTTTGGATTGTACAGAAAAATACTTGGGTGAACATTCCAATTCTAGCAGCAGGCTGCTTATTAGAGGGAATGGATCTAGATTCTTATTTTTATTTTTTTTTTATTTATTTTTGGTCATGAGGATGTCTAGTTTTTTTCTAGCACCACTTGTTGAGGATAGTTTTGCTCCCTTTTATTGCTGTTGTTTTTTCCCCCAAGAAAAAACATGAATCAGCTACATTTATTTTTATTTCTGGAATCCCTATTATTCACTATTGATTTATTTGTCTACTCTTCTACCAATCACAAGTAGCTTTATGAAAATCTAGGTCAGATAGTGCCACTAATTGAATGTTCATCTTCTCCTTTAATATTATGTGGGCTATTCTGAGTCTTTTGTTGCTCTATATAAATTTTAGAATCAGTGTATATATATATGTATGTATGTATATATATATATATATATATATATATATATATATATATATATATATATGTATTTGTGTTAGTCTATAGGCTTGTACACAGGGCCTGGATATTGTCCCTGAGCACTTTTGCTCAAGGTTAGTGCTCTACCCATTCAGCTGCAGCTCTACTTTCTTTCCTACCCAAGCTGGCTTTGAACCATGATGTTTATTCAGATCTTAGCTTCCTGAGTAGCTAGGATTACAGGTATGAGCCACTGGAACTTGGCTTCATCTCTAATTTTTCCTGTTACCTTGCAAATTTTTTTTGGAAGACAGACATTGTATGGTGAGTAAAAGGATTTATAGTAAATAGGATGTTAGTAGTTTGGGGGTAAAATTTTGAGATGGGTACATTTTTTAAGTAGTAGGATTATAGGGTCTCCATCTTTTTATGAGCCTATGTCTCTGCAGAGAAGTTATAAGAAGTTATTTATTCTCTTTAGGTGGGGCAGGATAGCTAGCTAGAGTGGACTAAAGTTATTTTCAGCTACATTGGATATTTCTATTGCTTCAGGTCAGGTATGATCTGATAAAACTCTAACAATGTAGACTTTCATTAGTTAGTTGCTTCTGAGAGAGAATTTTAGTGCTGGGAGCAGCAAGAACATTTTCTATAATATTTACTTTGAGAACCTAGTGAAACTCCTGTATGTAAAACTCAACTGAACATTGAGGCCCTTCTATGATGCAGCAACAACTCCCTTTCGAGTTGTTGATTTTAAGGCTTATCCTCTATAAGCCTCTAGGAATTATTCTTCTCAGGAAAAATGGAAAATTTAAAACATGACAAAACATGTACTGTCCAATTCCAGTTACTGATGTTCACTATTCTGGCATGAAAAAGACATTAAGATTCAACATTCTGTTTTTCCTTGTTGTAGCAAGACAGCCTGAAATGGTATTGGGTGAACTAATTGTTGCAATTTAGAGTGGCATCAAGGAAGAATGATATCCTTTTGCTTTGCATCTGAATGATCAAGAGATAACTTTTAGTCTTCTGTATAATCATGCTGTGATCATTCATAAACTTATAATTATTAAAAATGAGAGAAACCATGGAGCCTATGTTTCTTTGGTCTGGCTTACTTCACTTAATATGATTTTTTCCAAGCCTTTCCATTTCCTTACGAATGGGGTGATGTCATTCTTTCTGATGGAAGCATAAAATTCCATTGTGTAAATATACTACATTTTCTTGATCCATTCTACTGAGGAGCATCTGGGTTGGTTCCATATCTTAGCTATGGCATGTCTAGGATAGTTCTGGGTAGGATCACAATAGCTCAATATGTACATGTGACCATATAAAATGTCCATATGTACATATGACCATATAAAATGATGCTAATTGAAATGAACTCCAAGATACAGAAACAAGAGGTATTTTTTGTGTCTTTGTTTTTGTTTTAATGTATTATGTGGAGTTATTTCTGTTTCTTCTGTTTTTTCTCTTTGGTTTATCCTATCTTGTCCCTGTTTTTGATGTTGGTACCCTATGTCATATATATACCTTCATCTGATTTGGGGAAGGGGCGGGGAATAGCAAAATGGTGAGACAAAGGACAAAGGGTGAACCAATGTAACAGCAATACTCACAAGACACTATGTTGGAAATGAACTTTACAACTTTGGGGAGAGGGGAGCAAGGGGTAGGGAGGGAAAGGGGGAGAAAACACGGGAAGGGATAACAATGTTCAAGATAAAAATACCATTATCTTACTTATATAACTATAACCCCTCTGACCTTACTCTTATAATAAAATAAAATTAAATTAAAGAAATATAAGTATTGAAAAAAGAGGTACATGGCAACTTAAATTCTATAAGATTTGGCAAGATCTGATCTAAATATCTATTATTTTTAACTTTGAATATTAGACACACAAGAAACTATTAATTCATTTAACATAGATATACCCCTTTCCCTCAGCAATATTGTTTTAGCTTTTCTGTAGTCCCGTGACTAGTCATTCAATCCTTTGCTCTTATGAGAATTCCTTAGAGAAAAACTCCTCTGTGATTGTTTTTCATAAAACAGATGATCTGTCTTGATCCCCTGACACCAATCTTTTAAGAAATGTCCTTTTCTAATATGCACATATGTTTCCTTGTCTTAGTATTTTCATAATGAGAAACAATCAGAAAGATGGCCTTTTCCATTTCTTTTTGGAGGTATGTTAGGTCTATGTCTATTAGCTGCTTAATGTCATCATAATCCTTTGGGAAAAAGAATGTGCTTTTGTTTACATTTGATAGCAGAGAATGAATCTCAGCACTCAGGAAATAATTATTAATCTGGGAGGGAATGTGGTACTTTTAGAATCTTATTTTAAACTTAATGCTCTTTCCCTCTTCCTCTTTTTCTTCAAAAAAGCTTGTTTTTTAAAGTTAAAATGTGTTTTCTATGATTTGGATTGAGTGTGTTCTACAGAGTTTTATGTTCTGGAAATATGGTCCCAAATGTAATAGTTTTGAGAAGCGGTGGACCTTCAAGAGATGAGACCTATCAATGTTGTCATACTGGTATTCACTTAGTGATTAAGCTTTAGTTTACTGTCCTTGGAGGGCATTAGTGTAATTGTTTAGTAATTTGGGTAGTAAAGTGAGAGTGTCTTGTATATACCTCTATCTGATTTGGGGAAGGGAAGAGAAGTAGCAAAATTGTGAGACAAAGGACAAAGAGTGAACCAATGCAACAGCAAAGTCACAAGTCACTATGTTGAAAATGAACTTTACAACTTGGAGGAGGGTTTGGGGTGAGGGAAGGAAAGTGGGAGAAAACAAGGGAAGGGGTAACATTGTTTGACAAGAAATATACTCTTTGACATCTGCTATTCCTAGTGAACATAGACTATAGAGACCAACAATTACAAGTAGTTGTACAAAGTAGTTTAAGTAGTTGTACAAAAAATAGTTGTGCAAAAGAGTTGCCATGTAACAAAGTAGTGTGTAAGTACAATGCATCTTGATCAATGTCACCCCTTTCAACATTCTCACCCAGCCCTCCCAACCCACCTCTTTCCTTTCTTTTCTTAATTTTGTAAGATATACATTGGATTTTTGACTGTATTCTCCTCCCACGTCACTTCATTTGTTTACTCATTTCCCCTTTTATTAAACAAAAGAGCTAGATAGTTTTGGCAGATGTAGAGTTTCATAGATACCATTTTAGTTGAGTGTTAATGATAGCGGAAGTGAAAGGCAATGTGAAAGGTTTGCAGGAAAGGTTAGAAATGATATTAGAAAGCAGATATTGTGCATTTGTGTAGGGAGTAGGTCAGCAGGTCAAGCTATTTGTGTAGAAGATGGAAAACAATTTTAAAACTCTACATTTGTCAATAGACTACCTAGGACAATGTCTGGCTAGAGTTTAAAACAGATTGCTACATGTTTAATCATGTTTAATTGCTTGGGCTAAACTCAGCTTAACTTTGGTGTTATTTATAATGTATCAGTTAAAAACAATGGAGACATGATCTAAGGAAATCACTGGTGACTGGTGACTTTCTCATGTGAGAGCATACCTGTTGCAGTCATGTCTGAAGCCACATGTGAGGCCATAACTAGTGTAGCCATGTTCTGCTCAGTTTACCTTTGTTTGGATGGTGTTTTTCCAGATCTCCTCATCCTTTTCAGCATATTGCCTGGCAAAATTTGCTTAGTGAGTGTATGTTCCTAAACTGGTCTAATCATTTCTTTTCATTCTCTTCCTGTAAATAAAGGGCTATGTATTTTTAGTTGCCTCTGTGTGTGTGTGTGTGTGTGTGTGTGTGTGTGTGTGTGTATTTTTACTATGTGTCCTAACAAATCCATTAGCATAACCAACAGACGTTTTATATCATACATATGCTATATTATCCAACTTGGAGAATTATGTGATGAATCTTGTTGCTACTGAAACAGTTTCTGGATCTAGTTTGTACCTTCTCTGTATTTCTTGGTCTTGTTTCAGCTGTTTATAAGCATTTTCCGAGATGATGGCAAAAGTTCTTGCAGGAATTTAATCTTATCTCTCAGTTTGGATAGAGATACAGGGTTTTCTTTTTTTTTTCCTTCAGTTGTTTATGCTAGGTTAGATGTATCACATGATAGCCAGCTAATTCCTTGTCACATAAGGATAATAATTTATGTTTCAGAGTATCATTTTACTTTTCTGTTTTATTGCCTAACTTCTGATCAGTTTACTTTGTCAAAGAAGATAACCAAGAATAAAACATTTCACCAAAATTCTTATTTTATAGTGTTTGATAAAATTTAAGTGGGAAGATCAGAAGAAATGGCTAAAAATGTAATTTTGGAAACACTGAAGGAAGTGTTTCTTATCTTGCTTCTTCATATAAGTTATTTGGAGACACATATAACACTATGTATTCTTTAGCAGACAGCTTTAGGTGTTTCCTCTAAGTTTTGGCTGTGTAAGACTGCCCAAAGTTTGAATTATTTGATAGGTTTATTTTTCCTACCAATAGGTGTTTAAAAACCTTTTTGGAGTGTAATTCTAGGTAAATTTATTTATAAGTTTGTACCTATGAAGAAATCTTGTCCTTTGCCAGGTCATGAGGATTGTGTCTGTATTGTCAGTTTCACATTGACATAGTTTGAAATTGTTTACTCATAAAATGATCTGATATAATATAAAAACAAAGCTTCTTGGATAACTGTCTCTCATGCAATTCTAAAATATTGCATAATTCAAACAATGTAAATGTATGCAAAATGCTTCAGGTTTGATTTTGAGATGATAAATTGGGTGCAGGTGTTCATTGTTTACCTATTTATAAGCTAGTCTGTTTTGTTATTACTTGAAATATTGTGAGCATGGCACTATAACTACAGAATGAGAAGCCTGTGCATACACGTCTTTGATTTAACTTAACTCTAATGTATATATTGTTCTTTGTTGGGCAAACTTCCCAGACTGTCTTGCTGAAATAATATTTGGAATGATGTTATGGCTGGAAGGATATATAATCAGCTTATTCATAACCATGAACCATAACATGATTATCATAAAATAATAGTTCCTAAACTTTTTGTTTTATAAAATTTCTGAAAATTGGGAAATTCCTTCCCCTGAAATGAATCACATTATACATAATATGTTTTTGTCAGAGTTTTGTGAGTCCTTGTGAGTCATATTCATTTAATTTGTATCAAAAGCTCTGCTACAGTTTCATACATTGTTATATGAATGTAAATTGAAATCAATTCCCTGTAAGATCATTTGGATTATTTATTGTCTTTTTTGGGTAGAAAATGTTCTAGAAATTTGACTAAACACTTATGTAATTTTATTCACTACTCAATCATTATTTTAGCTACTAGAAAGGAATTTAAAATGTCACAAATCTTCACGAACATGACTGGGAGAGGTAGCAAAGGCATACAGGAAAGAGAAATACCTAAAAATCTTGGTAATTAGCAGTATCAGCCTTAGTAGATCTAAGAAGGCCAAGTTATGATCAAATGATGGGGGTAGGTAAAGAATTTTCTGTAGAAGTCTGAAAGTCCTAGAGCTTGTTGTACCAGCTAGCCTTGGATCTGAGTGAAGGACATAATGAAGAGAGTTTGATAAAAGATGCTTAAAAAGTAGGCTGGACTCTAAGTCACTCAAATCCCAACGAAACCCCAATAGAGACAAATGGGGTAAAGTGTGCAATCTAGGGCCTGAGTGCACTGCCCCAAACACTAATATACTATCTGACTGTTAAATGCAAGCACCATGAGAATTTTGTGGCTTGGTTTCTATTCTTGGAAGAGGTTTACTAGAGCAATCTGTCCAGTCTAAGAATAAATTAGATCCCCATATACATCTCAATATAATCATTCTATAGAAAGATGTTGAAAGATTTGCTCCTGGAAAATGAATTAGTGAAGAAAGAAGGTTACATGGGATATGAGAGTTAGGATATGTGTTACAGGGAAGAAGAATATTCTCAAGATGATGTGCATAGAGATCTTAGAATGATAGCTGTTGACTGGCAGAGTGAACAAACAATTCATGTTGAAAAAGGTTAGAAATTCTGTGAGTTTAAAACTTGTAGAATGCCTTATGTGTTAGAACATCTTCAGACTAGATTTAGATAATATTTAAGAGTATGGTGTTGAGTGAGTCATAAATATATAAGAATCTAACCACACAAAACAAAAGATAAGCTTTAATTCCAGGAATAACAAAGAGATATTAAAGAAAGCAATTTTGGAAATATGTAATTCAGATATGGGTAATATTTATGTAGTCAATGATGAGAACACTGGATATTGAAAAGATAAGAGATGGGAAGTAAGGTAATGTATTGTGATAAGGATGAGTAGAAATAGGGAAAATATTTTGAAAATGAATGCAAGAAAAATTTTTAAAAAGTGCTTTATGATAAGAATTGTATAATAAAAAAATTATTGAGCCAGATTCTTGATTTCTGGAGACAGTTTTAAATTTTTTTATTTAATTTATTTTTTTTAATATGGCCCCAAGGTAGATAAAATATCTTTCTCTCATCTTTAATTCTAGATTTGGCTGCCATGTTATTTACCATATATAACATGGAGGCAGTCTTAACCTGTAAGGTTGGCCTAGTTTGCTTCTGTGGCTTTGATTGCTGCGAGAATACATCATATTCCCATTACTGCCTTTTCAGTCTTAGCTACATAGTAAGCACATGGCTCAGAGCTCCCATATCCCTTCTGTCTGTAGAAAATCATCCCAGCCACTGCATAGCCATGTGAGAAATAAGCTTATTGAATACGTGTATGTGCACATTGGTTACTCAGAGAAAGTTGACATAAGCACCTCATGTAAACATCTTCCCTCATGTGCATCGAAGCATTATTCTCAGAAGCCATAATATGGGAAAATCTGTGTGTCCACAAATGGGCGAATGGATACAGAAAATACATAACCACTACAACCTTCTCCAATCAAATAAACCAAGGAAATCTTTCCATTGTTGATAGGATTTATCTCCCATTTTCCAGTTAGTTATATGGAAAAGCAGAAGGCAGAGGTGGTGTACCTTGTCAAGGATGCATCCAATCTCCCTGCAGAGAAAATGGGTTCTACACAACATAAGATGTTAGTTGATTAAGCTTTTGAGAGTTTTTAAACTCTACTCTGTATGGTTAGCTATGTAACTTTATAACCAATAACTATGTCTTATGGAATTGTTATAAGCTAGGTACTGTACCAGATACATCATAGGTATTTTCATGTTAGTTCCTTGTAACATCTCTTATCCTCCATTTACGAAAATAGAAGAAGCTGCCAGACGACATAAATAACTTTTCCATAACTTTTTTCTATAATGTTTCTACCAGGCACTGGAGGCTCACGCCTATAATCAGGAGGCTAAGATCTGAGGATCATGCTTCAAAGCCAACCTAGGCAAGAAAGGCGATGAGACCCTTATCCCCAATTAACTACCTGATAATCAAAAGTGGTTCAAAGTGGTAGAGTACTAACCCTGAGCAGAAAAGCTCAGGGACAGTACCTAGGCCCTTAGTTCAAGCGCAACAACTGACAAACAAAAAAACTTCCATATTCTGACAATTTATTATGTGAGTGCAGTACAATTGCAATCCAGGTCTATATGATTCTAAATATTCATGTTTTTCATGGAGGTAGTTGATTTGCATGTGAGAAAATTAATATCTTTTGTTTATCATAATGGTAACTAAATTCAATATGTTATAATGTAGCAACAGTATACATATTTGTAGATTCAACTGTTTAGGTTTCTGTAGCTTATCACAAGAGCATCAGATTGCTTTGTTGGAAGGATGAAGTATATATGTTTGGAGTTGAAACTATAACTACTGTAAATATTTTTTAGAATATGACAATATTTTTGCTGCACAGTGTAAATATACTCTGTAACTAATACCTAATTCTTTTGGAGCAAGAAGTAATAATAGTACAGTATAGTAGATTCATAGCAAAGAGTACAAAAATAAAACTCTTAAACTTTATTTCTAGAGGTCATCAGTTTATTTCTGAGAGCTCCCAGTCCATGAAAAAAAGATTCTTTTCATTTGTATCCTCTTGCCTTTTGTCTTATTTTATCTCCTGTCCAATAACTTTTTCAAATGCTTCACTGCTATCTTTTGAATACCTTTTGCTTCTCTCCTGTAGAGTGCATATTTGCACATGCATGCACACACGTGCACGTGTGTATTGGTATGTTTGTGTGCTGGTACCAGAGCTTGAACTCTAACTCTCCCACTTGAACCATGCCTCCAGTCAAGTTTTTATAGTGGATAATTGGAGATAAGAGTCTTTTGGATAGGCTGACTTCAAATAGCCATTCTCATCCTTGCAACTAGTTAGGATTACAGATTTAAGTTACCAGTGCTTGGCTTCCCATGTAGTATATCTGATTTCTATTTCCCATGTGTTTTCTTACCTTTGTCTTCTAGTTTTGTGTATTACTGTTTTCTATGGCCTCCTGAGAGTATGTATGTGGGACTTCCAGTTTCCTGTCTGGAATATAAGAAATATATAGGCCATTGCTTCATCCTACCAACAGGAAAATGCTTAACAAAAAGAATAATCCTTCTCATGTCACTGAGAGAAGGGAGGTGGCAGGACAAACTATTATCCCTAAAGTGGAGAGGTAGATAGGTAAGTTCAGAGGATCACAACTTGTTTCCCTAGAAAGTAGCACCAGGATAGGAAGCCCTAAATTAAAATTAAAGTATAGCTGGAGAGTCAGTGTAGAGAAAAGTCTCAGACTTAATTTCAGGGAGTTTCTATCATAAGAGTAACCTTCATGGCTTATGCATTTTACCTCTAGGAACTTGACTAGGTTCTCAGACTGAACATGCTCCTAGAGGAAGAGCAAAAGTAACCATTGTGAAATGTACTAGAACATTCTGTTCTTTGTGATAGGGATAGACCCCAAGAGAAACCATTTTTCCTTGATTCTAAACTAATTTTTTCCCATAAGAGCCTAATGAACATGTATGTGATGGTTAATATTAATTGTCACCTTGATTCGATTGAAAAGCAACTAGAAGATTAAGAAAGTATAGCTTTGTCAGGGTGGGGGAGGGGTTGTTGTGAGATTGTTTCCAGAGATGATTTAATCATTTAAGAGCTCTGGCCTAATGATTTATTCCATTTATGGGCTTCTAATTTGAATGGACAATGAGAAGGTGTTGGAATTGTGTGGGAGGTGGGGCCTGATTGGAAGAAGGAAGCTACTGGGGCATGTTGGCTCTCTCTTGTTCTGACACCTCCTGTGAATGCTCTGCTCTGCCTTGCTTCCCGACTACTCAAATATAGCTACTGCACCACAACTTCCAGCCAAGACAGACCAAAACCTTAGAAACCGTGAGCGAAATAAATAATTCTTTCTTTTATGTCATTCCTTCAAGTGTTTGGTCACAGCAATGAAAAACTGGCAAATGAGAAGAAGAGAAATACCGGATTCTAGCCCATTATAGGAGAAAAGAAGAACACAGCAGCTATTGTGAAATTCATAGTCCTTATACCCAGGCTCAGTAAAAGATTATAGAAAGCTTGCCTTCTTTCACGTAACAAACTTCTGTGTAATGAACTTACTTTTCCCCAGTTGGTCCCATCCACACCTGTCTCTTCAACTTTCCTAGCTCGGTTTTCATTTATGTGCAATGAGAATAATGGCTGCCTTCTCTCATCCTTGTCTGTCCCACTTCCTTCATTTTCCATCCCCTCATCAAGATAGCTTTCAGCTTCCTGGTCTTCATTAAATCCACTTTTTAAAAAAGCTTTATTACAAACAATGTTTTAAAGATCCATACCTGTTGTAATATTAGTCTATGTAATGGAAAAATGCCTAGCCCCCACTGAATGTCGGTTGCTCACCCCTGTAATCCTAGCTACTTAGGAAGCTGAGATCTAGAGATTATGGTCTAAAGCCAGCCTGGCAGGAAAACCTGTGAGACTCTTATCTCCATTAAAAACTACCAAAATTCCAGAAGTGAAGCTGTAGATCAAGTGGTAGGGTGTTAGCCTTCAGCAAAAGAAGGTTAGGGACAATACCTAGTCCCTGAGAACAAACCTCAGGACTGGCAAAAAACCCCATCAACATAAAGAATGCCTAGTCTTCATTTTTGATATGTGTATGTGTGTGTGTGTGTGTGTGTGTGTGTGTGTGTGTGTGTGTGTGTGTGTGTGTGTGTGTATTGTATAGATACTGAGATGTTTGTTTTCCTAGTGATATAGAATTTCCTAGCAATGCTAGCACATGCACTGCATGGCTGGTGGGAACACTGCTTCTAGTATGTTTTACATCACCATGACAGGAAATGTGGTCCCTACAGGGGACATGTCTTTTGTGAGCATTTATAAGGTGTTAATTACAGTGTTAGTGGGATGGGTCCCGGAAGATGTGAAGTTATTGCTAGTCATCTGTGGGATGTTTGTATATATACTCATATATACTCATGTATACATACTCACATACTGCCAGATAACACCATGCAAATAGTAAAAGTGCAAAGCAGAGATTCCAAACTCATCTCAACTTATTTGAATTGAATGACTATTGATAATGTTGTATTAGACTCTGTGTATTTGTTTGTGTTTTCTTCATTAATTTCATAAATGATTATAGGGAGGATCTGTAACTTCATTGCAATATAACAAAGATGTTTGCTAGCATTCATTGCTTGTTGCTTTGCTCTTATCCACCTTCCATGGCTATGCTCCTTCTGAAAGGCAAATCTATCAAATATCTCTACCCTCTATATCTTTGCATGGCACATTTTGCTTAAATATTATTCCTTCTCTTCAAATTTCATTTGGTCTTTAAGATGGTATCATTGCTTTTGATAAGCCTTCCTTGGTCTTCTCCCATAAAATGAAGTATTTTCCCCCACCAGACTCCCCTACGTGTTCTAGTACTTGCTGCACATTCTCTTCTCTTTGAAATTATTAAGTTGGCCTGCCTGCCTAGACTTGATCTCCTTGGGGACATTCGACATGTGTCATTTCCCTTTGTATAGACACTCCATAGTATAGGCCCTGGAGATAGGATTGTTGGTGAGTATTCAGTTGAATTATATTATTTCTTAGTTAAGTTGATGGTCTTGCTTCATATGATATTTTACTTGACTGAATTTGACAGATGTAGACACTTTCCATACAATGAAAGATGTTATTGTTTCCATGCCCAGAAACAAAATTTGAAAACAGATTATATTCTAAATATTAAAATTAATAAATGAATGGAGACCTATAAATGTGTTGGTATAAATACAATATAGGGGGTTTAGGTTTTACATATTTATACACTTGTTAAATTGAGAAATTTGACACAGTCCTCAGCCCTACCTTCAGGCATTTTATGATGGGGTGTGTGAGAATAACTTAGGAGTAAAGGAACTAAGGTATTGTATTTGTTGGACACTGAAATGCCTGAGGAAGCCCCAAACTGTTAGAATGATTGCAACATTCCTATTTACTTTATGTTTTGTTTTGCCTTTAGGGATCAGGGAGGATTATTTAGTAACGTAATCAGTAGCTAATTAAAAGGTTTGTGAGTTCTCTAGGCTCTTCCCTTTTTGTTTGCAATTGTTTATGAAAAAAGGCTTAGTTTTATTTAAAATTGTACAATAGATCATTAACGTTTCCTGTCTCTGTGCTTGTTTTTTTGTCTTTCTTTTTACACCAGTGTAGTGACTATGACTTGGAATTTGGAACTGAATGTTTGCACTTGGCTCTAAAATACAGTCACACAAAAGCCAAACTGGTAGAAGGACCACCTGACCTCTGGAAGGTAAGCGAGAAGGTATTTTACCTGGTTCTTGTCTGCTTGTGTGTGTGCGTGTGTGTGCGTAGGTCTTCAACTGAACCCTTAAATGGAGTCTCACTGGGTTTCTTGCCACCAAAGTGAAACATATCATTCCAGTTGCTTGGCTTTAAGAAAATTCACTCTGGGATTATCCTGACAAATTGTATTTTAGCCTATAAGTTTGTTTATTTCACCTTCTTCTTTTTCTTGCCCTATGTACGTAGGCTTTTATTCTGTTTACTCTGTTGGATGGAAGCGACCAGTCTGATGGACAGAATAGCTGTATTTCCTTCCAGAGCTGGGCTAGTAGCACCAACTTAACTGCGTTGGTAGTGTATCTAGCACAGTTCTGACATGTTGAGCAGTAGCTTGGGCAACTCTTGCTCATTTTGAAGACTTGTACCCTTTCCTGTGGAGAGATACAACTCTTTTAATAGCAAGTCTATTTCTTTTGGAGGGAATGGAATGGCTGTTCACAACAAGATATCAGCACTCTATAACTTCCTGTTGTGGCAAGGAAGTTCTACTGTGTGGCTTTTGCTTTATTAGAGAGAAATGTGTTGAACTGGACAGTCCATTCTGAGCTAGGGTTTCAGAGTCATCTCCAAATTTTGGAGTAGGTAGAACTACTTTTGAAATACTGTTTGTTGTACAGGGAAGTCTTTATAAAATATACACCAGATTCTGACTAGTAAAGACTCATTCTGACTCTGTTTGAGTTCATCAGCATAACTCATATTGATTTTTATTTTTTTATTATTTTTATTTATTTATTTATTTGTTTTTTTTTGGGGGGGGGTCCGGTTGTGGCGCCTGAACTCTGGGCCTGGGCACTGTCCCTCAGCTCTTCAGCTCAAGGCTAGCGCTCTACACTTGAGCCACAGCGCCACTTCTGGCTTTTTTCTTTTTTGCTTATGTGATGCTGAGGAATGGAACCCAGGGCCTCATGCATGCAATGCAAGCGCTCTACCACTGAGCCACCTTCCCAGCCCCCTCATATTGATTTTTACAATGACCCTACAAATTGATTGGGTATTTTCCACAGTAACATAATAGGCCTTGCTGCATGGTAAGATTATGTCAGACATAGTTAAAGGATTAAATTCGCAAATTCCTCAAATAGTGACATGCATGGATTATTGTTAGTAGAGAAGTTTATGCAGTACCACTACTCACTTAAGTAAGGACATCTAAATGTCATTAGCCCAGTGGACAAACACTTTTCTTCATTATGATTTTTAAATGTATATTTGTCATATGGGCTTCCCTCAGTATGCACTTTGTGAGATCTTCTAAGTCCATCTAGGGATGAATTTAATACTTGACTTTGGAATGAATCAGGGAGAGTCAGTGTTAATGATCATCACTTGATTTGACCATATGTTAAAGAGAAAACAACTCATACTACCATACTAGTAACAAATATATAGTAATAAATATTATTTTGTCCATTTCTAATCCTGACCTACATCTCTGGCACAACTCCCTTTGACAGTTTCTTTGACTGTCTTGCTAGAACTAATTTGATGGCTATGCAAACAGCATGGAAACTGAGATTGTACTGCCACTAACATGTCAGATCTCAGTGGCTTTACTTTGGAGGCGTGGTGATCACCTCTTGTGGGTGTTATTGGTCTCTACCAAACTTGTCAAGACCTTGGGTGTTTAGATGAAAGGAAAGTAGCTCATTGCTGTTTGAAGTTTTCACTTAAAAATCTTCAAATATTCATTAATTTTTGTGTGTATGTGAAGCACTCATATTTCACCGCTCTCCCTGGCAAAACAGTATTGGTCCTCAGATACATTCTGACATTTTTTCAGAGACAGTGACACAGTAGTGTTCCCACAGTGCTTCTAAATTAGTTCTACTAGGAAGTCTTTTGGTTGATGTCTCTCTTGGAAAAGTCTGTTCAAGTCTTAAGCATTCCAGAGTGGATGTGGCATTTGGAAAGAGTCTTTGCAGAGGAAATCAGGTAGGATGCCATCATCCAATATGATGTTGTCATACTGGATGGAATAGGGTAGACTTTAATGTCAATGTGATTGCTGCCATTTTAAAAACATGAGAGATGCAGATACTAGGAGAATGTCACATTAGGATGAAAGTAGGAATTGGAGTAATTAATAATTCACCTATAAGTCAAGGAACACCAAAGTTTGTCAGTAATAACTTAGAGTCAGGTAGAAGCCAGGAAAAAACTTTCCTGAAAGACTCCAGAAAGCAATTGGACCTGTCTCCAACTTGACTGCAGTTGTGTAGACTCCATAAATGAGAAAATACATTTTTTTCAGATTAAATTATAAAGTATCTAATCTTATCTTGTTATGAGAACTTGTGAGACAAACTGTAATTTAAATAATTCACAGTATTTAAATTGAGAGTCGATCAAAGAAATACAGATCTTCTTTGCAGAATATAAAATACCCAGTAAAAGAGTTTCTTCAAATAGGATATTCTTTTTATCCCTGGGATCTTTGAATTATTATATAATTAAGCTGAAGTGTTTTAACTTATGCAGCAATGTTTACACTTTTAATTATTGACCTAGTAGTTATATACAGTTCCCAACCAGTTTGTAATGCCTTTGTACAATTCAGTAAAACATGCTTTCAGGCTTATAGGACTTTGGATCTTGGTATCATTTCACAAACCAGTACAAAGGTGGGGAGCCTTATTCCTATGAACAAGGCTAAGGTTCTTTGGGGTGTGAGAGTGTGTGTGTGTGTGTGTGTGTGTGTGTGTGTATGTGTGTGTGTGTGTGTGTGTGTGTGTGTGTGTGTGTGTGTGTGTGTGTGTGTGTGTGCCAGTACTAGGACTTGAACTCAGGACCTGGGCCCTGTCCCTTAGCTTTTTTTTTTTTCTCAAAGTTGAGGCTCTATTGCTGAGCCATACCTCCACTTTCTGCTTTTTGGTTGCTAATTGGAATAAGAATCTCATAGACTTTCCTGTCTAGATCGGCTGTAAACTGCAATCCTCAGATTTCAGCTTCGTAAGTGACTATGATTATAGGTATAAGCCATCAGTGCTGGGCACATGAACAACAAATGAATATACACATCATCGTTTAATACAATAGATTGTATTGTAATACAAAGGGTTGGGCATGGCGTCCTAAAAATGCAGTATGAGTGCAGCAAGTATAAATATTTCAGTGTTTCAGGCCCTGTGTTATTATTCTGTCTTTTCTTTCTTTTTGGTAATTTCTTAGCTATTCAGTTCCTGTTTAATTAATTTTGCTGGCATTGTATAAATTATCTTTTGTTTTTTTTAAAAAAATTTATGATATTTTATGTGCATAGAGAATATGGTAATTGTTGTTTAATCCACAGCACTGTAATCTGTACTTTGAAGTTAGAGTCCTAATTTTATACTAATTCCAAAGATGCCATCATCAATACGAGTAGAAATAAAAAGTATTAGTCATGCTGAGCTAGTATTTGACACAAGTTGTAGGGCCATGTACTTGCTGCAGGATTGAAAAGACTGAAACAATGAAAGAGAAAGACACATTGTGATAGAATTGAGAGGCATTTCACCACCATGAAACATTAAGTCAAAAGAAAGTATAACTACTTTCTTTATTCCTCAGAAGTAATGGAGTACATGATGCAGAAGTATGAAGAATGAGTAGATATTTCGGATGACTGCATATAACATTGTTTTAATTGCCCCTGTAAATTTCAGGAAGATTATTATTTTAAATTTGACATATACATGTTGATAAAAAATGATTTAAAAATAAAGATTTGAAGTCAACCTTCCTAAACTAGTTTCTGCTGTTTTTGGAGGAAAACATTTTTTTTCCCATCACTATACAGGATAGGGGACATCACCTCAGAATGACCAGATGATTACCATATTTTTCTCTGAGTGATCAGTGGCAGGAACGTACAACTCTGGTTCCCAGAAATACGATTAAGCTAGCACACTTGTCTTGATTTGTGCTGTTGGTAGATTCCAGTAAACACTGTATTTTGGTGAGATTTCATCTAGTCTACATAAGAACTTAATTTTATAGTTTAACTATATTTTTGTCTAGTGTTTATCAAAATACTTACTAGGCCATTCATAACACAGTAGTCTTAATTGAATAGACTCCTTGTTTCTAAATGTCAACACTATCTTCAAGGCATGAGATTTATAACCAATTGTTGGAGAAATTTAACTACTGTATGTCATTGTCTGAAGATGCATTGAAAGAAGGACATTTGAAGTGTTACTGTGTCTTCATAGTATTATTGGGACGAATGCCTTGAAGTCTCTTTTTGATGGAGACTATACTTTTAGATCCCAGTTCTCTGGCCTCTTTGTTTAGAAACACAGATGCACAATAGTTTAATTATTTTGTTTTTGATCTCAAAAATACAATGTACTGATGTTTCTTTTATAGGAGGTTTTAGACAATTTTTCAGTCTAGAGAAAAGAATATTTTCTAAATGTACATAATAGATGAAATGAAAATGTTAAAATATCCATGTGTCTAATAAATGCCTTGGCTTTTTAAAATGTAAATTTTCTAGCTTTTTTCTTAGATTATATATATATATATATATATATATATATATATATAAAATCTATGAGGTGATCTGACTGAGGGAAGATGGTGGCCAAATGGAATTAGCTGTGTTCTGAAAGATGTCTCAACACAGAAGACACACACACACAATGAAAGTATAATAGTCCCAACTGGAATGTACCTTGGGTGAGCTGGGATATTTCTGGCTTAGGCATGAGAAGATTATGGAATTGCGAACTTCAGGGTTTAATCCTATTGAATTTTGTTTTCAGCTAAACGTAATCGCTCATGGGAATTGTTTCACAGATGCACAATCAAACAAAATAGTCAAAGATCGAGCTAAATTAGCAGAGTGGCAGATGCTGGGCTGGCTAGTGTCTTACCTGCACAGTTACTTGATGTGGCCCCTGAGGCTTCAGTGAGCACAGTGTGAAAACAGTTCAATGAAAAAACTGGTGTTCTGTTCTATCAGTACAAGATTTTTTTTTTAAGTAGTTATTTTCCATTGTAGGGTATTGTGCAAGGTCAGAGGAAAACTACAGATCATACTGGCATAAGGAAATCAATTTCAACACTGATTGTTTGGATGGTTTCTTAAGTTAAAAAATGAGAGGTTAACATATTGTAAAAGTTAGAAAATTCAATAATGCCTCAATTGAGAATTACAACATTTCCAGTAATAGTCCCTTTTAAGTACACTAGCTGTTTTATTTAGGAAGTAATAATAAGGCTATTCTTAAAAAGATACTTTTCAAGTTTGTCAGATATATTTTCTGAAGTTTTTTATTATGTCAATATATATGTATGCATATATATATTATTTCCAGATGTTTGGTTGATGTATTCACAGATTTATGTATAAGATATTAATTCAAAAAAAAGACTTTATCTGCATGTAGGTGTTATCTAGAGTAGACAGGAAAAATAAATCTAGAGGCCTTTCTTTTGTGTATAGTTAATATTAGTGGAGAACAGCCTTCTGAAAGTCATTTGAGTATTTAAGAAAACCTTTTCTGTACATTAAAAAGCCCATCACTAAGATTTATTTGAAAAAAAAATGTTAGTCATAGTCTTAATTTGGAATACAGTTTTACTCTTTAAAGCAAGAGAGAACAGAAAATGAATGTGTTAGTTATGTATTTTGCCTTTAGTTCCTGTCCTGGTTTAATCTATGTAATTGATATTTTATTTAAATTGAAAGTACTAAGTTGGATTTCAGATTATAGTTAATTTTGTATTCTCAAGGCAAGAGAATCAAAGCTTTTTCTTTTTAATTTTTTTTGTCGATAGTGGGGCTTGAACTCTGGGCTTGGGCGCTGTCCCTGTGCTCTTCAGTATAAGGCTAGTGCTCTACCCGTTGAGCCACAGTGCCACTTCCGGTTTTCAAGTGGTTTATTGGGGATAAGAGTCTCACGGACTTTCCTCCCCAGGCTGACTTTGAACCGCCATCTTCAGATCTCAGCCTCCTGAGTAGCTAGGATTACAGGCATGAGCCACTGGTGCCTGGCTTAAAGCTTAGTTTCATTCTTTTTTTTTTTTTTAATATAAGGGACAGTCTCTACAGATGAATGATTTTCGTCCTTTGCATTTACTCTACTCCCAGAACTTAGATCAGGGCCTAGAACACAGTTAATAAATACCTGTTGAATTAATAAGACCAATACATTTGATAATGTATAGAGTAAACCTATAAATCTCTGTTTTCTATAGTTTGTTCTTCAGAAGGAAAAACTGCATTGTGTATCAATGAATATAGTACTACGGGTTACCTGGAATGTCTGTTGGCATGCATTTGTTTTAGTGATAATGTAGTAATATCCTTTTTAAATTTGATAGGCTTAATGCTTGAACAACTTTCCTTCTTTCTTACAAGTTAAATGCTCCTTGAATTCTACAGAGTAAAGTATAATTTTGCTCTAATATTTTAGAATAAAGGTCTAGCAGAGCAATCTATAATGAGTAGAGATTTTCTGTCTACTTTTGCCAAACAAAATATCTATACAAATCCAGTTATGAGTTAATCAAGAGAAAGGAAGTCCAATTTCACAGGAATGGTAAATACTCATTCGGTAAATATTTGTTAAAATAGGGTTTTGGATCATTTATGTGCTAATCATCTGGATGCCTGAATGAGGAACTTCTATAACCTTATTGATTTACTATCATTTTATTGTTTACTATGTATTCCTTTCAGTTCTGTGATATAGGACTGATTCTTCAATGCCCTTCCATGATAAAGAAAAAGATGTAATTATGAAGATGCTGTTTGTTTATAGTCAAGGATTGCCAATGGGGTTAGGTCCAAAATGGAACGCTATAGACTTTTTTTTGTGGGGGGGGGTGGGCATTCCCTGAGCTCAAAGATACCTATCAACATTTTGAGACCTATCAAACACTTTGAGACCTATCAAACACTTTGAGCCACAGCACAACTTCCTAGACTTTTTTTTATTAAAATGGAATCCATGTTTTGATAAAAATTTACAATGTGAATCTTATCTAGGAACATAAAGGCATAGTAAATTCACCAGGAAATTCTTTAAATGTGGTATGATCTTTGAGAAAATTCCTTAAGATATGAATTAATGTTGGAGAAATTCAGCTAAGAATGAGGCTTGGTCATTTTTGTAATACAGAGACTTTCTCTTACCTTTCCTTGCAATATAAACTCAGCATTAAGTAGGAATGCTAATACTTTTTTATTTTTTATTTTATTTTTTGATGTGTATGCCAGTTCTGCGGCTTGCAGTCAGAGCTGTCTCTGAAACTTTTTTTTTTTTTTTTTGCTCAGGGCTAGGTCTCTACTACTTTGAGCAATAGCTTTACTTCTGGCTGTTTGGTGATTAATTGAAAATAATGCCATGGACTTTTCTGCTCAGACTGGCTTGAAACAGATCTCGGCCTCCTGAGCAGCAACACTTTTATTTGAATATTAACACATTATATTTTATTAGAAAATTTTTCTATCAATAATATTTCAGTAATGAAATGATTTTAATTTATTCAAAGATTTAAAATTAAATGTCCTACAATTTGTAAAAAAAAAGTATGATTTAATGTGGATTTTAAATGCTATTCTAACTCAGAAATTATCAGTGTTATATGTTTACAGTTTCTCTAAAATCAAGAATTTCCTTAAGGGCATTATTTTATTGCTTTCACATTCCTTCCTGCTCTGTTAAATCTAATGAGGTTTATTTGTCCTTTAGGTGACCTACAAGCGAGATCTGTATGCGGCTGAATCGATTATTAAGGGTATGTTTGGCCTTATGACTGTCAGTTCCTGTGTTTAAAAAATATAAGCCAGTTCAGAATTTCTCATGACAGTTTAAATCCCAGAAGGATAAATGCCTGTAGGCCAGTAAGGGTTCTGATTTCTTCTTTGAAAATAATTGCATTTTATTTCGTTTCCTGCTTGTGAAATTATCACTTATTATGCCACATTGATTTTTAACTTCCATAGAAGAAAAATTAGTTTATTAATTTAATTATGGGGACCTCAATACTATTGGAAAGGAAATAGTGGAAAGTGTCATTCCAGTAAAATTGTAAAGATACTTCATTTGTGCTTCTAAGAGACAGTTTTCACCCCAACACTTTCACATCTTTGTACTAGGCAGACTGTCTATATGAGACTGATTGCTTTAAAAAATGGACAGAAATGAAAAGATGGACAGAATTATTTCTTAAAAATTCTTCTTTGTTGTGATAATAGCATCAGTATTTTTGTGCATGACACTCTTTTGAATTTCTAGATCACAACTACATACAATGCCCATATTGTAACATTGTACAATGTAACATTGTGCTAGGATTCTAGTCAAGATACAGAAGGAACATTATTTTGTTTGTAGCATCTATCATTTAGGTTGGATTTCTCAATCTCAACACTATATTGGACAATCATACTGGATAGATTTTAGATTTTAAAACTATTGTACAGCATACATTGTTAAGTAGAGTGCCCAGCATTACTCATTAGATGACAACAACACTTTCTTCTCTCATGGCCCTCAAGGTGACAATCAAAAATGTCTTCTGACATGGTCAAATATTTTATAGGGGCTAAAATTGCCTTTCATTGAGAAGTATTGTTTTAAATATAATAGTAGTCTTAGCAAAACTATCCTGGAAACAAGTGTAATATTTAGAGTAAGTAATAGCTTTTATTTAAAAAATTAGATTATGGATAAAACTCAAGTGTTAATTGAGAGCGAACTTCCTAATTCCAAATTTTATTGAAATAGAAGAAATGTCTTGGATGTGAATTCTGAATACACACATTTATTTTAAAGTTTTGGGAAAATCTATTTGACAAACAATTAGGTTCATATGCAGAAAACTGCTCTGATTATGATACTGCATTTACAGTTTACCTTCAATTTCTTTGTCCTTCAAGTATATTTTGTTTCACACTGTTAGTGTAGTATAATTCATATATCTCTTTGTGTAAACAGATCATCTATAATCATAAATCAAAATGTTGACATATATTTATATGCCAGACAGGCCATGTGTAAATATTACTCTGGGAGAAATGGGATAAACCATGAGGTGGTCTGCTATGCTTTCAAAACAAAGAAATAGAATAAACTTTGGTTTTATAACAAAGTCACTTCTGCATTTCACGGACAAAATGTAAATTATCTCTTTGTGAATATTTAGTAGGTGCTTCAGCTGAGGAACCTACCTATTGCAAGACTTTGCCTACGTGTTATTGCTTGTAATGTAAAGGCCTGTATTTTAGGCATAATTGTTTTTCTTCTTTAGGCAATGGGCTCTAGTATACTATTACTTTTAGAGTTTTTAAGAAGTGTTCTATTTTCTTCTCAGGGAGGAAAATTCAACTGGCTGTATGTAAACAGATGATTTGATTCAACAAATGCCAAGAGGTTTCTTTTTCTTTTAATATATATTTACCGTAAAGATACTGTACAGAGGGGTTACAGTTACATGAGTAAGGTAATGAGTCCATTTTCTATCAAGCATTGTTACCCCAGCCTTTGTTTTTCCTCTGCCATCCTTTCTTGTTCTGTAAAATTTGTTTTTCTAAAAAGTTGCTAGGATATTCTGATGTAGTTGGTACTCTTATCAGACCGTTGATTAGATCAGGGACCTTCCTATTCCATGTTCACTGTACACCAGCAACATGGGGATTTTCTGAGATCTGAAAAACAGAATTTCTGCTCCCATTCCATTCAATCAGAATTTGTATTTTGATGAGATTACTTTGCAAATTAAATTCCAGAAGTATTCCTTTAGTCTGATATCCCGGTCTTCTCCAGGTGATTTATTGCTTAATTTTATTTATTGCATTACAAGCTTGAAGTCTTATCAAGTTTTATCAATTCCCAATGCTGGTATGCAATGTCCAACTGAGATTATGCTCTGCCTTCATGACTTGTACTAAATACTGTCTCTGATTACAGAAATATCTTTTGCACCGGCTAAATAAAAATTCAAGGTGAAAAATTACATTCCAAATACATTGTGGTTGGTAGAAGCCTCACCTGTTTCCCTTTTTCTAAGTATATTGGATACAGTTATGCAGACACTGAACCCAAAAGACATACACAAATGGAGACATATAGGAAGAGGTCATTATGAGTTCTTGGCTCACATAATTATGGAGGCTAAGTCCTGTTATCTTCCATTGTGAGCTGAGGCCCTAGTAAAGCCAGAAAGGTACAGTTTTATGTCCAAAGCAATGGTTGGTAGACCAGGAAAGCCAATAGTCTTCAGATTGAAATTGGTACTGAGAGAAAAAGATAAATATTCTACCTCCAAAAGAAGGGATTTAACCGTTCCATGTACTTTTGTTGGCAGTATGTAATACCATAGTCTAGGCAAACTATTAAATAATATAAGACTCATAAAACAGTCCCGAGTGAAAGCTCTCAAAGAATTAGATAACACTGTCCCCCATCTTCTTTGTCTATCTATTCAAATGCTAATTTCCTTTAGAAACACCATCACTGATAAAATCAGAAATAACATCTGACCATCTTTCTGAGAATCCTTTAGTTCAGTCACGTTGTCAGACAAAATCAACCATTACATGTAACAAATGTTGATACTATTTTCCTATTCACTAACATTTTGTAGCATTTCATGGGAAGTAGATTTGTTCTAGGCATAGTTTGACGGATATTATATGTATTATTTATATTCTTCAAGAAATTGGTGGTGTAATTAGTATTATTATTTTCATATTATAGTATATTCAAGGATTTTAAGGCAACTACTGACTCAGGAAGGACATAAAGCAAACTCTTAACTACAAGGCTCTGCTTTAGGCATAATAGTTTCATTACATAACTATTCTTCTTTTCCCATCCCACTGTCTTTACCCTTTATATAGAAATTGTTCAGATTCCCTTACCTGGAGCCCATAGCCTCATGCATTTTGGAATACTTTGTACTTTCAGAAGCTAACTCACAGTGGCCTTTGGAAATGTCAGAAAATGAAGATTGTGGTATAAAAATGCTTGTGCCCAGTATAATAAATACTATGGACTTTCTAGCTGGTTTAAGTTGAAGGTTGACTTTCCTATCAAGATATACAAAAATATTCCTTTGGTTTTAAGAATTGTTTGGATTTCAGCATTGCCTGTAATGTGATATGAACCTGTTTCAGCTTATGCTTTCATGAAGGTGGGAAGAATGTCTATTCTTTTGTTTCCTCCTCTTATATTGAGTTTGCCCTGAATATTTTAAGCTGTGGGAATATACTGCACTTTCCTTCCACCTGATTCCAGCACATGCTTATGGGGGTTGAGTGTGTCTATTTTTTATATCCTTCATATATTGTGGCTTAGTGAAAGAGTGTTTGTCTAGCATGTATTAAGCCCTGTGTTCGATTTCTCAGTACCACATAAACAGCAAAAGCCAGGCTGTGGCACTGTGGCTCAAATGGTAGAGTTCTAGCCTTGAACAAAAGAAGCTCAGTGACAGTGTCCAGCTCCTGAGTTCAAGCCCAGGAATGGCACACACACACACAAAAGTGAAATGGTTGCATGGCTTTCTGACAAGACTTAAAATTAGAACTGGGAGCACACACCACTCATGCCCTATGCCTTGTATATGTGACGTATTTACTCTTTAAAGCAGTGCTCTGATATTATAGCTACTATTTCTAAGTGGGAAAACTAAAATTGAAAGTTACTTTCCTGTGGGTTCCCCAGTTTGTAAGAGCAAGACTTAACAATTTAAATCCAAGTCACAGGTGCCTTTGTCTGACTCTATTCTAGGACATGTTTGTTTTGTATCTTTGACTCCTGCCTAATAGTAAAATTAATACAAGGTTTCTTTCTTGGGATGAGCACTCCAGTGGGTTTTGAAGTTCCTTAGACGCTCTGATTGCTTTGTGTTAGGATTTTTTTAGCTAATGAAGAACCATCATTCAATTAAAACTGAAGATCTTCCTCCTAGTACTTCTGAACATGGTGTAGTTGTCTAGAGAGTAGTTGGTTGCAATGAGTTTATTGGTGGCAAAACAAGTGGGTTTGAAATAGTAGGGAAATGACAACTTTCTAGACATGCCAAGAGAAATAATGCAAATTAAAATTTAGTGTCAGAATGAAGTGATTGCAGGATATAAGTTTTGTCATGCTATGAAATGAATCCTTAGTGTTATGTAATTTGTCAGGTAAGCTGCTTTTTTCCTTGCTTACTAAATATCTATGGTTGGCAGACATTTTGATAAGTATTTTCTTGTTTACTGAGTGTTTTTCTGACTGTGAAATATTTGCTAGGATAAATACCAAATTGCATGTGTGACAAGACAATGTGTAACTTCCAAATTACTTGTTGTTAGAATAGCATGTGTATTTGGTACATCTTAATTTACATCTGAGTGTTAGGAAAAGCAATTTTACTTCATTAGGATTTGACTTAGGTTTGCTAACTTCAGGCAGGATTTTGACTAAACTTTCCAAAATGAAGTCTCCAAATATGATTTTTGTCTTAAAGTTAATTGTAAGCTTCAATTGAGCATCAGGGTTTCCATGGATTATTATTTATGATAAACTGTTGTTAACAGGAAACACATATAGAAAGTGGTAGCCTCATATTGATCTTTGCCAGTCTGTGTTAAAATGCAGTTAATTGCAGATTTACTGTTAACAACCAAGCAATCTGAGAAAACCAAGCAATATCAATATTCCTGTTTCCTAAGGTAGGATTGGATTTAGTCCTTGTTATTTAATGTTTGACTCTGAAGCTTCTACTCTGACTGAAAATTAAAACTAACTTCTTCAGAGTAGTGTGATTAATTGGTACAAAAAGACAAGGGGTTGACTGATAAGTATATAAACATCCCCTTTACAAAGGGGTATTGTACTTTTGTCTTACAAAGGAGGGAGCCCACCCAAGCCTGCTCGGCCTGCCCAGACCAACCCAAACTATATTAAAGTGGTAACAGATGCCAGGAGTAACATACTTTATAGAAATATACATAAGCCATACAAACAGTCCCAAACCACACTTGATTTAATATGTTGGACATATCCTGGCAAAAGGGTCAATATTCTAAAATTTTCTGAGAAGAAAAGCCCCTGTTGGACTTTCTAAATAAAAGATTGTGTTGTTTATGCCTCCATGCTTCAGCAACCTTTGAACATATTCAATTTGATAGCTTATATTTAATTTGGTATTGTAAAAAACAATTTTATTTTGCTCTGGTTATAATTGTAGAAGTCCAAGTAAGCTTATGCTATAAAACTGCCTATGGTACTTCTTTTTTTTTTTGGTCAGTGGGACTTGAACTCTGGGCCTGGGCATTGTTCCTGAGCTCTTCAGCTCAAGGCGAGTGCTTTACCATTTAAGCCACAGCACCACTTCCTGGTGCTTCTTTCTGTATGTCAGTTTATATAAAAATGGAAAGAAAAGGTTAAAATTTAAAATTATTTCAGCTTTACCATTAGTTAAAATTAGTTAATATTTATGTCCATATAATAATTTGTGCCTTTTCTAAGGCATTATTTAATTTTTTTAAGTATTTGTTTTGTTTTTGTTTTTGTGCCTGTCCTGGGGCTTGAACTGAGGGCCTGAGCTTCTTTTATTCATGGCTAGTGTTCTACCACTTAAGCCATAGCACCACTTCTGTATTTGTTTTATTGTAAAGGGAATAAATCAACTTTTTTTTCTTCTGGAATATAACATTTCATTTCGAACACTTAAGTTTGGTTTAGAAAAAAAAACATTTATTTATTTATGTGCTTGTTTGCTTATTGTGCTAGTACTGGGGTTTGAACTGAAGGCCTTACACCCTTGCTTGGCTTTTTGGTTCAAGGATGCCTCTGTACCACTTGAGCTATACCCCACTTCCAGCTTTTTGGTGGTTAATCGGCGATAAGCTTCTCATGGACTTTTCTGCCAGAGCTGGTTTCATGATCCTCAACTCTCAACCTCCTGGGTATCTCAGGTTGTAGATCTGAGCCACAGACATCTGGACACTCTTACATCTTTTAGAAATATCCCTTTTTGAATATTAATTATGTAGGTGGATTTTTTTCAATAAGCATTTAAAAACAATAACTTATACCAAACGGTATAATGCCTATTATCCTCTCCATACAAATAGTATTTTTTTTAAAGTGGTAGTAAAGCAATTAAGCATTTTTGTACTTATACCTTGAAGGTAGCTCAATATACTTTTAAAATTAGGTTTGACTGAAAGGAATAAAGTAAAATCACATGTGCACAAATTTAATTCAATATTAATGAAACTTGAGATGACTTTCTGTGTTGAAACATATGTCTGATGCATATAAAGAATCAAATGCCTTAATTTTTTAGTGATTTTTTTTAAAACATTTTTACTTAAGATTGGAAAATTGTTTTGAAATTCATGAATCAAGTTAAAAAGATGAACAATGTTAAAATCAGGTTTTTTTTTCCCATCTTTAACGGGACAGTGTTCTGCATCTGTAGTATGTCTTTGTCAGTTTTTTTTTTATTAAATGTTCAGAGATGGCACCGTTTATATTAACCATGTTTCTTTGGACAAAAGAAAGTGACAGCTAAGATTTATTTGGAGACCTTAATTTTTGATGTTTCTAACTCTTTTGACTGACATTCAATTTCCCCAAATTTCTCATTCATCTGTAAACTTCTTTGTGCATAATAGTTTTTTTGTTCTTCATTCTCTTGAAAGTGGTACTGTGATTGTACCTAATGTGAATATTGGAGAACATTTGTGTCAAGCTTTAATTAGTAAGAATAGAAAGGCAGCAAAATAATTTAAGAGGAGTTTGGTTTCTTTGCGATTTTATTTTAAGAAAAGATGTAAGTTGGTAAGTTAAATATTTGGGTCAAGTTTAGAGAAAGTAATTTTTCTTTGTTTATGTAATCTTATAATTTTCTTAATTTGTCATCAGTGAAAGGGCAATTCCAGCATCTGTAAGTAAATCTGACATTTTCAAAACTTTGAAGACTACAAGATACTATGAAGCAACTAGCTAAGTAAACTTGATAACAAATACATCAGGCATGTGTACTTCACTCTGATGTAGATAGATAAAAATATATGACATATATACTTAAACTATATTGCAAAAATTCTGATGAGTCACTAACCTTAGAAAAATGTGTTTATTTCAAAAATATTTCAATGGAGTAGGAGAATATAGTCATAATAATCAGTGCATAACTTATGAAACTACAAAAATTGATGGAGGTTTGGGGCTGGGAACAAAGATGAGAATCATAAAAAGGATAATATTGATCAATATACATTATGCTTACAAACTGACATGCTGTTGCTAACCCCTTAAAAATAATAAAAAAAATTTTCACTTAGGTGAGAAGTACAAATACTTTCAAGTACAAAGAGTATGATCTCATTCAGTTGAAAGACAGTAAAACGAGTGCATTTCTTACACCTAAAAGTGTGTACAGGAGACTGGGTGTTGCTTTCCTACTTCTTACTTCCAGTTCCAAAATGGGGAAGCTCATTCAATATTTTGTGACTCATCTAAAAAGGAGTTTAAGATGTGATGGCTTAAAGCATCCTTTATGAAAAGACTGACCAGGAGATTGTCCTCCAGCTGAAACATGCACATTAACAACAGAGTTCTCTCCTAAGGGGATCACCTTGACCTTTTCTGAGATATGTATAGTTTTCTAGCGAGTTTATTTATTGGCCACGTTGTCCATTTGTCTTAGAGTCGTGGCTTGTTTGTTATTTTCTCTCTTCTTATACTAATAGCTTTGTTCTCAATATGTTAAGAGAAACTTTAATCACCCTTTGACAAATAAAGCTTAGAGAATGATAGCAAATTGCAATAGTAGCGATTTTTTTAGATAGGATCTCAATATATAGGATCTCAATATATACCTCTACTGCCCAATTGCTGGGATTACAGATGTGCACCATCGTATCCGGCTTGTAATTCTGTTTAATATCATTTTCAAATGTTGGAGAGGAAGAATTTAGATTCCCCAATTGGCTTCTGATTCAAGGAACTCACCTGGAAAATACCCTCACTTTGAGTAAATTACACTTTTTGGAAGTAAATATATTTGGATTTGATACAGTTCTTATTTACCTGAAAAATCTAAAGCTTTTGAAATGTTAGTACAATGGACAAGGTCTGGTGGAAAAATCTTTTGGCATTGGATGTTTTCAAGACAATTAAAAATATACTTCTGGATTTTTGCCCATTAACTTAAGGAACTTGTTTCACTTAGTATTTTGCTTTGTTTGTCTGAAGGAAAGTAAGAGGCATTTTAAAAGATGAGTGTTATAAATGAGATTTGGGCCTCCTTCATAAGCTTTCAGATTTATGCACTAAAATTCATGTTGCTTTTGAATGACTTTAGTTAGAGTAACACTGGAATTGCACATCCATGAAATGACATTGTATGTAAATAATATATTCCTAAACCATGTCACCTATCTACAAGTAGTAAAATTTAGATTGCAAAGAACTAGTCAGGAGGTTGGAAGCCCTGAAGTGATTCTGTGTACAACTTAATTGAAACTTGAGAGAATTTCAAAGGAGTCTGTCATCTGGAGCTATGATATATTCAAAATTTTGACATTCAGGATATCAATGTAGACATTTTTTGATGGCCCTCCAGGGGAGATGACTGGAATTCTGACTGTGTTCCTTCCTCTTTCAATTTTTTGAAAAGCATCAAAATAAGCACAAAATGAGGATCATCTCTCTGCTTGAAAGATCCTTCCTGTATTTCTCTACTTGGAGCTAACAATATATAGTTATTATTTTGGAGAGTCCTACACGGAACAACTGATCTTCTGAGAAGCTGTCTTCTCTAATTTAAATCTGTGTATGCTTCAGTGATTGTGAATCCTTTTGGTGTTTGAGTGTATTGTCTTTTCTAGTACACTGTGGATCAGGGAACCAGCCAAGACAAAGAATTAGAAAATTCTTTGTGTTAATTTTTATATTCCTAAACATTTGAATTAAGGTACTATTGGAGAGTATTCTTTGCTTTTAAGTAACTAATATAATCATACAGATGAAACCAAACCAAAAACTATCCAGACAGATTTAATCATATACAAGAGACAAATTTAAAATACTGAAATAAAGGAAAACAAGCATAAGTCAAAGAGAGGTAAAAGAGCAGAAAGAGAAAACAAAGATAGCTGACATCCAAATGTATCTTTCTTTAACTTTACATGGTTCTAGTACCCTATTAAATACAATAATTTCCATTATAAATATTAAAGTATTTTTCTTCTCTATAATTCCAACTCCAATATGACTATGTTGAGAGTAGATGAAAGAAAAATCATGCCATACGTGCATAAATAAAAATAAAATATCAAGCCAGGCTCTGGTGGCTGGCTCAATTCTGTAGTCCTAGCTACTCAGGAGCCCGAGATCTGAAGATTGTGATTTGAAACCAGCCAGGGAAGGAATGTCCATGAGACTCTTATCTTCGATAAAAAGAAAAAAACTACTCAGAAAAAGCCAGAAGTGGTGCTATGGCTCAAGTGACAGAGTGCTAGCCTTGAGAAAAAGAAGTTATTTCTTTGCTGCTTTGTATGTCCCTCCCCCTCGGTATAACCCCTGCTTTCCCTGTATTTGATGTTGGTATAATTTGTGGAGGGGAAGGGAAAAACAAATCATTTAAATAGGAATGCAGGTGGACCCATTGCAACAATGAGATATACAAGATGTTATGTCAAAAAATGAACTTTACAACTTTGGCGGGGGAGAGGGGATGGGAAGGGATGGGAAGGGGAAACAAAGGAGAAGGCAACAATGCTTGATAAGAAATGTACTCATTATCTTGCCCATGTAATTGTAACCCCTCTGTACAGTATTTTCACAATAAAAAAAAATCTCTTGCATAAAAAAATAAAGAAGTTCACAGGCAGTGCCCAGGCCCTGAGTTCAAGGCCTAAGATTCTGGCACAAAAATTAGATACGATAAAATAAGTTATTAATGATTATATTATCACCCAAGTAGAGTTTAGCGAATGGAAAATTGCCTATAATGAAGAAGGGTATCTCATCACACTATAAGATCATTTTGGTGTCTTATTCTTTGTGCCACTACCAGAGAATGTTACAGACTGGATGCTTTATAAACAAGGTAAACTTATCCTCTCCGAGTTTCAGAAGCCTGGAAGTTTATAGTGCTCACATCAGGTGTGGGCCTGCTTGTTGTATTTTCACATTGGCAGAAGGTTGAAAGGAAAGATGATGAAAATTGTGTTCTCACATGTGAGGATGATCATCTACATTTTTTCAGGATTTCCTTAGAGTCCTATTGCCTGGGCCATGAATACATTGCATCTCTGAGGACATTGAAGCACTTTCTATGATGGACCCAGGGTTGATGGCTAGATGTGTTTGGAGGGTGTTCCCACTCAGCCATCTCTTGGCAAAAATCATGGGTTTGAACTCAGGGCCTGAGCGTTACGCTTTTTAGTTCAAGGCTAACGCTATACCACTTTGAGCCATGGCTCAACTTCCTGATTTCTGGTGGTTAATTGGAAATAAGAGTCTTGAGCACTTTCATGTCCAGGCTGGCTTTGAACTGCAATCCTCAGATCTCAGCCTCCTAAATTACTAAGATTATAGGCATGAGCCACCTGTACCCAGCACTTGGCAAAATTCTAAGTGAAGCTTTTCATCAGATAAAATTATAAGTTGGAAAGAAGGAAATAAAACCTTAATTATAATATATGTGCATACAGAAAATCTAAAATGATGAAAACTAGAATTTGTAAGTGAATCTGGCAAGTTACTCCTTATAAGGTCTGTATAAATTTTATTTATTTTATATAAAAAGGCAGGGAAAATCAACCTCCTGCTATGTTTTGTTTCAGTTCTTTTTGTGTTATTCTATCAATTTCTCAGAACAATTGTGGTATTATTACATTAATTGTGGTGTTTATAAATTACTTTATACAATAATTTTTGGTGCTTATTGTGTTTATTTTTTCATGAGAAGTGTTTTTCAATCTTATTATCTAGCTTTTTGCTAGGATGTCATAAAGCCAAATTTTGTCTACACATTGACTTTCATGATGCATAAAATTTGGGTTGGGTTTGTTTCCAAAGCGACTGCTTTGAGAACAGTTATTTTCTGTAGAGTCCACGTGACCTCCAGGATCTGACCTGATTGATGACCCACCTCATTGCAGGTTCACTGCCAAATTCTTCCATGGCTTTGAAGTAATTCTGTTATCAGTAATCTGTGCTTATGTGGATACTTTTCCTATATCAATACATTTGAAAATTTTGCTGCTGTTTTAAAAAACCTTTAAAAATTGTTTTCAGGGCTCCTTCCTCCCACATCTTGGACAACCTACTCACCTTTTGAGAGTGACCTCTGAGCTCATTTTATTCTAGAGTTAATCTGATTTTCTTACCAGTATATATCTCTTACCCCAGGCTGAGCCATTTAATTGAGTTTTGTTTTCTTAAATATATTAAATTGTACTAAAATCATGTAATTTAGGGTACTTAGCTTTTTCTTTTTGCTTTTTTTTGTGATAATAGGGCTTGAATTTCAGGTTTTATGCTTGTTAGGCAGCTATTTTTCTGTGGAGTAATGCCTCTAGCCCTTTTTTTTTTTTTTTTGCACTGTTTATTTTGAGCTAATATCTTCTTTCCCAGGATCTCAGCCAGACTGAGATCCATGCATTTTATGCTTTTCATAGCTGAAGTGACCAGTACATACCGCCATGTCAAGTTTTATTCTTTTAAGGTGATGTCTCGTGAACTTTTTTGCCAAGCTGATCTTAGTACCTACCATAATTCTCTCAATCTGAGTCTCCCACATAGCTGGGATGATAAGGAGCATCATCTGTGCCAGGATGTTAGTTGCGAAGGCATCTCTTGGTGTATGCCTGAACTGGTCTTGAAATGTTATAGGTGTGAACCACTGGCTTTTGACTTAATTATGAGTTAATTCTAAGAGTTGTTACTATCCTAACACATAAGTAAACAGAGTCCTAAAGAGATGAAATAATTTTAAGTTAATGTAACAATGTTGTAGCAGATCTATATTCAAAAGAGAAGAAAATTTCAATCCTTTTGAATTAATTTGCACATATGTTTACATTTTTTTGAATGAAGGGTATAAGTGGAGAATGTTTTCCAGTTTTTTCAGACCCTATTACAAGGTAGGCAACCTTAGAGGAGGGCATAGTTTTAGGGACAATCTGGAGTAAAACAGCTTAAGTCTAAAAAAGAATGACAATATTTAGTTAATAATACATACTTATTTTGAAGCATTAAATTGGATAATGTTCTCAAATGACTTGATTTTGGGCCTCTTATCTGACATTAAGTGCTACTTTCTTTTTTATCACATGATAGTCTATCAAAGCAATGACTCCTTAAATGGGAGGCACCTATGCATTTCATAATACCTCAAATTTGTCTGCTGTAGAGTACTGGCACATATTTTGGGAGAATGTCATCATGTCACATGGTTTAGATTTTAAAATCAAGCCATCTCAAATAAGCCTCTCAAATTTGAGGAAAATTCATCCATTTTCAATGTCATACTCAGAATCAAAATAGACCTTGATTAGGTTGAATTGGCAATCTAGATAATGGCAGGGAAATTCTGATCTTAGTCAGGAGGATTCCTCCTCTTCTCCCCAGGAACATCTTTTAGCCTAGAGAGCAGATCTACCTGAGAACAGTAATTTCTCAGATTCTCAGATTCTAGGAGGCTGTTTATAAATGTGAAAGGATGGAATTGGTAGTGACAATTGGATATTAGTTCCACTTACTCTCTTAAAATTGTGGACTACATTCTTGCTTCTGTTGGTTATACTATGGTTACTAATCTACACATTGTTTAATGTGTAGGTTTGGGTGGTAAAAAGTTGCTTCTGTTGTACTATGATTGGTTACTAATCTACACATTGTTTAATGTAGATTTGGGTGGTAAAAAGACTCCATGACTTCTTAATGTGTAGTTTAGGTAGCTTTAATTGGTGTGTAGACAGAATCTCCATCTTCTTGGTCAAGGGCTATGAAAACAAGTAAACATAGGTTTCTGTAGTAGGGCTTTGTTCTGTGTTCTGTTTGTTATATTTTTAACATTTTTTTCCTTTTTTAATTCAGAGAGAATTTCACATGAGGTTTGTGTAGTTATGGATCCCAAACGAGATAAAGAACCTGTAGATCATTTCCTTGAAGCTCTCAAAAATGAATTAAATGTAAGTATCCAAATATGAAAGTTTGGAAATGTAAGTTTGTAAAGTTGGCCACAAAATTTTGTAGTATTGACATCTACCTTGGAAAAGCATAGGACAAACTTCAGTCCCAATGTATCATTTTGCCTTGAGTAGATTCTTCCCTCTCTTTCCACTTAGGACTTGCAGTTTATTCCAACTCCTGTCCATTCCTGTTGTGATTTTCTCCTGATCCTCATCACTGCAGAACTCCCTAGTGCATGTGCCCCAAACTATCACCTAGATCTACTTGAAGGTGGTAGTGCACAGCACACATTAGATTCATAGTAAGCTTTGTTGATTATATAAAAACCACAGAAAAATCAATCAATGTATATTAATCGAGAAGAATTTTGATTGTAAGTTGAACATTATAATGAAAATATCATTGTATGCCTCGAAAAATAGAAGAAGCAGTAAGTAGGAAGCTGTTGATAGAAACTATGTACAACATTTACCCCCAAGGAAAATTCTATAATTATTTTAATAACTTGTAGTTTCAAGTATTTTTCTTGCATTTTCATTAATTTCTCTATTTAACTTGTGATCAAAATTATAACTTTTTATCATAAACATAATGAAATTCTGGTCAAAAGCAGGCAAGTTCATTTTAGTTAATGGTCTAATTTTATCAGGATATCAAACTGCATATCACTTTTGTTGCCTAATTTCCTTGTCTGCATACTGAAATATTAAAAAAAATTTATATTATATTTGTGAGAGTTGAACACAATATACTTAAAGTACTCATGTTTTGCTGTATATACATATTAAATGATTATTGCAAATGTAATTGACATACTACAAATTATTTTGGTTCTTTGAAACTAATCTGATGGATTTATTTAGGAAGATTCATGGGTAAAATATTCCCAATATTTTCATGAAATTGTTTCATCTCAAAATGTCCTGAATTTTGAAAATTTTCTTAATTTTAGTAAATGTTAGGTTATACTTTTTGTCTGTTTTATACCTGTACTGACAATAGGAATATCATTTTACTGTTTATTCTTTTGTCTTTATCATCTCATGTGGTTTGTTTGATATTTCTACTGCTACTCTTTGTGTGTTTATGTGTATGCATGTCTTCATGTGCTTATGTGTGTGTGTCAGTTCTATTTGAACTCAGGGCCTGGGCACTGTCCCTGAGCTTTTTTACTCAAGGTTAGCACTCTACAACTTGAGCCACAGCTTCACTTCTGCATTTTTGGTGGTGGTTAATTGGAGATAAGAGTCTCATAGGCTTTCCTATCTGAACTGGTTTTGAGCCCAGATCTTCATATCTCAGCCTCCTGAATAGCTAGGATTATAGACATGAGCCAGCAGCACCCAGTTTCGTGTTCCTTTTTAAGAAAGATAATTTTTACCTCCTTTAGGAAGAAGAAATCAGTGGATCAGAATGATTTTACTACCCTAATGACATGCTTCTTTCTTACTTGTTTTCAGGAAAGGCTGAAAGATATTCTTACTGGTTCTTCCACCTCCTTTTATAACTCCTTTACTCCTGGACCTTCTCTTTTCTCTATTTCTAATCTACCTCCCCTATGAGTCTAGACCTCACAGCTGGTGATTTGTCCTGCAAGAGTGCTTCAGTTTATTTATTTTGAGTATTCCTTGGTCACATGTTCCCAGAAATTCTTAGCAAAATGAGAATCTTCATGTTGCTCTTTTATATTGAAGTCTGAATTGGCATCCACAGAAGTTGCCCCTCATTTCTGTTGTTTCCTCCGGAATTGCCTGCTCAGCTAATCAGGCAATTCATGCTAATAATTTTATTTTCTAGCTCTCTTAATTTTTCTTCACTTTTGGCTGTGATTTCTTAAACTGTGTGGGCCTATACAGATACAGACAGTTTATCTCTACTTTCTAATACCGGTATTGTGATAAATATTGCTTATGGATGTTTGGTTTTGACATTCTTCTTGTGTTTTTATTTTTGAAGGGCTCTATATAAGAGACTAGGATAAAATACCTAGGTGTAGAGTATTTTCTTCCTCTTCATTCTTAGAAAAAACAGATCTCTTGGCCATTTCTAATTTTAAGTACTTACTTAAATTTCATTTTTATTGACAGGATGTAATTTATTGATACTGAGAGGAACTATGGATTTTTTAAAAAATTAAGCTTGACTTGAGGTTAAGAATACTACTGTAAGCCAAGTTAAGATGTATGTATGTATGCAAGAATCCAAAAGACAAGAAGATGACTGCTTGTAGGGGATATATTACAGTTTTATTTATACTTTTAAATTAGCTAATACATAATTAATTTATTTTTAATTTTAACTTTTTATAAAAATATTCTTAATGGACACATTAATTGTATTTATTGTGGCTTATAATGTATAATATTTCAATAAAATATGCAATAATTAGATCAGGATAATTGGCATATCTATATTGGTAGACATTCATCACTTCTATGTGTTGGGAGCATTTAAAATGGTTTGATCTGGCTATTGTAAGACATTCGGTTAATTGGTATTAACCACAGATACTTTACTGTGCTATAGATGACTAGAAGTCTAGTGAAGAACTTTAATGACTGACACTTGGATATGCTCTTCTTGTAACAATCTTGTTGAGCTTGGAAGAAGATGTCACTTCTGCTTAGCTGTCTTCTATTTTCTCAATTTCATAACAAATTCTTAAAAAACTTAAACTTAACATACTCTTGTCTTTCCTTGGCAGTCACAAATCTTTGTGCCAAGAACAATGTTATGTACTTTTGTTTTTGAAATCATTCTACAATGTCTCTTTTTTTCTTTTTAGAACTAGAAACAGAGAAACCTTCTGGGTTTGATTTACCTAGAGTTATATAATTAGTGAGTATAGATGCTAGTTGGTGTGATATGATTTTTACTAATTATTGATCTAAGGACAGTGAGTTTGACAGAGAGTATAGTTAAGGTCTGAAAGGGAAATGATTATCTAGTTTCATGTATTTTATTTTTCCCTTATAAAGGTAAATTTATTTTATGGCAATTTGTTTTAGCCCATGACTTAAAGTAAACACAAAATGCCACCTATTCTAACATTTTTATCTCCAAGAGCTTTTGTCTGAATTTGAAAAGAATATATAGAAAGAATGAAGTCATCACTATTGAAATTGGTAGGCCAGATCAGTGGGTGTGGAGCTGCTCAATGTACAATGGGAGGATTGTTTTATTGATTTGTAAAGTGTTTCCCATTGAAACCAAAGGAGGGGAGTGAGTGTGCTCATGGTAATTACCTGGATAGACTTGCAACAGAACTTTCAGGTTTTCCAAATATCTTAACTCTAATGGTAATGGAAAATACAAAATTCACAGAGGAGGTTGCTAAAGCAGTAAATTAACGAGTGAGTTGGTTAAGAGATATCCCTCATTTTACTACTACTAAATTAGAGTACTTTATTAACACCTTGACCATAATTGTTAGATTGTTCCTTAAGAACTTTTAAGTGTTTCAATGAACCTTCCCATGTTAGAGACAGAACTCTTCAGAGAGGGTTGACATTGATGGAAGACGCCTCTTCCACTTTTTCCCAGCTCTCAACAAATACTGAATAATAGTTGACATGACTGAAACTACTAAGGAATGTTTAGGAAAATGTGATCAATCTCCTATTAGGTTCTTAATTTATTGATTTATTTACCAACTCATAAATGCCTATTCTGCTGGATCAAAATTGAAAATCAGCCTTAGCAAGTAAGTCCAAGAGACTATTATCTCCAATTAATTAGCAAAAAGCCAGGAATGGAAATGTGATTCAAATGGTACAACACCAGTACTGATTAAAAAGAAAAAAAACAAGCAAGACACAAGGCCTTGAGTTCAAGCCCCGGTACTGCGTGTGTGCGTGCATGTGTGCGCAAACACACACAAATGTGCTCACACACACACAAACACACATGCCCACACTCACAAAATGCCTATCTACTACAGTGATTGGATATATAGAATTAAACTAAGCAATTATGGCTCTTGTCTCAAGGAGTTTTTCATCAAATTGGAGATAGAACAATAAATATATACAAATATCCAAGGGCTGTTTTATTAAAAATTGTCATGAATATTCTAAGACAAAGTAACCTGTGCCAGGGAGAATGATTTATAGGGGTTAGAGGCAATGAGTGAATTCTCTGAGCAGATTGTGGCCTTTAGATTAACCTAGAAGGGCAACGAAGTGTTATCTATTTGAAGAGCAAGGCAGAAGCAACAATATATGAAAGACGTTAAGAGCTTAGTTCAGGGGGACTGTGACTAGAGTGGAGACAGAATGAGAGGATATGAAGTGAGAAATGGGGACAGACTCAGAGGTAGCTTTACTGGCTCTTCTGAGTTCACTGAGTTACTGCAGGTATTATTATTTTATATTTTGTCTTAACAAAATAAAGTGATAGAGCATTTTAGCTGAAAATGACAAGGTCTAGTTCACCTTCACAAAAAGTTATGGGGCTGATGTTTCCTTTCTATAGAAGAAGACACACAGTTTGATTGTTTTTATATATCACATCACTCCCACACTCCCATGAAACTGTTCAACCCAATTTTAATTCCTGTAATAAAAGGAATGAAGTTCCTAAAGTATACTGATCTACATACCTGAACAAATAGGGATCCTAGAAGCTTTTGTGTATTTTGCTTATCCCCTCCTTCCTGTTTCCCATAGCATATAATTTAATTATTGTTTTGTATAACCACAGATGACAAGCAGAGTATAACTGGAAATCATTTGTTCTGCTGGGTATAGCACATGCTCTTGTTTGTCCCTCGTTTAATTTTCCTCATGCCCTCCAGGTAGTGTCCAGTGTACGGATGTGGATTTTTTGTTATCGACCTCAATAAATTCCGTATATGTAATATGTCAAACAAAACATCAAGAGTAGTAAATGGTCAGAGGAAAAGCAGAAATGAAAGAAAGAAAATTAAGCTCTATCAGCATCTTAAGAAGCAGTCAACATAGTTATTTTATGTTGATTTTGAAGCAGATGATGTATTTAGTCTGAAGATACAGATTTTCATTTTTGGGGCTAAGTGTAGTTAATAGAAGAGTGACACTATAATGCTATTTCTTCTCTTGGTCCTCTGACTCTGAACAAAGACAATTAACTCTATGGGATAATTGTATTTGAGAGTAGAAACTGTCTGAAGACCATCTCATTGGGGCGGGTCAGATCATTCTATCCAGTTAGCCAGATTTTCTGATGGTTTCTTTTGGGTCCGGTCGTGGAGCCTGAACTCTGGGCCTGGACACGGTCCCTCAGCTCTTCAGCTCAAGGCTAGAGCCCTACCACTTGAGCCACAGCCCCACTTCCAGCTTTTTTTTCTTTTTGCTTATGTGGTGCTGAGGAACCCAGGACCTTAGGCATGCAAGGCAAGCGCTCTTCCACTGAGCCATCTTCCCAGCTCTGATGGTTTCTTTAGAGGAGAAAAGAAAGTCTAAACTTACTGGGCTATTTTGCTTAAGATGGGATTAATTATGTACACAACATATTTGTCAAAGTCAGTTTATAATTACAAATGTTTGCCATGGTTGTGTGATGTGACTGTTAATGCTGGAGGTCAGTTACTATTACTTAATTTTCCCTATATATTTAACATATATTTTGCTTTTTTAGCTAGTATATTTGTGAGACACCAGAACCTGTCAAGTTATTGCTTCTCCTAGAAGATTCAGATTGTTAGTTTATAAAATTTACCACTTAAGAAAATAATGTCATTTTCACAAATTATAGACATTTTTATGAATTCATAACAAAAGAAAAAAACAAAACCAGAATGACTATGTATTTTTGGGCATCCATTTGTGAAGTCAGGTCTTTCCTTTTAATTCAGGAGATTGGTTTTTTACACATAGAATAAATATCTCTAGAAGGAAATTACATAAAGAATGTTAAAATGTTTTCTTTTGTAGAATGTTAAAATGTTTTCTTTTGTACTGGGGATGTGCCTCAGCGGTAGAATGCTTGGCTAATACGCACAAAACCCTAGGATCCATGCTGGCAGTGGGGAAAACAATGCTCTTTGCCATGTGGATTATAGTTAATAACTTTCAACAACAGTTGATGTTTTTTGAGACAAGAGATTTTTTTTTTTTCTTAGAAATCCTGTAGTCAAGATTGGTATCCTCTAGCCTTTTCCTTCTGAATGCTAGGATTACAATCCTGTATCATACTAACATATATAGTTGAGTTTAGTAAAATTATGTGTATGCTAAGTTATGCTATTTTAAATTGAGACATAACTTTAGATGTTATTCACAGTGACTTTATTTTTGGCTCTAATTATAGATTAGAAAATATTTTATTTTTATTTGTTTATTTATTTATTTTTGTTGGTTATGGGGCTTGAATTCTGGGCCTGAGCGCTGTCCCTCAGCTTTTCAGCTCAAGGCTAGCGTTCTGTCACTTAAGCCACAGCGCCATTTCCGGTTTTCTGGTGGTTTATTGGAGATAAGAGTTTCATGGCTTTTCCTGCCCTGGCTGGCTTTGAACCATGATCCTCAGATCTCAGCCTCCTGAGTAACTAGGATTACAGGCGTGAACCACTTGCACCAGGCTATATTTGTTAGTACTTACTTTCACAATTGAGTTAGGAGACATCTTCACGTTGGCCATTAACATGCAGTGTAATTTTATTTTACAATGCCAAAAAAAATAGTGTTTTCTATTTTTCTAATGTCTTTAGCTAAATAATGGTTCCAGAGTTTTGGTGGTTCTAGGTAAACTGAACCAAATACACTCCATTGATATTGTGGTCAGAATAAATTACTCCTGGCATTTTATCATCTGAAAATGCATTTCCAAGCTATGAACTTGCCTATTCATTGGGTAATTGTTTCTTACTTTTTTCTATTGAACTATATGTGTATAGTGACTACTCATACATTTGAGTTAGAGTCCCTGTTGATTGACAGGGAAGATTGAAGACAATCTTCATTTGATACTGAGCCTTTCTCACACAATGAGGTCATGATCACAGTCCAATATGTTATCTTGCACATGCCTTGAAATTGTCTTTTTTTTTTTTTGCTTCTATTTTTTACCTTCCTTGAAAGGTCTGGGTATTTCAATTTGCTTCATGAAGTTGTCCCCACTTGTATGTTCTTGTACTTCTGAAAATATTAACTGTGGCACCATTCCTCATAGACTACTTGTTTTTATTATGCATATCTCTTTCACCAACTCTTAGCATGGATCCTTCACACTATGCTGTGCCTTTGGTGGGAGTCAGATAAATAGCTGTGGGTAATGATGATAGGACAATGTACAAGCAAACTTCTGGAATACCTTTCTTCTTGGATACCAGCCAGAGACATTTCTATAGATAAAGAGGTAGCTGCTGGGCATCCATCAATCATGTGAATAGTTGAGAAGAATCTAAAATACACAAGACATTCTAATTGATTTCCTAACCAAAAGTAAGGACTAGTTACACCACTGTAGGGAATGGAAGGGAAGGGCAAATTACAGATGCTGCAGAGATTCGATGAAATAGAGTCCACAACAGGGATGGAATTAGTAGTGAGCTGTACTCTACCAGGAATGGAGTAAGAAGAAACAACCAGAAACATTTAAAAATTCTTCAGAATATGTACAAAGATTCCATAGTGAGATTTGATTTTCCTTTTTGTATTGTCTAGAAAAGTCCTATAAAAGTATCTGGGTGTACACATTTGTATATTTGAAATAATTCATATGATTGTGTTTTTGTTGTTGAAAATATAATTCAACCTTAATGTTTCTAAAATATTTTGAGCCTTTAGGCTAAATAATTGCTGTTCAGTAGGTTATATATATATATATATATATATATATATATATATGTATATGTATATGTATATATATGTATATATATCTTATAATGGAAATTTATGTGACATGGAAATTTTTACATAAATATAACAAGTTTATCCATGAGAAGAAAAATACACTAATAAAAATAGCTGTGTACTGTATATCAGGTTTGAAGGAATATAATGGCAGCATTTAGGTTGATATTAACTAGTAACACTAATAAAAATAGCTGTGTATTGTATATCAGGTTTGAAGGAATATAATGGCAGCATTTAGGTTGATATTAACTAGTAACTTCAAGTTCATTAATTTTGCTAGAATATCATTTATTTATTGTACATATTTTGTACATATTTATATTATCTGTAATGTTCCAAATCCAGCTAGGCTGTGTAGCATATTTCTTTTTTTTTATTGTGAAAATACCGTACAGAGGGGTTACAATTACGTGGGCAAGATAATGAGTACATTTCTTATCAAGCATTGTTGCCTCCTCCTTTGTTTCCCCTTCCAATCTCTTCCCATCACTCCCTAGCCCCGCCAAAGTTGTGTTTTTTGACATAACATCTTGTACATCTCATTGTTGCAATGGGTCCACCTGTATCCCTATTTAAATGATTTGTTTTTTCCCTTTCACTCCACAAATTATACCAACATCAAATAAAGTGAGAGCCGGGTTATACCCTGGGGGAGGGAATTAGAAAGCAACAAAGAAATCATCTTATAAGTATGTTAGAAACAATTGCATGAAAGAAAAAACATTTGAATGCTTATCTTGGGGTTCATTTCGCCTAACATCAACTTATCTGACCTTTTCTGCTTGTCTCAGACATATACTAGTTATTGCAAATAAGGGAAACCATGGGACCTATGTTTCTTTGGGCCTGGCTTACTTCACTTAGTATAATTTTTTCCAAGTCTTTCCATTTCCTAACAAATGGGGCAATGTCATTCTTTCTGATGGAGGCATAGAATTCCATTGTGTATATATACCACATTTTCTTGATCCATTCATCTACTGAGGGGCATCTGGGTTGGTTCCATATCTTAGCTATGGTAAATAGTGCTGCAATAAACATAGTTGTGCTGGTAACTTTAGTGTGGTCTTGTTTGTGATCATTTGGGTAAATGCCCAAAAGTGGGATTGCTGGGTCATAGGGGAGCTCTATGTGGAGTCTTTTGAGGAACCTCCATACTGCTTTCCAAAGTGGTTGAACAAGTTTACACACCAACCAACGATGCAGTAAGGTTCCCTTCTGTCCACATCCCCTCCAGCATCTGTTGTTTTTAGAGTTCTTGATTCTAGCCATTCTAACTGGAGTGAGGTGATATCTCAATGTTGTTTTGATTTGCATTTCTTTTATAGTTAGAGAGGTTGAGCATTTCTTCATGTGTCTATTGGCCATCCTTCTTTCCTCTTTAGAGAAGTTTCTCTTTAAGTCTTTATTTATTTATTTATTTATTTTTATTGTGAAAATACTGTACAGAGGGATTAAAATTACATGGGCAAGATAATGAGTACATTTCTTATCAAGCATTGTAGCCTCCTCCTTTGTTTCCCCTTCCCATCCTATCCTCCCCCCACCCCCCAATACTCCCCCCCACCAAAGTTATAGAGTTAGTTTTCTTTTTTTTTTAAATTTAATTTAATTTTATTTGTGAACATACTGTACAGAGGAGTTAAAATTACATGGTCAGGATAATGCGTACATTTCTTACCAAGCATTGGAGCCTCCTCCTTTGTTTACCCTTCACATCCCTTCCCAGTCTCCCCCTTCCCCCCCATCCCAATCCTATTCCTTCCCCACCCCACCCCCACCGACGTTGTAAAGCTCCTTTTGGACATGACAACTTGTGCTTCTCATTGTTGCAACAGGTCCACCTGTATCCTTATAGAACTGGTTTTTCCCCATCTCCTCCACTAGTTATACTGACATCAAATATAGTGAAAGCAGGGGTTATACTGTGGGGGAGGGACATACAAAGCAACAAAGAGATAATCTTATAAATGCTTTAGAAACACATGCATGAAAGAAAAAAACCTTAAAATACACATCTAAGGGTTCATTTTCCTGACATCACATTATCTGACCTTTTCCGCTTGACTCATACATATACTAGATATTACAAATAAGGGAAACCATGGGACCTATGTTTCTTTGGGCCTGGCTTACTTCACTTAATATAATTTTTTCCAAGTTTTTCCATTTCTTAACAAATGGGGCAATGTCATTCTTTCTGATGGAGGCATAGAATTCCATTGTGTATATATACCACATTTTCTTGATCCATTCATCTACTGAGGGGCATCTGGGTTGGTTCCATATCTTAGCTATGGTAAATAGTGCTGCAATAAACATAGTTGTGCTGGTAGCTTTAGTGTGGTCTTGTTTGTAACCATTTGGGTAAATGCCCAAAAGTGGGATTGCTGGGTCATAGGGGAGTTCTATGTGAAGTGTTTTGAGGAACCTCCATACTGCTTTCCAAAGTGGTTGAACAAGTTTACATTCCCACCAACAATGAAGTAAAGTTCCTTTCTGTCCACATCCCCTCCAGCATCTGTTGTTGTTAGAGTTCTTGATTCTAGCCATTCTAACTGGAGTGAGGTGATATCTCAATGTTGTTTTGATTTGCATTTCTTTTATGGCTAGGAATGTTGAACATTTCTTCATGTGTCTATTGGCCATCCTTCTTTCTTCTTCAGAGAAGTTTCTCTTTAAGTCTTTCACCCACTTATTTATTGGGCAGTTGTTTCTTTGAGGATTTGTTGTTGGGGGGTTTAATTTTTTGAGTTCCAAGTATATTTTAGATATGAGACCCTTGTCCATTGTATGGCTAGTAAAGATCTTCTCCCAATCGGTGGGCTTTCTATTGATCTTGCTAGCTATGTCATTTGCCCTGCAGAAGCTCTGCAACTTTATGCAATCCCATTTGTCCAACCTTTCTTTGATTTGTTGTGTTTCCGGGTCTCTATTCAGAAAATTTCGGCCTGAGCCAAGGAGACCTAGGGTTTCTCCTATTCCATCCTGTAATGTTTTCAGCGTGTCTGCTTTGAGTTCAAGGTCTTTGATCCATTTGGAGTTGATTCTGGTGCAGGGTGATATATAAGGATCTAGCTTAAGTTTTCTACATGTAGTTAACCAATTTTGCCAGCACCATTTACTGAAGAGGTTGTCTTTCTTCCATTCTATTGTTTTAGCTCCCTTATCGAAGATTAGATGGCTATAGGTCTGTAGGTTCATTTCTGGGTTTTCAATTCTATTCCATTGGTCCTGAGGTCTGTTCTTATGCCAATACCAAGCTGTTTTGATTAATATGGCTTTATAGTAGAGTTTGAAGTTTGGTATTGATATTCCTCCAGCAGTGTTCTTTCCGTTGGGGAGTGTTTTTGCTATTCGGGGTCTTTTATTTTTCCATATGAATTTTTGGATTGCCTCTTCTATTTCCTTGAAGAATGAGGTTGGAATTTTGATAGGTATTGCGTTGAATTTGTAGATAGCCTTGGGAAGTATTGCCATTTTCACAATGTTAATCTTTCCAATCCAGGAGCATGGGAAGTTTTGCCATTTTTTAAGTTCTGTGTTGATTTCCTTTTTTAAGATTTTAAAGTTTTCATCATAGAGGTCCTTCACTTCTTTAGTTAATTCCTAGGTATTTTATTTTTTGTGGGGCTATTACAAATGGAGTTGCTTTCCTAATTTCAGCCACACTTTTCTCATTGTTGGCATACAGAAAAGCCATTGATTTTGGGGGGTTAATTTTATAACCTGCTACTTTGCCAAAGTTTTAAATCAGCTTGAGTAATTTGGGAGTGGAGTCTATGGGATTCTTTAAATACAAGATCATGTCATCTGCAAAGAGGGAGAGTTTTATTTCTTCTTTCCCTATTTGGATCCCCTTTATGTCTGCATCTTGTCTTATTGCTGTAGCTAGGCATTCTAATACTAGATTGAAGAGAAGTGGAGAGAGTGGGCATCCTTGTCTTGTTCCTGAGTTAAGAGGAAATGGCTTTTGTTTTTCACCATTGAGTATAATGCTGGCTGTAGGTTTGTCATATACAGCCTTTATTGTATTGAGGAATGTTCCATGGATTCCTAATTTTTCCAAAACCTTCATCATAAAGGGGTGTTGGATCTTGTTGAATGCTTTTTCTGCATCTATTGAAATAACCATGTGGTTCTTTTTCTTGCTCCTGTTGATGTGATGAATAATATTAATTGATTTGCGTATATTGAACCAGCTTTGCATCCCTGAAATGAATCCTGTTTGATCATGGTGTATAATTTTTTGGATGAATTGTTGAAGTCGATTGGCCAAAATTTTGTTGAGAAGTTTTGCATCAATGTTCATCAAAGAAATGGGTCTATAGTTCTCTTTCTTTGATGAGTCCCTGCCTGGTTTTGGGATGAGGGTTATGATGGCTTCATAGAATGTGTTCGGTAGTGAGCTTTTTCTTTCAATTTCATTGAAGAGTTGGAGGAGTATTGGTGTGAGCTCTGCTTTGAAGGCCTTGTAAAATTCCGCTGTAAAACCATCTGGTCCTGGACTTTTCTTAGCTGGGAGGTCTCTTATTGCTGTTTCTATTTCAATGCTTGATATGGGCCTGTTAGCTGGTTTAACTCATCTTGGTTTAGTTTTGGCATGTCAATATTTGCTAGGAAAAGGTCCATTTCTGTCAAGTTCTCAAACTTATTAGCATAAAGTTTTGAGAAGTATTCCCTTATAATATTCTGAATCTTGGTTGTATCCGTGGTGATATTTCCATTCTCATTTCTGAGTTTATTAATTAGAGTGTGTTCTCTCCTTTTTCTGATAAGATTTGCTAAGGGTCTGTCAATTTTGTTAAGTTTTTCGAAGAACCAACTCTTTGTTTTGTTGATTCTTTCTATAGATTTTTTGGATTCTAATTCATTTAATTCTGATTTAATTTTGATTATTTCTTTCCATCTAGTGGATTGGAGTTTATCTTGTTGCTCTTTTTCAAGGAGGTTTCGATGTGTCATTAAATTGCTAGTTTCAGATCTCTCCAATTTGTTGATGTAGGAGCTCAGAGCTATAAACTTGCCTCTGAGTACTGCCTTTGCTGTGTCCCAGAGGAGCTGGTAATTTGTGTGTTCATTTTTGTTGAAAAGCATGAACATTTGAATTTCCTTTCTAATTTCTTCCATGACCCACTCTTGATTCAGCAGTGTGTTGTTCAGCCTCCATGTGATACCGGACTTTCTTTGGTGGCTTTTGGTGTTGAGTTCTAATTTTATTCCCTTGTGGTCAGAGAGAATGCAAGGTATAACTTCAATGTTTCTGAATTTAGACAAGTTTGTTTTTTGGCCTAAAATGTGGTCTATTTTAGAAAACGTTCCATGTGCTGCTGAGAAAAACGTGTATTCTGATGCTGCTGGGTGAAATGTTCAGTAGATGTCTGTTAAGTCTAGTTGATCTATGCAGCTGTTTAGATCTGTGGTTTCTCTTGAGTTTTTGCCGAGTTGATCTATCTAGTGGGGAGAGTGGTGTGTTAAAATCCCCAACAATTAATGTCTTTGGATCTATATGGGATTTGAGGGAAAGTAGTGTTTCTTTGATAAATTTGGGTGCTCCATTGTTTGGCGAATAGATATTTAGAATTGTAATATCCTCCTGAAGGAGAGATCCTTTAATTAGTATGTAGCGACCTTCTTTATCTCTTCTCACGAATTTTAATTTGAAGTCTATTTTATCTGATATTAGGATTGCAACTCCCGCCTGTTTATGGGGGCCGTTTGCTTGGTAGATTTTGTTCCAGCCTTTAATATTGAAAATGTGTTTGTTTTTACAGGCAAGATGTGACTCCTGCAGGCAGCAGATAGAAGGGTCTTGTTTTTTAATCCAACTAGACAGTCTATGTCGCTTAATTGGAGAGTTCAGTCCATTAACGTTAAGAGATAGGACTGAGAGGTATTTGGGAGTTGCTGCCATGTTATCCACCTTCTTGGGGGCTGCGAAAACTGGGTTCTTCCTATGGTTCTTGGATTCTCAGTTTGGGTGCAGTTTCTTGGCCTTTGTTGCGGTCTTGTTGGTTTTCTATGTGTAGGACATCTTTAAGAATCTTTTGTAGGGCTGGTTTGGTGGAGATGTATTGTTTCAATTTTTCTTTGCTATGGAAGGTTTTTATTTGGCCTTCAGTTATGAAGGAGAGTTTAGCTGGGTACAGTATTCTTGGTTGATAGTTGTTTGTTTTTAGGGCATGGCATACATCATTCCAGGCTCTTCTTGCTTTGATTGTCTCTGCTGAGAAATCTGAGGTGATTCTAATTGGTTTCCCTTTATAGGTGATTACCCTTTTCTCCTTGACAGCTTTAAGGATCTTTTCCTTGTTCTGAGTTGATCCTGTGTGGATTATAATGTGACAGTGGGATGTCCTATTCTGGTCTGGTCTATTTGGGGTTCTAAAGGCTTCTTGTATCTGAATAGGCCTATCTTTTTGCATGTTTGGGAAGTTCTCTGCTAGGATCCTGTTAAACAAATTTCCTAGACCATTAACTTCTGTTTCTAGGTGCTCCTCTACACCCATTATCCTTAGATTGGGCCTTCTGATGGTGTCTTCCAGGTGTTGGATAGATCTATCATATTTCTTGGACTTGTCTTGGATGGTTGTATGTTCTTTCTCTATAATATCTAGGCTGTCTTCAATCCCTGAGATTCGATCTTCTGCATGGTCTAACCTGCTGTCAAGACTCTCTACTTTGTTTTTTTATCTCTTTTCCTTCTAATTGGTCAGCTTTGATGGCTTCAAGTTCTTTGTTGAAGCTCTGTTTTAGGTCTTGTATGAATTTCTTTACTAACTTAATTTGGTGTTCAGTGTTTGTTCTCAAATCAATTAGTTGATTGCTTATGGTTTCTTTGGCTCCCATTCCATTCAGCATTCCCTTTGTGGTCTCCCTGACTTCCTTCAGCTCTTTGTTAATGGATTCCATGAATGCCTTTAGTGATCTTTGTGTATTCTCTACCTGGTCTCTCAATTCCTGAATTACTCTTTGATTAGCTTTCTCCCATCTGTGGGATTCCTGCAGTTCTCTTTCTTCCCGTTCGTGGACTTCCTGTAGTTCTCTTTGAGTGTTCTCAGCCTGCTCACGCCATTCCTCCCTTTCTCTTTGAGTATTCTCAAGTTGTTCACGCAAATCCTGTATCAGTTTTTGAGTAGCTTCCTCACGCTTATGATATTCCTGTATAAACTTTTGGGATGCCTCCTCTCTCTCCCTATCACGCTCATACAGAGTCCTTTGTAAGTTGTCAAACTTCTCATTTATCCTGTTTGCCACCAGTGTTTGTAGAGCTATTTGGGAACTCTCCTCTGGGTTGTTCATTATCTGATCTGACCCCTGATTATCAAGATTGGGAATTGAGATACCTGGATTTGCCATTTTTCTTGTGTTTTTCCGGCTTACTCTGCCCATTTGAATGAAAATAGCACCAGTTTTGTGCTAGAACACTATCTTAAGGCAACCATCAACCAACGTTTGCATTTATTCAGTCAATAGTCTACAGATACAATCTAGTTCAACAGATACATCTATTCAACATCAAACAACTATATGTTATTGGGTTTCGAACCGCAGAGAAGAATTTGGAAAACCAGAAATTTTTAGGGTTAGGGAGAGATGTGGGTAAAAAATAGGAATAGATTGGTGTGGGGAGGCACAGGGAGAGTTAACTATGTCCTAATCTCAATGCAGGAAATAGGTTGGGTAGGATGCAAGTAGAGAGAGAGAGAAAAGGAAGAAAGGGAAAGGTAAATGAAAAGAGACCAGAAAAAAATAGAAACGTAAAAATTAATATTATTATGGAGATTAAAAGACCATCTATTTAGAGAGGAATGTGAGTATATTAATAGAAAGGTAGGGACATAGAGGAGAATTGAAAAACTTAAGAAAATGCTTAAAATATTATATAGGTATAAAGAGGTAGTACTGCTATTAAGGAATTAAAGTCTCGGAGGTTTTGAATTGAGTAATAAATTTGTGGATTAAGTGTGTATACAATGGGGGATAGGGTCTACTAGTTAACTACGGGTTTATCTGAGGATGTGCAGGACAAGAGTTAAGTCACATACAGAAGATCAAAAGAGAGGAAAAGGTGAAAGGGATTAGAAAGGGAGAGAAAAAGATCAGAAGTTCAGTAGAGCTAGACAAAAAAACAAAAAGATAGTTAAGAAAGAAAGAAAAAGAGAAAGAAGATAAGAAAAGAAAGGAAAACGCACATTCATGCATTCCTAAAATAAAAATTATAAGAGGAAAAAAAGTTACTGGAAAACAATTATTTTTTCAAAAAAGGCAAAAATTAAAGATTAATAAAATTTTTAGAAAAGGAAAAAAATTATATATATATAAGGTACCAAAAAAAAAAAAAAAGAAAAAAAGAGAAAAAAACAAAAAGAAGAAGAGGAAGAGAAGAAAAAAAAAGTTCTTTGATTTTTTTTTTTGATTTTTTTGGGAGGGGTGGGAAGAATCCTGTATCTCCCTTTTGTCTGTAAACAGCCTCTTGTTGGAGTCTCTGGTCAGGTTGAGGTCCTTTGGCTTGATTGGTTTCTTAAGTCAGTTTGTTCGAACAGGCAGAAAAATGCTCTGCTTTACCAAAGATTTTGAGATCCCCCTCCCAGATTAGTTTACTGGGAGGGTGATCTGCTTTGAGAATCACAAAAGAGGGGGATGCAGTGGTAAGGCTAGGTTCTGGGTAGAGTTGAGGCCTTTCAACAATCAGTAGCTTCTTCCTGGGGCTATTTTGTGGAAAAAAAAACAAAAAAAACAAAAAAAACTCACAGAGCCCAGCCTGGAGCCATTCTCAGGGTTTCTGTTTTTCAATTGATTGTGGAGGGTGCTAGAGGGAGGGGCAGCCTCTGGCTCTGGTTACCCAGTGAGGAAAGCCAGTCCAATGGCTGGTGCCTGAGCTGGGTGACTTTTGCCTGGATGGAGCCAAGTCTGGCAGGTCACTTCGCCGCTGTTAAGTTCTTGTGACCTGCTAAATGACTCGTTTTATTCCAAGGCCTGGGTTGGAGCTGGCAGCTCCTCCAAGCTTTGTCGGTATCCAAGATGGAGATCACCGGTGCTGGTGGGGAAGGGGTGGCCTTCCCTCCTCTGCTCCCTGAGAAGGAGTGAGGACGTCGGGCTTCTACGCACGTCGAGTCTTGGATCCTGGGTCGTCTCTGGTCTGCGAACTGCAGGATGAAGATGTCCGCTCCTTGTTGGTTCTTGCTGGTGTTGAGTAGAATCCTCTTGCCAGCTACGCCTGGCTCCTTTGTCCCGGACTCTGTGTGAGCGCTCAGGTATGGCTGGCTGCGTTCTCCGCCGCGACCCTGCCGCTGCCGCAGTGGCTGCTGGCAGGCGCTCAGATGTGTCTTTTTGCCTTGGCTTCCCCTCTCTTGTCTAACTCTCTGTCCTGTGATGGCACACTTGGTGTGATTCTCTGGCTTAGGACTGTTCACTGGAACTCTAAAACTGCTTTCTATGCGAGAGCTTGTTCAGATTCCAGCTTCTCCTCCGCCATCTTCCCCTCTCTCCTCCGTAAAGTTAGTTTTCAACATAAGGACTTGTACGTCTCTTTGTTGCAATGGGTCCACCTGTATCCCTATTTAAACGATTTGTTTTTTCCCTTCCCCTCCACAAATTATAACAACATCAAATACAGTGAAAGCAGGGGTTATACCGTGGGGGAGAGACATACAAAGCAACAAAGAAATAATTTTATAAATGTGTTAGAAACAATTGCATGAAAGAAAAAGCATTTGAATACTCAGACATTACTAGTTATTGCAAATAAGGGAAACCATGAGACCTATGTTCCTTTGGGCCTGGCTTGTTTCTCTTTAAGAATTTTTTTTTTTTTGGGTCCGGTTGTGGCGCCTGAACTCTGGGCCTGGGCGCTGTCCCTCAGCTCTTCAGCTCAAGGCTAGCGCTCTACCACTTGAGCCACAGTGCCACTTTTGGCTTTTTTCTTTTGGCTTATGTGGTGCCGAGGAATCGAACCCAGGGCCTCAGTGTGCTCTACCACTGAGCCACCTTCCCAGCCCCTTCTCTTTAAGTCTTTAGCCCACTTATTTATTTATTGGGCAGTTGTTTCTTTGAGGATTTGTTGTTGGGGGATTTAATTTTTTTTGAGTTCCAGGTTTATTTTAGATATGAGACCCTTGTCTGGTGTATGGCTAGTGAAGATCTTCTCCCAATCCGAAGGCTTTCTCTGTGTAATGTATTCCTTAGAAAAAAATTAAATGTTATACATATAAGTAAAGTTATGTTGTAAATTTATCAAGAATTTGACTGAAAATTTGTTGAAGTCATTCAATCTTTAATTTATGTGGTAATACAAGCCTGTCACCCTAGCTTTGGGGAGGCAGAGGAAAGAAGAGTTTGAGTTTCAGGCTTACACAGGGAACATGTAGATTCTGTTATGAACCAGCATCTCCAAAACACAAACAAAAGAGCTAAAAAAACTGAAGAAAACTAAAAACTAAAAAAAACACAGAAAACTGAGTCATTTACTTTTGTCATGCTGATACATGTAGTAATGACATAGGTGATTAATTTTAGATGATGCAGAACACTAATGTGTGTTTTGGGATTTTTTGTCGCGGGTAAAGTTGTTTCTGAATGATAGGATGGGGTTCACACTTCCGTGAATGGACCAATTCAAAACGACATAGTCCTTTTAGATTAATGTGGTTTCAACTGATCTAACCATCTTTAAGGAAATCTAAATCTTCATTTTTGAAAAGATTTCTGGGATTCTGGCATACAATTAAGTTTGGTAAACAAAGGCCTAAATTTTTTTTTTCCACAGTTGATTTTAAGCTCTATGATGGCAGAAACTCCGCTTTGATTGACATTAGTTCAATGTATAATCTAGCCCCTAATAAATATTTATCAGTTAAATGAAGAAAACTTGAACATGTCCTTGGCTGGGAAACTGTATTCTTTCTGAGTCTGTTTTTAATTAGGACAGATAGGATTAGTGTATATCATCATGTGAGTTTTTATCCTGCATTATTATTAAGCATAAACAGATCACGTTACTGTATATACCTTTAGAACATACTATTCTTTGTTCTCTCCACTATGAAAAATATACAAATTGTGCTTGCCAAACATAATTTATGAGTTAATGACTGTAATTTCCCATTTACTTATAACACTATCTACTTGCCTATTATAGTAGAATATTCTGTAGTAAAAACAGCAAAAAAAGTAAACTTGATAGGGTCTGTATTTGCTAGTTTTACATTTTGTTTGGATGATATCTAGCTTTGGATTTAGAATATGTACAATCAAATGGGAACTTTGAATTCTTTATGATATGTGCTTCAAAGTTTTTATATGTTATTCCTCTCTCCTAGTAGGTTTTTTTTTTTTTGCTATTTCTGTACTTTCAGAACCACAGTTGACTGTTTGTAAGGCAGTATTACTACAATAATTACTATACTACTACAATGCTGTTCAGCATATACTCCGTGAAATGGTTCAAAAGCACCTGACTCTTCTCCAAGACCCAGTCTGAAGATTTGAATTAAAGGATACTTTTAAAGTAATTTCTTCATTGTCTAGGACGCAGAAAAAGGATCACAGTTAACAGATAGTTTGAACCTGTTACTTAGCACTCAGTTAACCTTATCTAGATTAGGTGTTTCTCCTGAGTTGATTTTGGTATAGTCTCTTACTCCTCTGAGTACAGGTCTCATGACTTCCATGACAAAATAATAGTATTCAGAATAATACTGATATACATTATATTTTAGGTGTATGGACTGAAAGGTTCCAACCTATCAGTGTCAGAGGACTAGTCCCATGAGGCTGTGTCATCTTAGTTTATTTCAACGTCTTTGCCACAGCTTCTTTATTGGGAACGTGAGAACAACAACAGATAGTTGTGCATAGGTGTGCTGTGTGATATTATATAAGTGTTCAAAGTACTTGGCATGGCTTCTAGTAAATGATAAATCCTCAATATATTTTAGGTAAAAATGTGAGGGCATAATGGAGATAAGATAATGTGTTAAATGCGTTGAAAGTAGAAGATCAGCACACACACACACACACACACACACACACACACACACACACACACACACACACACACACAAAGTCTCCAGATGTCATCAGATGTCCTCAGAGCACACAGTAACTTCTGGTTGAAACCAGTCACCTGAAGTGCTTCAAGAAATGAGTAGAAGCTACAGCTGACCTCAGTCTAGCTGCTTCCTCACACATGCTAAGGACTGGGGGCATGGTTCAAGTAGAAGAGTATTTACCTAGCGAGTATGAGGCCCAGATTCCAAACTCCAGTTTACACACACACACACACACACACACACACACACACACACACACACACACACACACATTTAAGGAGATGGATTAACATTTTATATATATATTCAAGCAAGCAATGTGAAGGACCTGAAAACATTCTCACTAGACTTTCTTGGATAATCATTGTTGGGAAGATTCTTTGATCAGAAACAGAGACAATATTACTGCTTTATGTAGCATTGAAGAGGAACATTTAAGCTGCATGTTATGCTTCAATTTTTGTGAAGTGTAGTGTTTATACTATGAAATTAGGCAAGTACCACCCCTTCCCTGGTGTGGTAAGGGACTGGGAACCAATGAGAGTTGTGACAGATAGTGGTAGATCTTTGATTAATTTTTTTTCTTTCTGACTATGGGGTCTGAGAGCATAGTCTGAGAGTATATGTCTCTATGGTATTACCAGCTGCCTAGGGTCTAGATTTTATGGTTGCAATTGATGAAGTAGATAGCCACCAGTATAATCTTATCAGGTCAGCTTTCATGGTTGAGGGCTAGAGTTTGTATAACATAACAGACTGGTAACCTGATTTATCACCTTAAAAATCTCCCCAAATCCATTGATTTCAAGTTCTCTGTCTCTTTGTCTGTCTCTCTGTCTCTGTGTCTGTCTCTCTTCTTTGTCTCTGTCTCTCTCTGTCTCTTTGTCTCTCTCTCTCTCTTTTCAGAAACTTTCTGGGAATACAGCATGTAGCCAGGAAGTGTGGGGAATGTTAATCCTTAACTTACATGTTAATTTAGCTAATTTCTATGAAACAAGTCATTTTGCTAAAATTAGTAAAATGTGCCACAGGGCTTTAGTACAACAGCCACGTAGCAAGAATGTTTTAGATATAGATTTACACCCAGTGAGCTGAGCTCCAGAATCCATCCTCATAACGAGAAGTACTTTAAAAAGCTGCTTCAAATAAAGAATATAGTACAGGCCGAGTGATAAAAAAGAAAAAGGGCTTATAATTGTTAATATGTCAACAAAGTGAAAGGAAAATGTATCTCTTTCCAACTCCTTTGTTTGTATACACATTAAAGCTGCTGTTTGAATGGGAGGGAGGTAGGAAATTGATAGATTTAGATTCAGGGATGACTCAATCAACACATTATGTTACAAAGAGTGTTGGCTTCTCAGAAACGCATTTTGAACCTCTGACTCATGTGCCTTGAACCAAAGTCTTTCAGATTTAGGTAAACCCTAACTGTTTTTTTTCCCCAAAACAAACTATCATCATCAAAATGCTTGACTATGCAGATGTTTGTATCTACATAAGGTAAATTTTCCCTGGACTTTTGTTTGTTGTATTGTAAGGAAAATATTTAAATTTTAGGACTCTTTAATTTTACTGAACATGTTGGAAAATTGTTTTAAATATTGCTTTAATGTTCTATGAATCAAAATATTTACAGAACAAGAAGTTCTTCTAGCCAGCAGATTGTTCCATTTGCTGTGCTTGAGAGTGGAAACATTAGGAGCGACAGGATAAGATGATGCCATAGAGCCGTTTTATAAACAGCCTCATAGAGTTATCTGATGAGGTCTTTGTTTATTAAAGGTGTCAAATACGCCTTTGCTATATTTAGGTAAAGTCTATGTTTCTGTGTTCAAGCATGTCAAAGTTCAATTATTATTATTATTTTGGTGAGTAAGAAACCAATATGACTAAACAAAAGAATTAGACTTAACTGGAAATAATTATTAAGAGGCTGAGTTTGACGAAGAAAAGAACTTCAACTTTGATCTTGTTTTTCTCAAAGGACAAAACTACTAATATTTTTACAAACGTGTCCATTGTCTTTCATAATCTTTGAACATTTGCTGATGATATCTAGACAACTAGAAATTAGCATTTCTAGTTTATCAAATAGTTGCACAAACATGAATTAATTGTAATTAAACAATACCTAACACTGAGTAGCTGGTCAGAAGAGTATGCTTTATACCAGAAAGTGGTATTAGAAATGGGGTGAGATGGGTCAAAGGGATAGGGGTAGACAAATGAAGTGGAGAAGAGGGGGAGAATATAGTCAAGAATCCAATGTCTATCCTATAAAATGAAGAAGCGTTGAGAGAAGTGGTGTGTAGGAAGGTATGGGTGGGAATGATAGAAGGGTGACATTGATGAAGATTTATTGAATTCATATGTGACGTTGTTATGTGGCACCTCTTTTGTACAACTACTTAAAGATAAAAAATGTTTTATTAACTGCTAATAGGTAAGTTTAAGAAACATAAACTTTAACAAGCAAACAAATGCATACTAAAGTCAATATAAGTTAAAACTGACAAAAACAAGCATGCACCCACTGTTTGTGACAATAAGAGAAAACGGTTTGTGTTTAAGAATATTTATGTTTTCCATTGCTCATAGACTGTCACAATGAATACTGTGAAATGACCACCCTGCCAAAGATAACCTACAAACGCAATGCAATACTCACTAAAATCCCAACGTCATTCTTCCCAGAAATAGAAAAATCAATACTAAAACTCATATATGAAAGCAAGAAGGCCAGCTTGATTAGCCAAAACCATTCTGAGAGAGAGAGAAGCAGTGCTGGAGATATCAAAATAACAGACTTTATGTTATACCACAGACTCACAGCATGATACTGGCACAAAAACAGACCCAAAGACCAGTGGAATAGATTAAAAGACCTAGGAATGAACCTGCACAGCTATAGCCATCTACTATTTGACAAAGTTCAAAATACATGTTGAAGAATCCACAGTGCTGGGAAAATTGGATGTCCATCTGCAGAAGACTAAACTAGACCCCTAACTCTTATCCTCTGGGGAACAGAAGATTGAAGAGAGGAATGGTGGGAGAATTCAGGCGTAATATTCAATGTACTTATATGAAAATGCAACAAGGGAAATTGAGGTGGAGTTTGGAGAGACTAGGGAGAGCAAAGAAAGGGGTGAAGTTGCCAAGATGTTTTATACTGGTAAACTGACATGTTGAATTGAAGCCCCTTTATTTTGGGGCTTGAATTCAAGGCCTTGTACCTTTTCTCAGCTTTTTTTTTTTCCTCATGGTTCATGGGTAGTGGTCTAACACATACAGTTTCTTCTTTATGTTTAAGTAATATTCCTCTGTGTGTGTGTGTGTGTGTGTGTGTGTGTGTGTGTGTGTGTGTGTTTTCTTGATCCATTCTTCAGTTGTAGGACATGTAGGCTGTTTCTTCTGAATCTACACTGAGACTACCTCTTCTGACAAGCTCTGTGTCTTTGGTATTTGTTATTATTGTTCATATCATTTCATTTTTCTCTCACTGGAATTGTCATAATCTCTTACTGCTTTCCAGCTTTAAGTCATTCCAGGTGTAATGAATTCTGTCTTTGGAACAGTAATGTGTAGCATCCTTTCCTAATCCAAACAACTCTGAGTACCAACCTTTCTCTTTTAGTCCTTTTTTAATACACTCTACAATAAATTCTTTGTATAATATAAACCAGAGTATTTGCTAGTTACTGAATATTTTCTATATCATCTACATTTTTCTTTTCTGAAGCAGTTTCCTACATTCTTTTTTAATAAGTCTTTTATTGTGAAAATACTGTACAGAGGGGTTATAATCACATGAGCAAGGTAACAAGTACATTTCTTATCAAGCATTGTTGCCTCCTCCTTTGTTTTTCCCCTACCATCCCTTTCCTCCCATCTCCACAACTAAATTCCACCCCCCCCCCCCCGCCCCCGCCTAAATTGTAAAGTTCCCTACCTTCTTGTTTACTAAAAGAAATTACATTCACTTGTAGCCTGATAAACTTGAGCCAGGGCTTATTTTTATATGTGATCCTAGGTTTTATATGTCTTATATCAATTATATGCTCTTTTGTAACAAAGTTGTTTCATGCTCATATTTGGTCTTTCTAAAGTGTAAAATTTTTCCTGTCTTTCCTCCAAGGATGTTAAAATTGAATCTCGAGAACCGGGTCAGGCTGGCAGAGATATTCAGCAGAGCAACTTAGAGCAATGCTACAATTTTGTTAGTATGAATGTAAGTAACAAATGCAAATGGTTCAAAGCATTTGAAGGTCACGAGCAAATCTAATACAAAGATAATTGATTTCTGTTGACTTGTATTTATTTTCATAGAAGATGTTACAAGATCAGTTATGTCATGTAACATGTATTTGGAACTCGTGTGCTTTATCTCTTAGGAATAGGAAAGTTATGTTTTCTAAGTCTCTTCCCCATAATGAGAAACGGTAGTGTTCCTTTATACAATATTTTCAAATATCTGTTTTCTAGGTGTAAAGTCAATAATAAACTATAAATATGATCTAATAAATCATTCAAAAATTTTAGCTATGAGTAGCCTTTAAAGTTGCTTAATCTTGAGAAAGCATTAATCTTGATAAGCATTTTGAATATTATGCCAGCTCTATTTTCCCTTTGAGTTAACATTTGGGTCTTGTAAAAATTTCTTTAACTTCCTCTTATTTTCTTGATTTTTTTTTTTTAAGATTATGATGTCTGATTTTCAAGAGACCCGGAAACTCCTGCGCATGCTTGAAGAGAGCAACCTTTCCATCTTGTACCCTGTAGTTGTTGTTTCAGTAAGTGAGAGAATTCTAGTTTTCTTCTTTTAACTTGGTGCCTTCTCCCTCATACCTCTTTATGTCTGACAGAATTTTATCCAATTGCAAATATCAATTCAAAGACAGAATCAGGAACTTTCCCTTGTCAAGTTCAGTTCCTCATTGTGACTTCTGCAGGCACCCCGACTTCATTATGCAGTCTTTTGGTAGAACTGATTCGTTTAGGAAAAAAAAATTATCTTAGCAACCAATTTCATGTCTTTATCCTCATTAAAATTGCAAAATTTATGACTGAATTGACCAGTTGTTTGGGTAATATGAAGTGCTTTTTAAAAGCATATTACCATAATGTCATAAGACAAGACATCCAAAAGTTAAAAAATGAGAAGGAAATCTAATAGTAGAAAATGTAGTTAATTTAATTTTATTATCAAGGTGATGTATAGAGGGGTTACAGTTACATATATAAGGTAGTGAGTACATTTCTTGCTGAACATTGTTAGCCCCTCCCTCGTTTTTCTTCCACTTTCTGTCTCCCCCAACTCTCTGCCCTGCAAGCTAATTTCATTTCCAACATATTGTCTTGTGAGAATATATTGTTGAATTCTTTTCCATAGACCGCATATATAGAACAAATGAAAGGGAATTCCTAGAAGACTGGCCTATCACATCTTTGGAGATTTTTTTCTGTACATTATTAAGAGTATGCCTATTACTTAGTGCAGAATTTTGCTTGATTACGTGTGTAGCACAGGTGATGTATCAAGAAAATAATCAAGGAGGGACAGGTACAGAAGCCACACCACGGAAACTGGCCGAGAAGCAGAGCCTGTAGTATGTGTTGTTTTGCTGTGGGAAAGGGTTCCAAACATTCTCGAAAGTGCTAGCAGTTTCCCAGTTCCTGAAGTGGGGAATTCAGTTGTTGATAGGTAAGATAATTAATATGGAATAAAGATAATAATTTGTACAACATTTTCTTATGTGAACAATGCAAGTAAAACACATTAGCAACTGGGTAAAATAGAATTATTTCACTGGCCAATTACATTTGGTTCTATGCCCTGAAATGGACTGTAGAAGTGCAGGTGGTTGTAGAAACCCAAGGCCTACCTGTGACTGATTTTTCACTGAGAGATTGTCAGTGAACTATACTATGTATTTTTATTATTATCTTTAAGTAGTTGTACAAAGGAATTGCTGTATAACAAAGAAATTTATGAATACAATATCTTGATGCATGTTTTCTCTTTCAACATTCTCACACATTTCTCCCCTACCCACCCCTTCCCTCACTCTGCTTAATTTTGTAGGATAAGCATTTGATTCTTGAATGCATTCTTCCCTTTTTTTCTCCTCTTCATTTGTTTATCCCTTAACCCTTGACCCCATCTCAACTCTTTCAAGTACCCACTTCCTGCTATTTCATTTTGCTGAACTTTGTTTTTGTCTTTCTAAGCAATTACATGATTGGAGTTCTCCCTTGAACTTACTGTATTTCAGTTAATACATTTTAAAGGAGATTAATGGGATAAAACCATTTCTGGGAGGATCTGTGGGAGGTAGACAGGTAGTCCTATGTCTCTGTTCCCTTCTTTACCTTTTCTTAGGAATCTAGTTCACCTCACTTTCTCCCGTATGATCCAGTAGAGGTTATAGAGTCCAGGGAAAAGGACAAAGGGATTTAAATCAAAATACATTGTTGTTTTTTTTTAATCAAGCTGCTTAAATTTTTTTTTAATTGTATTTTATTTTATTTGAGAACATACTGTACAGAGGGGCTACAATTACATGGGCAGGATAATGCATACATTTCTTACCAAAGCTGCTTAAATTTTAAGGCTCAATTTTCTTGAGCTTTATTACTCATTAGTAGAGGTTAATGACACTTCTTTTCAAACTGTTGAATGCCTAAAAGTAATGGATGCCAAGTGTAGTTTACAGCAGAGTGCAGGGTCCTGAGCAAGGCTGCAATGATAAATAGGCTAGCTCCTCTTCTTTCTGCCTGGAAGACATGACTCAAGTTTACTTCCACTATCCCAGTCTTATTCCCAAGCCTCAGCCATATATTTTCCAATTTTCTATGCAGTATTTCCAATGGAACACTTCTCCAATTCAGCATATTAGATCTGTCCCCAAAACATATTATCTTTATGTTTGAATTTTGCCTTGCTTTCCTTTCCTGCTTCTCACCACACACACACACACACACACACACACACACACACACACACACACACACACACACACACACACACACACACACACACACACAGACACACACACACACACATTTAGTTTATAAGCATCAGTTCTTCTGCTTATTGTTACAGGTGTATCTCAAGCCTTTGCTTCCATAAATACATGAACTTACCCTTCTGTTAACTTTTGTTGAATTTTGTTTCATGGATCTCAGTAAATGCAGAGTTATTTGGGTCCTTGGCATTCTGTGTTAAATTAAAGGAAAGGCAGCCTTTTAGTTAAAGTGAAAATAGCTCTCTCAAAACTAGTTTGAGAATAATGGTATAGCTTATACAATATAAACACTGAAGTGATGATGTTAAATTGTATGAATATGATTAGTATTTGTACGCTCATTATTTTGCCATTGTACATAGAGATTCAATGTGGTAATAATATTGTTTATTATTAAGCTTTATCAGAAATATGTCATTAGAACATATATAAAATATGTGTTCTCAGAATTGAACAAATCACTGGGAAGTATACAATAAAGAATTTTGGCCAGGAGATGGTGACTCATGCCTCTAATCCTAGCTACCCCAGGTAGCATATAGCTCAGGATCCTGGTTAGAAGCCAGCCTGGGCAGAAAAATCTTTGCAGCACTCATTTAAAAAAAATTAACCATCCAAATCATGGAAGTGGAAATGTGACTCAAGTAGTAGAGTACCAACCTTGACTGAAAAAGTCAAGCAAGGTTGTGGCCCAGAGTTCAGTAACCAGGATCAGCAGAAAAACAAACAAAAAATGTTGGCTCCTTGCATAGAGAGGCAAGTGCAGCAGCCCGTGGCTGTTGAATTGGTTGAGAGTGATTATGAGTGAGACTGAACAGGTCTCGTCATCTTGTCTTCTGATTTGGCTTTTTACCAAAGATGGTAAGAAGGCCATTTTAATTTTTCTGTGGATGAAAATTGTCATAATTATCTGGTTGTTCTTCAAATTCCTAGATGTATAGAGACATACAATAAAATGAATTTAAGTGCATGTACATTTCAGTTTTCTTTTTTGTAAGAAAAAATATATACATATATACACATAGATCTTGCATGTATAAGTATGAATATACATTCATTATCTCTCTCTCTCTCTCTCTCTCTCTCTCTCTCTCTCTCTCTCTCTCTCTCTCTCTCTCTCTCTCTCTCTCTCTCTGTTATGAGTATCAAGCAGCTCAGATGTTCCACTTCTATCAGAATTACCTTTGCTAAAAGAGTAAACCAAAGCTCTTTGTTATTGTTGTGGTTTGCTTTTGCCTGTACTGGTATTTGAACTCAGGGCTTAATGCTTTCTCAGCTTGCTTGCTAGGCTGTTGCTCTACCACTTGAGCCATGCATCCAGACAACTTTTTGCTGTTCCTTTTCTTCCTTCAATTTTATCTTGTTTTCATTTAAACATTTATTTAAAAGTAGGTGTACAAATAGGTCTCAATTCCATGAAATAGATTCTCTTTGACTTTTCTGCCCAGACTGACTTTGAACCAAGATCTTAAAGAATTTAGCTTCCTAAATAGCTAGAATGCAATCATGAGCCACCTATACCCAGCTTTTGATTTTTTTTTTTTTTTTTTTTTTTTTTTGCCGGTCATGGGGCCTGAACTCTGGGCCTGGGCTCTGTCCCTTAGCTCTTCAGCTCAAGGCTAGTGCTCTACCACTTGAGCCACAGCACCACTTCTGGCTTTTTCTGCTTATATGGTGCTGAGGAATCGAACCCAGGGCCTCATGCTTGGAAGGCATGCACTCTACCACTGAGCTACCTTCCCAGCCCCCCAGCTTTTGATTTTTTTTTTAATGGCTTATGTTAAATCCATGTTAAATTCTGAAAAAGTCAGAGGAATCACATCATTTCTTACTCATGAGAAATAGATTTAAAAATTATATATTAAATAATAGAAAATTATGTCTTTTTAAAACTTTGGTGTTTTTGATTCAATAGATATTGAATGCACATATTGTAAATGTTTAAAGGCATATTTACTCTTGGGTGATAAGTAGTTAAGAGCTTTTAAATTTTAATTTCCTTCTCTTTGAAAAGAGAGGAAACAAAAGTAGGAATCTGTTAGAGGCAAAGTGAGATTTGTTATTGGACATTTGTGAAATTTTCAACTGATGTACTGTCAACCTAGATAAGGTTATTTTGTACTGTGTCATCCTGTTTTATCTACAGAATTTAAAAGTGAGGTAAAGTGGTTAATTTAGCTGGAACATATGACACAAAAATAATGTTGACTTATATCTTAAGTGATAAAAATTGGTGTTTTGATGTGCTACAAGTGACCATTTTTCAAAAATATTTTTAGGACTTTAGTTTTGTGATGCTCCATTGTTAACCCCTGATACACAATATTCTTTTGAACCATCTATTAAATCATCATTTTTATTTTATTTTCATTTGTTTTAAAAAGGCCAATTTGCTAAGTCCTTGTGTTGATGGTACTTCTAATGATTAAAAATATGCTAATATTGTTTTGTTGGCCACATAAATTTTGTATTGGGAAATTTAACACAGTTCAATATAATTACAATGAACGAATTAGGATCCTACAAATTCCTGTGGTGAGCTAGGTATTTTATTAATGTGGAAAGAGATAGTTACATGGGTGATTTCATAATGTTCTATTTCTTAATGCATGTGTGTGTATTACCTTGACATGTTTTTTGTTCTATGTAATCTTTTAGATTGGTGATTTAGGAAATATACATACTCAGGTAACAAGCATACTTTATACTAGGATAATTTTCTATTTGGAAACAGAGTACTCTCTTTTTAAAAATTTGAGACCTGTTGGCATAAAGTCACTTTAAAAATCATATCACTTAATGTGTTCGATAGGAAAAACCTTTTTTTTTTCTTTTTGAGGACATTAGAGTTTGAACTCAGAGGTATGGAACATGCTAAAGTAGGTAATCTATTACTGAAGCCAGGCCCAAACCCTCTTTATTTTGCTTTTATTTTCTCACACTTTTTTTTTTTTTCCTGGTTTTGCCCTTTTTTTTTTTTTTTAAATTTTATTTTATTTTATTTGAGAACATACTGTACAGAGGGGCTACAATTACATGGGCAGGATAATGCATACACTTCTTACCAAGCATTGCAGCCTCGTCCTTTGTTTACCCTTCACCTCCCTTCCCCGCCTCCCCCCTCCCCCCACCCAATTATACCCCCCTCCCCCCCCACACCGACATTGTAAAGCTGGTTTTGACATGACATTTTGTACTTCTCATTGTTGCAACAGGTCCACCTGAATCCTTAAACGACTTGTTTGTCCCCATCTCCTCCACATGTTATACTGACATCAAATATAGTGAAAGCGGGGGTTACACTGTGGGGGAGGGACATACAAAGCAACAAAGAAATAATCTTATAAATGCGTTAGAAACACATGCATGAAAGAAACGAAAACATTAAAATACATATTTAAGGGTTCATTTTCCTGACATCACATTATCTGACCTTTTCCGCTTGACTCATACCTATACTAGATATTGCAAATAAGGGAAACCATGGGACCCATGCTTCTTTGGGCCTGGCTTACTTCACTTAATATAATTTTTTCCAAACCTTTCCATTTCCTAACAAATGGGGAAATGTCATTCTTTCTGATGGAGGCATAGAATTCCATTGTGTATATATACCACATTTTCTTGATCCATTCATCTACTGAGGGGCATCTGGGTTGGTTCCATATCTTAGCTATGGTAAATAATGCTGCAATAAACATAGTTGTGCTGGTAGCTTTAGTGTGGTCTTGTTTGTAAACATTTGGGTAAATGCCCAAAAGTGGGATTGCTGGATCATAGGGGAGATCTATGTGAAGTCTTTTGAGGAACCTCCATACTGCTTTCCAAAGTGGTTGAACAAGTTTACATTCCCACCAACAATGAAGTAAGGTTCCTTTCTGTCCACATCCCCTCCAGCATCTGTTGTTGTTAGAGTTCTTGATTTTTGCTGTTCTAACTGGAGTGAGGTGATATCTCAATGTTGTTTTGATTTGCATTTCTTTTATGGCTAGGAATGTTGAACATTTCTTCATGTGTCTATTGGCCATCCTTCTTTCTTCTTCAGCGAAGCTTCTCTTTAAGTCTTTCGCCCACTTATTTATTGGGCAGTTGTTTCTTTGAGGATTTGTTGTTGGGTGGTTTAATTTTTTGAGTTCCAAGTATATTTTAGATATGAGACCCTTGTCCGTTGTATGGCTAGTAAAGATCTTCTCCCAATCGGTGGGCTTTCTATTGATCTTGCCAGCTATGTCATTTGCCCTGCAGAAGCTCTGCAATCTTATGCAATCCCATTTGTCCAACCTTTCTTTGATTTGTTGTGTTTCCGGGTCTCTATTCAGAAAATTTCGGCCTGAGCCAAGGAGACCTAGGGTTTCTCCTATTCCATCCTGTAATGTTTTCAGAGTGTCTGCTTTGAGTTCAAGGTCTTTGATCCATTTGGAGTTGATTCTGGTGCAGGGTGATATATAAGGATCTAGCTTTAGTTTTCTACATGTAGTTAACCAGTTTTGCCAGCACCATTTACTGAAGAGGCTGTCTTTCTTCCATTCTATTGTTTTAGCTTCCTTATCGAAGATTAGATGGCTATAGGTCTGTAGGTTCATTTCTGGGTTTTCAATTCTATTCCATTGGTTCTGAGGTCTGTTCTTATGCCAATACCAAGCTGTTTTGATTCCTATGGCTTTATAGTAGAGTTTGAAATTTGGTATTGATATTCCTCCAGCAGTGTTCTTTCCGTTGAGGAGCGTTTTTGCTATTCGGGGTCCTTTATTGTTCCATATGAATTTTTGGATTGCCTCTTCTATTTCCTTGAAGAATGAGGGTGGAATTTTGATAGGTATCGCGTTGAATTTGTAGATAGCCTTGGGAAGTATTGCCATTTTCACGATGTTAATCTTTCCAATCCAGGAGCATGGGAGGTTTTGCCATTTTTTAAGTTCTGTGTTGATTTCCTTTTTTAAGATTTTAAAGTTTTCATCATAGAGGTCCTTCACTTCTTTGGTTAAGTTAATTCCTAGGTATTTTATTTTTTGTGGGGCTATTACAAATGGAGTTGCTTTCCTAATTTCAGCCACACTTTTCTCATTGTTGGGATATAGAAAAGCCATTGATTTTTGGGGGTTAATTTTATAACCTGCTACTTTGCCAAAGTTTTGAATCAGCTTGAGTAATTTGGGAGTGGAGTCTATGGGATTCTTTAAATACAAGATCATGTCATCTGCAAAGAGGGAGAGTTTTATTTCTTCTTTCCCTATTTGGATCCCCTTTATGTCTGCATCTTGTCTTATTGCTGTAGCTAGGCATTGAAGAGAAGTGGAGAGAGTGGGCATCCTTGTCTTGTTCCTGAGTTAAGAGGAAATGGCTTTAGTTTTTCACCATTGAGTATAATGCTGGCTGTAGGTTTGTCATATACAGCCTTTATCTCACACTTTTTTTTGAGTGCTGGCCTCAGGCCATGATCCTCCTATTTAAACCACTTGAATAGCTTGGAGGTATAGGAGTTAACCACCATGCTCTGCTTGTTCATTGAGATGGGTCTAGATCAGAATGTTCTTTTTAAAATACTATAGTACTTGAACATGTCAAAATCCTTCTGCCTTCCAAAAAAGAAAAAAAAAAACATTTAGACAAAACCATCCAGTGATAGTTCATAGTTCCACATATGAGGAAACTGTCACGGAAATGTAAATTGCTTCCAGAAGGTTCCACAGATGGCAGTGTCAGCACCAGGAGCAGAATCAATCCAATGTGCTAAAGATCATATATACTTGTTACTTTTATGCTCTCATGGATGTGTTAAATAATGGAAAAAAGATTAAATATATATATAGGCGCACATATATGTATTGAATATTCCTTCCTAATAAAGAACAAATGACAACTGGAAAAATACAGTTACTTCTTCTTTTAAACACAAATAGCTTCTTATTTTAGCTTCACAGGGCCTTGAGCCTTTAATGAATTTAAGTTATAAAATCTGTTTCTTAAACTTCGTACCAGAGCTTAGACAGGGATTGTTGTCACCTTTTACTTAACTGCTTTTTCCATACCTTTTTTTCCTGTTTGCCCTGTGTTTTCAAGAGTCCTTCCAAAAAAACAAATGACAGCTCCCTTGGCTCTCATTATTTCCACATTGGGTTTACTTTACACAATCTGTATGTTAAGTATCTAAATCTTATGTTTGTATTTTGAGTGGATATTGTGTCTAATTGGCCTTAGTAGCAGGTCCAAAGACTCTTTTCACTCTAGCCCCAATCCTCTTGCTTTATCAATACTTCTATTTTTCCTTCAGAAATACTATTTTTATATTACACTTACGTGACTTTTTTTGCTAAAAATATGTTAAACTTTTCCTATTCACTGTTTGTGTTCTGCTTCAGAAGAAATAGAATCACTCATACAAATTCTGCACATTCTTTTATTTGTTTCCTGCAAATAGAGTAAGTCTCAGGTATTTCCTGCTTAAATCAATAATAAAACCTAAATAAATACTGGTTTAGAATACCTTTAGAACTTTTTCCAGCTGTGGTCATGAAGGAATTCATTTCTAACATAAAGATGAGGAATGATGAAATCATTCTCAAGGAAGTGTTGAATAGAGAGAATTGGCTGCGTTGTCCTATGTTTTAAGAGGTCTTTGCTTATGGCTAAATGGTTAATGGAAAGGTTCTATAGTGGGCTATAAGCACTTGCTAAGATAAATTATGAGGGACATGGGTCTTCTAAGGCATACCTTCCTATTATTCATTATTTCAAAGAATAAGGCTTTATTTTCCGATATGATGGGATAGCAGTGGACAAATAGAATAGATTCTGAAGGATTTTTTTCTAATTTTCTTAAGTACATTTATCTTAATTAAATACAGAGTTCGCAACCATTGTCCCTCCATTTTGATAATTGATTCTTCTTGGTCAGATGAGCTAAGCTTTTTGTAAATTTGTCAATGATATCCTAGTTAATTGGTTTATAAAATTTAACCTCTAAAGTATGTTAAATACAAAAGAAATGAAATTAGATGACTCTGTTGGGCAGGTTGAATTGATGTTAGCCCTAGAAAATAATTTGAACAAGTGATTTGGTCATTCAGATTTTCAAAAATATTCTTGGCAGGTTCTCTCACTACCTGCTCCTTTGTACTATTGAATTTTATTTAAAGAATAGGCCTGAGGCCAAAGTGGGCCTTCTAATTTGAAACTCCATAAAGCAACTCTGCTTAGTAAGAGTTGATATGACCAGATTTTCATTTTATACACTATGTCCTCTAATAAAATTGTATGCATATTGTGCTATACTCCTTAAACAGATGAAAGAAAATGTATTTTCAATATCATTTTATTTCAATGCTAGGTATAAAATCCAGGGCCTTACACAGGCTAGGAATATGTTTTACCGAGATACATGGCTAGACCCCCAGTGTTACTAGGTCAAACTTGCATGTTATGTGATAATTAAACAAGAGTAATATAAATTAGCATAAAGATATTGACTATGTTTATAATATTTAAAGGGGTTTATTTCATGTAAAAATTTCTTATATTCTTAAGAAACTGATAGCAGTCTAGAGTTAGGGATCAAGCAACAAGTACTAAGACTGCAAATTAACAAGTATCTCTTAACCAGCTCAAGTTCAGTATAAAGCTTCAGTTAACAAAATATTTATCTATGATAGGGTAAATTGCAAAAGTTTCATATATATATATATATATTTATTTATTTAAAAATAAGCATTCTTGAAAAGAGTTTAAATGGCCAAAGTTAAGTAGAGATATTCTCCTCTTGGGAGTTCAGAGATCCCTGTTTCCTTTCTCTTCTAGCTCCTAACAAAGTTTAAGAGCTTTAGTCAGGTGCAGCTCTAGCTCTGAGGAACAGCATTTTCTACATGAACAGTGACACAGAGAGTGTTAGAATTGGAAAGAGCTCATGAGTGAATCTGAAGCAAAGATGGAGGCTGGGGCTAGGCAGATCTAAGGCTGTAGCAGGACTTAGATTTAGAAATTTATAAAGCAGCTTTGCCCAATAGAAATAGCTGGAATCTGACTTGCTTTTTATATACCCTGGACCCAGCACAAAGAATGGATTAAAGCAAGAAAAGAGACTACCTGATACCTTTGGTTTATTTAGGAAGCACTTTCTTTATGGTAGCCCAAAATATTTGGCAAAATATAACTAGGAAGTTTCACTGGAAATGAAAATCAGATACCTATTGTAAACATTATGCCCACCTTTGGTCCTCAGCTCCACTCAGACCTGAGCTCCTTCCTTCCCTGGAGTTCCTGCCATACATCTGGCCCTTCCCTTTCTCCACCCAGACCCACCTGAGCTCCCATCTACCTTACTTCCTACTCCCAGACCCTCCTGCTACCTGGATGGTGAAGGGTTCTATGTGCTCTTTCTTGAGGAAATATGGCTCCTTTAATAAACCTTATAATAATCTTTTTCCTGTGCCTGCCTGTCTCTCCGTGGTCCCCTGTGGTAGATGTGTGGGATCCTTCACCTATGTTGTTTCTTTAACATTTGAATTTTAGTAGTACTTTAAATATTGAATTTCATGTATAAATACATATGTTTTATACCATTTCTATATCTTATACTGTGTGTGAATGCTAGTGTTTTTTTGTGAAATCTTTTCTGTAGTAACACTTTGTATTCTGAAAGCCCCAATACAGAAAAACCAACAAAACAGACAATAATTTAAAAAAAGAAACATTTCTCCATGACGGCAACAGGAAGCTGGTAAGAATATTACTAAACCTTAGTATTATTCCCTTAGGATAAAACTGAAATCACCTAAAAATAGATGACTTCTGCAGTTTTCTGGAAAGTCTGGATTGTTCTCTTCCTACAAGTGCAGAAAAATGATGGGAATCACTGAAGCATTTCTTGATCAGAGCATGCTTGGGCTTGAATGTTGCTGGTGACAAGTTTATTTGGGTGACTTTGGAAAAGTATAGAGTGATTCAATTCTCTGGGGGGCAGAAGTTTTATTTTGTCCTATGAGACTTGAATCCTAGACTTCCTGTACTTACATGCTGTGGAACTCGATTCAGTACTGCTGTGAATTCTCTCAAGTATTCTTAATTGTCCCAGCATCATTAGTTGTGAAGATCTTAGGTGGGATTGAAGCTGGAAAAATGAGTTATGGTCAGCTAACAGCAAACACAGGAGATATTCCTTCATGTACTTCCCTTAAGATTAAGGGAACAAAAGTCATTTGGGGGGAAATGAAGCAGGAGAACTTAAGGAAACGGAGGCCTGGCATAGGCAACTCAGAAATACGGTATCTAAAAACTTAGAAATGTTATCTTTGCTTCAAAGAGTGGTAACTGAATGCATTCTTTCCCAAGGGATGCATTTCTTACCCAAGAATTGACAACTGCCTGACAGGTTGCCCCAAAATGCAGATAGCAGGCCATCTCCTTGTTTCAAGGGTAAGGATCTGTTTCATGGAAGGATGCATTCTTACCTGGAAACTCAGAGAATAACACCACACAACGTGTAGTTAAATAAAGACAAAGCACCTAGCTTTGCATAACTTAAAGCCAACCCCCCTGCCTTTACCCTATATAAATACCCAACAGCCCAAGACCTGTGTGTCTCTGTGGGTGTCTGCTTGTGTGTCTGTATCTTTGTGTCCCTATGAGAGCACGTAGACTCTGAAGGGGAGCTTCACTAAACCTTATCTTTGTCCGGTGAAAGGATGAGAGGACCAGATAAAATCACCTGCATGTCTCACCTGAGTTCTCGAAGTAGTATGTCTGCTTGGAGATCCATTTAAGAGAGAACCATAGGAAACTATTTTCTAACTTATTTAACCTGTGTATGGTAATGACTAAGTTCCCAGTTTTCTAAATCAATGAGAATCCAACAACAGTCCTGTGTTTTTTGTTCTTCCTACTAGGGAAAGGTAGAACTGCCATCACACTTAGAGTGCTCAGTACCATCCTAGCAAATGTTGCTTGCTAATTCATATTATTAAAGTAATTATATCAGTGTTAGTCATAACTGACATTTATTGGATGCTTGAAAAAGTGAGTCACCACTCCTTTAAAATAATGATCCTAGTTAATCCTCAGAAAAGTCCTGAGAGTTGATTATCATAAATGCCATGATTCCCCATTCAAAATTAAGCTTAATTCTCATTTTGCTTTGCCACATAACCTTCTTGAATAATGTCAATACTTGCCCCTTTTGAGTAATAGAAACCTAAGATTTTAAAATATCACTTAATAGAGCACTCTTACTTTACAAGAGGCAAATTAAGCTTTTGTTTTGAGTACAGCTTCTTTGTGTTAGGAATTGGTAAATTATTAGGATTATTATTATCTTTATGCATACACACACATATAAATATTCACAGCTGCCAAGGGAAAGCTACCAAATATTTTAGGCTTTTCAGGTCATAAGACGTTTGTTACAATTACTCAATATTCTTAGAGTGCCAAAGCAGTCACAAACATTATGTGCTATATAGCTTGGATTTGGGATGCCCTCTAAAGGCCTATGTGTTAAAGGTATGTCCCAGGTTATGGTGCTATTGTTTAGGTTGTAGAACCTTTGAGGTGTGGTTTCTAATTGGAGGATGTTATCATGGGAAGCATAGTCTTAAAGGACATATAGGGACCTAGGGCTCTTCCTCTCATTTTTTGTTTCCCAGATGCTATAAAAATGAGCCATATATGTATATGCATATATATACATGTTCACATATATTCACATATATAAAACCATATATATGTGTATATATGTGTATATATATGTATATATTTCACCACAGATATAAAATCAATGGGCCACTGGCTATGGACTAAAACCTCTGAAATAATGAGTCACAATAAACTCTTCTTTATGATATGTTTTGAATCTCAGGTATTTTGTCACCAAAATAGAAAGCTGATGTTGAAAATTGATAACAAGATGTAGGGTTGTTGCTATGAGTATATCAAATGATGTAGATTAGAAACCTTTGGAAATGGTTTGGTAAAGAAGAGTTTGGAAAAGTTTGGAGATAGGAGCTAGAGAAAGCTTAGACTGTTGTAGTCAAATGTTAATAGACAATTAATTGTGGGGAGGGCTCAGATGGTCAGAATACTGATAAGAATATGTAGTTAAAGGACTCTTCCTGAGGTTTCAAATGAGAATGAGCTCTCTATTGGGAACTGGACTAAAAGTCAACTTTGTTTCATATTGGGCAAGGAGTTGGGATGTATTATGTCAATTCCTGGAATCTATGTGTAAGGCTGACTTTAGAGATGGTGGACAAAATAACAAGGCAGCATAGTATTGAGGCTATGGCATGAGTATTACTAGCTGTTGTTTGCCATATTTATGATAAGTAAAGGCCAGACTAGAAAACTTTAGTGAAGCACCGGCAGCTCATATCTGTATTAATAATTATTCAGGAGGCTGAGATCTGAGGATCAAAGTTCAAAGCCAGCCCTGGCAGGAAAGTCCATGATACTCTTACCTCCAGTTAGCCACCAGAAAATTGGAAAGGAAAGGGTGCTATGCTCAAAGTGGTGGAGGAGAAAAGCTTGGGGACAGTGCCCAGGCCCTAAGTTCAGGCCCCATGATTGACAAAAAAAACCCAACAACAAAGAAGCATTTGAAGTTTGGCCAGGAAAGGAGTAAAGGAGTGTAGTTAATGTGCTGCCAAGGAAGGTAAAGTTGCAATGAGATTTGCACAATTAATATGCAGATAAGTACCTTGCACTTTGACAATAAGAAAGTTGATCTGAAGGTATCTTAGGAATCATCAGCAAGAACATACGCATGGCAGACTCAGTGTATAAAATACAAACTCGTTTCAAAGATTTTCACATGGAAAAGACACCAGGGTGCTGTGTGCATCACTGTGTTTAGCCATCAAGCCACTCAGAGGCTACTTCACTCAGCTCAGGACAGGCCTGACTACTGCTAGAGTCATTGCAGACTTGGCACCATTCACGTGATACTGCTTGACCATGCATGCAGAAAGCAACGAATTGTGGAATCAGGGAGTCTTCCATGAAGATATTAGAGGAAGAAGGCTGACAGACAAGGCAGTACACAGTAAGAGCCCCTGCAAACAGCTCCTGACAAGGCAATCCATGGACCTGAGAGTGAAGTCACAGCTATAGTGAGTTAGAGAGGCCAGGAACATGAAAAGCTTACAGCATTATATGAAGGCTAATACAAGAGTGAATTGTATCTGAGTTTTGGGGCCTTTTTTCCTGTGAATAAATTTAAAATCTATAAGTTGTATTGATTTTATGTTATTCTATAAGCTTTTACTACAGTTTAATTTTTAATATTTTATTTTTCATTCAGAAAAATAAGTTTTTTCATAAAAATCAAAATTATCTGACTTACAGCTATCTATGTTTTTTTTTTTTTTTTTTTTTGGGTCCGGTTGTGGGGCCTGAACTCTGGGCCTGGGCGCTGTCCCTCGGCTCTTCAGCTCAAGGCTAGCACTCTACCACTTGAGCCACAGCGCCACTTCCGGCTTTTTTCTTTTTTGCTTATATGGTGCTGAGGAATCGAACCCAGGGCCTCAGGCTTGCAAGGCAAGCGCTCTACCACTGAGCCACCTTCCCAGCCTATGTTTGTTTTTCTTCAGCATTTTTTTATTTCAATAAAAATTGTTTATGTCTCAAATATATTTGTGTACACTCTGACAAGTAGCATTGACTTTTGAATTATTTGTAGTGTCTAGAATATTTTTCTCCCCCCGAAATTTGAAGAGTTCTGCTTAAATTTTAAGTGAGATATTTTTATTTGTTTCAAAATAAACTCTAAATGGATAACTACTAGACCAACTAAAGAAACATTGGACTTAAAGAAACATTGGTACTTTTTATGTGTGCAATGTTTCCATATATATTTAGTAAAAAAGCTTTAGGTTATTTTAATGAATACAGTTTTTGATAAAATTTTGTGAAGAATCACTGAATGTTTTGTTTATTTCTGCTTTTTATTTGAATCATGCCATACATTGATTATTAGGTCATCTGGAGATAACCCATCTGTAGATGGATTATTTCTTGCAATATAACTGTCATGTTGATAGGTAATAGTCAAAATATTAAGTTTATAGTCTTGTAAATGCCTCCAGTCTGTCCTTATTAAAAAAATTGAACAAGAGTTTACCTTTAAACTTTGGCAGAGTTAGAACCTTACAGGAGTCATGACCTTGTGAAGTAACTTGAGAAATAGCTAGTGATTAAAAAAAAAGAAGAAAAAAGGTTTTTAACTTATTTTTCCCCTTGACTGATTAAAACATAGAAATTCTGGTTTTGTTCCTTCGCTCTCCCAAATGAAAATCTAAAACAAAGTGTGTTCTCAAATATGACATTAGTACTGATATTATAAAACATTTACTTTTGAATCATTTGAATCCAAAGAAATTTACAACTTTCATGTTAGTGTGTAATGGAAAATAGTCTTTCTTATTAATAAACAACAAAAATTGCGCAAAATCCACTATTTCTCAACCTATTAGAGATGCTGGTATTTTGTGAGTTATTACATTTTTGTTCTGGGTTTCAGTGACATCTTATAATTTAATCAGCTTCTAGTCATCAGAATTATGATAGACTTTCATGACATTTATTTAAACTTGTTCTTCAGTGGAAGAGCTCAATATTAGATAGTTTTTCTTTTTCTTTTTAAAAAGTACAGTTCATTAAATTAGTTTTCATTAATAGAACCATATAATTCATAAATAGTTGAAGATGAAAGTTTTTTAAAAGCTTTTTTGCTAATCCTTGAGATAAACTGTCTACTTAGTAATTTGCTGATTGAATCACTTATTAGATTTTTCTCATAAATTTTTTGAAAAGTAATGTTTTGAAGATTTCAGGCCTAATTAACCAATTTACTTTTCAATACCATATGGATATTAAAAATTTATTGTGCTGATTCAGAGGAAATTCTTTCTGATTCTTTCTGTGACATTTCTTTGATACTTAAAAGAACTTTCAATTAGACTGTCCTTCTTACCCTTTGCTGAGCATTAAGCATTTCATTACTTGGGTGCATAGAAAAGCTTCACAAACTGACTTCTTTCAAAGGAACTGTTTATTCTCAGACTGCAAATTCAGACTTCCTGCCTTCATGAACATGGGCTGTATAGTAACACACAAGTGTTAGATATGGATTTTGAAGAACATCATGCTCAAAACTTACACTCTTTTAGTAGTAGTTGTACATGTCTTCAGATCATGTTGTAAAATATGAAAAAAGGTAATTCATCTGGGACCAAGAATAAGTAAAAGGTTACTAGAGTAGAATGTAGAAGAGATGCAGAGAACTGCTGTAAAGCCTGAGAACCAGACACTTTTCCCACCCAATAAGCCATGATGCTATTCATTTAAGTGTTGAAGCATTTTATTAGTGTATTCAAGTATCTTTATTCAAATTGAATTAGACAAATTTTGGGGGTGCTGAAGAATATCCACATCATTTTTATTTCTTCTGCTAGTACTGCTTTAGTCTGGTTATTTTGGAGATGGAGTCTCACACACTTTTCTGCCGAGACTGGTTAGAGCAGTCATCTTCTAGATAAGTTTTCTGAGTAGCTAGATTTACAGCTATACATCACTGCTACAGGCTTCTTCATTTTTTAACAATTTTTAATAGGTACCAGAGAAAGTTATTAGAAATATTATGCCAGTTAACATACTGTTTTACTGCAATTTGCATGTGAATTACTGAGAAATATACTATTTAAAGTATGTCTACTTAATATATTCTTGGACATCTATAGAACTCAAGCTAGATGAAATATTCTGCTGCATTTCCATAGATTAAAACCTGCCTATATTGTAATTTTATTAAGGCAAATATACTTTCCTTTCTCCTGAATTATTGCAACTCTCTGCTGCAGTTATTAAAATACTTAAAAATTAGAATCAATTATATAGTTGTACCAAGTGAGCTTTTCTCCTAGAACTTATAAGTGGTTGTTGTATATTTTAAGTTCAAATTGAGTTGCACTCTGTAGAGTATATGCTTAAGATCATGGTAAGAGGAAGGACACTCTTTTCCTTGGATTTTCATGGCATCAGTTCTTTGTGATGCTATATTCCAGGCTTCATTTTTATTAATCTGCTTATCTATTTCCTAAGGCCAATGTCTATACCTTTCCTGCTTTAAGAGTTGTTTGCATCAACTGGCACAGTGCTCAACATATAGGAAATTGTGAAATGAGGACCTGTAACATTTCTTCTTTGTCTCGTTATTTCATGTCTTAGAGTTTCCCTGTAATGTAAGTACCTGGTTTGATGGAGTAACAAGGATAAGGTAGTGACATGTGTAAATAGCTCTCCCAGAATTCACTTCTGTGTTTCCTTTAATTCAGGGAATGTGCATTGAACAGAATTGGTCCTTTGATTTCTCTTTTAAATGCTACTGGCTTATTTTTTCAACTCCAAGGAATTGGGTTTGTTGTATCTTATAGATGTATACGAGTGTGAAAAATCTTCCAGTTCCTGTTGAGGCATCTTCATAGTTTGTAGGAGCTCTGGAAGAGCTTGGTAAATGCAGTAATTGGTAAATGTAGGAATTAGGTTCATATGATACAGAAATGGCATCAGCTCAGAGGCTAATTTCCCAGGTTAGCATTGTCAGAACAACAGGGAGTTTAAACTAACCTTATTTAAAAGGGAAAATGCCTACAAGTTGGCCACTGAACTCGAAGTAGAGGCCTTACTTTTGTAGGAAAGCTAAAAATGTACCTTCCCCTTTCACTTACCTTTTAGAGAGGCACCACACTTACTATGCCAGTCATCATGGCAGTCATACCAGGCAGAGCCCCAGTCCCACTTGCGTTATGACTTCATCCTTCCTGTTACAGATACTAGCCTCTCCATTCTGCCTCTCTTAGGCCTTTTAAATATTTGTTAGAGCTATAGTAAGGAATTAAAACAGTCTTGCATATTCTGCTCTTAGAACTATTCCCACTCATGGAAGTGACACTGTGGTTCAAGTGGTAGAGCACTAGCCTTGAGCTGAAGAGCTGAGGGACAGTGCCCAGGCCCAGAGTTCAAAAAAAAAACCCAAAAAACAAAACAAGACCCCAAAGCCCCAACTATTCCCCCTCAAAAAGAAAGAAGAAAAAATCCACTTCTTTTAACATGGGCTTTTATAGAATTCAAATTGATTGGGGGAAAAACATGTATTAAACAACAATAAAAATATTTATCCACATATCAGAGTAGGCTATCAATAACTTGTTGCCCAGGCACATTAAAAAAACTCTAATCGTAGAATTCATAAAAACTATGAGGGACATAGTGGCTAGTGGAATTCCATGGTAGCTATGTAGGACAACTAACTGCAATGTTAAAAGTTGAAAAGTATTTTGATAGGTTTAACATTATATAGCGTCGGTGTTCTTCCACTCTGGCAGTCCGTTTGGAAGATTTTGCACCCTCAGTTACCTCACTTGAAATTTTTACCAGGACTGCAATTTCTGAAATTGTTTTAAGATGGGTAGACTATCTTGCTTGATGTTTGCAGGCCTTCCAGTAGTAAATTTGCTTCATCTAATATTTTTAAACCCATAGGAAGTAGCACTAGTTTGCTCAAACATGTAAAAGAGCACAGTGCAAAAATGGGTATGCCTCTTCATCTCACCTCTCACATCAGTGGAGAGACTGCTTCTCCTCATGCCTCTCTGCAGCTCAAGGGTGAAGTAAAGAGATCACAGAAGGCATTTTGTGAGCCATCTTTGTGGAAAGCTTAAGGAACAAATAGGAACCAACATCTCTGCAATAGCTAATGGGCATTTAGGATCCAGATCCTAAATGTCTGTTGATAAGCCAAACTATACTGATGAAAAGTCTAGCATTTATAGTTCCACTCCCAGATCTTCTACTTGTGGTTTATAAGAAAGGAGTTTTTTTTTCCCACGATATCTTGTAAAACAGCCAAAATTCTTTGTGAGTTTTCAGGGAAGCAGCAGTAGGAGAAGGTGATTCCAAGGTCACAGGATAACAGCATCTTATCTTTTATTCATTTCAGTTCCTTTGTGGCCTGACATTTGAGAGTTTTTTTTTTTGACATTTTTTAACATGTTCTATATCCATGTAATAGACATGTTATATACAGTTATTATAATTGTATGTATGTCATTTTAGATTTTAGAATGAAATAACTGTCTATGTCTTCAACTAACTATATTTAATGAACATTTCTAAGAAATTGTTGTTTAATTTCTATTGCGCTAACAAGTATCATACAGCATGATATTTTTCTTTTCAGAAAGGGATGCTAGAAAGCTGGATAGAACTCAGTGGTTAGGTACCTGGCCTGCCTAAAGTACATCCGTGGGCATATTCCCTAGCACTGAAAGAAAAATAAAAAGAGTTTTATATAAGTTTTCTACCCTGGAAAAGTGATGTGCAGTGTTGAGAAATAGATCTTATTCTTATGTGTTAATTAAAAAAAAAGGAGCATAATGAAGTCTGTTTACTTCCTTCTGGATGAGCAGAATAGAAGGAAAGTGTTCTGGAGTGTGAGGCTGGGGTACATTTTAAGGCACTTCTAGTTAGTAAGTGTGTGGACTTGCACAAGTGATGATTGTTAAAGTGATTTTTAACGTTATTATCACAAAAGAATGTTTATATCCACTAATGTTCATTCTATGCAGTTACATTATAAGTTGTGGAATTTTCTTAATTAATTAATTTTTGGTACTGAGTTTTAAACTCGGAGTCTCTAGTCCCTTTTTACAATTGTTATTTACCAGGTAAGGTCTTGTTTTATCCTCTGGCAAGCCTGGGTTGTGATCTTCCTGCTTTTGCTGTTTTGCATCAAATCGCTGTATGCTCTACTTCACCCCAGTATTTGCTTTGGCTTTAACTGGATAAAGTTTGAATATCACTATGCCTAGCCATTGGGTTGAGCCTTCTCAAGTTTTTACCAGAGCTGGCCTTCAGCTGTTGTCACCAGATCTCTTTCTCCTAAGTAACTAGGAATATAAGTTTGAACCATCCTGCCAGGTGGGTTTTGTTTTTAGGGTATTGGGTTATGCTTTGTAAGAACTGAATACATCTATCTGGTAAAAATAATTTGGAAGAAATGAGGGGTGATCACCCTGAGACTATTATTTTTTCACCTGTCCTGGTTCTTGAACTCTGAACCTGGGTACTGTCCCTGAACTTCTTTTGCTCAAGGCTAGTGCTTTACCACTTCACCCATAGCTCTACTTCTGGCTTTGTCTTTGTAAATTATTGGAGGTAAGAAGAATCTCTCAGACCTTTCTGCCTGGGTAGATCTTAGCCTCCTGAGTAGTTAGGATTAAGGTGTGAGCCACTGGCACCCAGCCACCCTGAGATTCTTAAAGTTTAAAGAAAATGTTTTTAACACATTTTTTGAATAATTTCAAGAACAATATGTAACAGTGCTGAAATATTCTATGAGAAAGTCTATGGAACTGGGCAATGGTGCCTCTTGTCTCCAATCTTAGCTACTAAGGCGGCTGAGATTTGAGGATTGTGGTTCAAAGACAGCCCAGAGAAGAACATCTGTAAGACTCTTATCTATAATAAATTACCAAAAAAAAAAAAAAAAAGCTGGAAGTGAAGCTGTAGCTCAAGGGGTCGATTGCTGGCCTTGAGCAAGAATCTCAGGGACAGTGCCCAGCCCTGAGTTCAAGACCCAGGACTGGCAATAAATAAATAAATAGATAAATCTATCTTATGACTTTAAGAAATAGTTATTTGTAAATATGCCAATTATTCTTCTAAAATGCTTCACTAAAATGTTTACTCCCTTTGAATGCTACTTAAAATTTAATTTCTTAACATATATGCTAAGAAAGGGTCAATTATCGTTGTTGGGGATTTGCCTGCAAGTGCAAAGCTCTGAGTTTAGTCCTCAGCTCTGGAAAAAAAAAAAAAAAGCTAATTGTTTCTAACATATTTATAAGATGATTTCTTTGTTGCTTTGTATGTCCCTCCCCCACGGTATAACCCCTGTTTTCACTGTATTTGATGTTGGTATAATTTGTGGAGTGGAAGGGAAAAAACAAATTGTTAAGTAGGGATACAGGTGGACCCATTGCAACAATGAGATGTACAAGACATGTCGAAAAACGAACTTTACAACTTTGGCGCAGATGGTGTGGGGGTGAGGGGGATGGAAGGGATGGGGAGGGGAAACAAAGGAGGAGGCAACAATGCTTGATAAGAAATGTACTCATTACCTTGCTCATGTAATTGTAACCCCTCTGTATGGTATTTTCACAATAAAAAAAAGATATAAAAGACCAAAATAAAAAGGCAACTAGAAATAGTCATCCATCAATTATGAATAAACAAAATCAGATTTATGTATCTGTGAATATAAGGAGAAATAGAATCTTAACATTTTGTACTTGTTACATTAGGGAGGATTCATTAATCTTTTAAATATTTATTTTGAAACATCCAGAAATTAGCATAAATTTAACTTAGAGATTTGATTTCAATTTAAAAATTAGCATAAAATTGATTTAAATTAGTGAAATTGATTTAAAACTTTTAAGTAGTGTTTTGAGTTTTAGAATTTAACAAGAATAAGGTTGAAGGTATTTAGGTTTTGCTATTGTTTCTATTTTGCAGGTGCATTTCTTTGATTTTAAATTAGTGCCTCTCAGTCAGAAAATGGAGAGCCTCATGTGGATTAGGGAATCTGCAAAGGAAATGAAAAAAAGAAATATTTTATTATTTGGCCTAATCATAGATTACTCACAGGTAAGTAAAATGTTGCTGTGTTCAGAATATTTTGTAGGCTCTAAAAGTATAAACAATAATAGAAACAATAGTAGAAAGCTGATTTTATTACAATCAAATGGGTATTAATGATCAGGAAAATTATAACTGGAAAGTTACTCTGCAGCTTATATACTGTAAGAAGTAGAAAAATAAAAAAAAATGTGTGAAGGGAAAAAAAGAGGCAAAATGGTTATAAATATTTCATACTGGATTACCTATATTACATTGCCAGATTTAGTGAACAAAAATAACTGAATGGCCAATTGAAGTTGACTGTCAGATTAGTTATGTTCTTGTAATTATTATCCAAATATGAATTTAAATTTCAAATTTAATTGGAGGACTCTGTCGACCTAGTAGGGCTATAATTTATGCTCAGTGATGCGATCTTAAATTGCTTTCTTTTTGGTTATGATCAAAGCATTTGTAGAGAAATACTTTTCTCCTTTAACATGCAATTTAAACAATTGGAATTAATACCTGACATTTAGATCATGGGACAGTGTGAGGACATACTACTTAACTGGAAACATATATTTATGATCACTTTCTTTACTAGCAGGAGTTAAGTTCCAAGATAAATAGAATTGTCAATTCTTTGTGCAAAGGAATGCTATTGAAAACAAGCTATTTGGAGAACATCTCAGGGAAGTGAGATTTGCCTTTTATGCCCAGATAGCTTCCATCAAGCTTGTGACTACTTTATAATTCCTGAACATAGCCCACAGGATGTTTATTTAGCCACTTACTAAGTTGCCTTTTTAGTACTTTGTCACTTAAGGAATGACAGATATTTTAAACTGTGCATGTGTGGTAAGTAACAACTTAACTTATGAAAATATTCATCGTTCACCTGAATGTAACGACATTTCATTTTTAAAGTAAATGAATTTTTATCAAATGTAAGGACTAGAAAACCAGGAGTAGTGGGGCACCTATAATTTCGGATATGTGGGAGGCTGAGGTGGGAGGATCACAGGAACCCATCACTAGCCTGGGCAACATAACATTAAGTCCCCAAAACAAATAATACAAAGGTAATGTTTGAACTAGCCTTCCAATTTTCTTTAACTTTGGCATTGCTAGGGTTTTTTTTTTTTTGGCTGCTGTTTATTTTAAGTCATCAAGAAAGTGGCAAATACATACAACAACTTGTAATCATGGAAATGTAAATGTTGATGCTGTTAGGATTATTAGAATCAAGACAAGCAAAGCACAAGGTGGTACTATCGTTGCCCAAGAGTGGTTAACTGGCAGAGCTAGAACCCAGGTCTATATATTCATTGTCAGGAGTATTTCCTCCTTAATAAATTCTATTTATTTATTCCCTTGTGTTATTTTTTTCCTAGTCCTGGGGCTTGAACTTAGGGCCTGGATGCTGTCCCTGAGCTTCTTTTTGCTCAAGACTAGTGTTCTACCACTTGAGCCACAGTGCTACTTCCAGATTTTTCTGAGTAGTCTATTGGAGATAAGTGTCTCAGACTCTCTTGATTGGGCTGGGTTTGAACCACAGTTCAGAACTCAGATCTCAGCCTCCTAAGAAGCTAGGATTACAGGTATCAGCCCTACCCCTCTCCCTGGTGTTTTTAAAGGTCTCATGAGTACACACTGCTCACACCATATTGTAATCAAATGCCACTGATACAAAGCTTACTGGACCAAACCTCAAAAGCAAAAAAACAAAAACAAAAACAAAAAAAACAAAAAACAGAAGACTATGTCCATTCTCTTGAACTCTTTGCTCTATGATACAAACCAGGCAGAATTGGGTTGCATAGGCTGCTTGTTGGCTTTGTATCAAGAACTTTACAATTTGGGGGATGCAATGTGGGGGAGGGAAAGTAATAGAAAAATGAGGGGGAGTAACAATGTTTGACAAGAAATGGACTCACTACCTTATGTATGTAACTGTAACCCCTCTGTACATACCTTGCCAATTTTCTGTGTGTATGTGTGTGTGTGTGCATGTGTGCACATGTGCATGTGTTTGTATGTGTGTGCTAGTCCTGGGGATTGAACTAAGAGCCTGAGCTCTGCCCTTGAGCTTCTGCTACTCTACCACTTGAGCTAGAGCTTCACTTCTGTTTTTTTTTTTTTTGTGGTAGTTTTATTAGAGATTAAAGTCCCATGGTTTTGAACCACGTTCTCAGATCTCAGCCTCCTAAGTAGCTAGAATTACAGGTGTGAGCCACTGGCAGCCAGCTTCTCACAATTTTTAATGTGTTTCATCATTGCATCTCATGCATGCATAGAATGTATATCGGTGTATTCAATTTGGAGTTTCTAACCTGATAGGCATTGCATGAACACTAAAAGCATAGAAGACATATGAGATACTACTTCTATTCACCATGCATTTAAAAGACCTACATATTGAAAATGGTGTTGGTTTCTGCTTTCTAAAATTGCATGAGACAGAACTTTTTCATACCTTGGGCTTTGATCCCTAAATATAATAATCCTTCTTGATTGCCATTAGTATGTTTTCTATATCACTATTGTATATCCCTTTAAGTCTGACCATAGAAGCCTTTCTAGACTTTTAAGCACTTTTGCTAGGATGGAGACTCAAGTGCTGCTTCTTTGCATCGGTTTTCAGTGTGTTAAAAGCTAAAAAAAAAAAAAAAAGACAAAAAGCTCTTCCTTGGCAGACTGCATATATTGACTTGGCTTCAAAGGGTACCATATAGTCATGTGTTTACTGGCATAAGGGAGATTTACCTACCTTTGGCTGCATGTATTTCTGATAATATATTTTTTTTCTGTTTTTGGCTGCTCCTTCACAGTGATTTAATGGATGTTTATTGCTAAACAGAATTAAGCTCCATAAAAATATTAATACTGCTACTTCCCAATTTGTATTTGTGTATGCGTCTTTGATACACATATGTATGTTTTGTATTTGGTGAGTTTAAATCTATCTAACTGTACTCTTTTATTTGTTTCTATATGTTCTCCTTATTTCTATATGTTCTCCAGATTTGTCATGTTTTGGTAATATGGATGCATTTTCCAGATCATATAGGATATTTGCTCAGTTATTAAACATGCCTGATTCCTTATCTATGTCAATGCAGTAAAGTACTGATTAAATTTTTTTAAATTGATTTAAAAATATTCCAGCAATCTCAAAAAGAAAATGAAATAATTAAAAAGAACCCCTTGAGGAATAGTTTTCACTCAGTCTTATGGATGCAGTTATTAACATGGTTAATTACACGTAGTGTAAAGTTTTCTGATTATCATTAAGTGTTCAGCTTCTCAGAATGTAAATGGATTGGGAAAGAATTAAAGTTTATGTTCAAAGCTAATAGTGTGACATAAAGTTTGCCCCCATATTTTGTTGGGTGAATTTAAATCAGGTCTCTTTCTAAAATAGTCATATAAACACAACTGTGGATATTTAAAATGAGATGTTATAGATTAATCCAGGTGAAGAATCTTAATCCCTAAAATATTACTCCTGGCCAGGTATGGTGGTGTATTCCTGTAATCCTGGCACTTGAGAGACTGAGGCAGGTAGATCGCCAGTTTGAGACCAGCTTGTCCATTGAGGCCCATGACTTAAAATTACATTGGGTTAAATGTTTTAGTTATGCAAAAATCTAGGTCTGATGATCTAGCTATGAATGTAATATAATTTTCTTGCCAGTAGCTTAGTTTGCAGATCTAATTTTATTGCATTCCAAAGTATTTTTATAATGATTTTAATGCAAATATTTACTTTTTCTATAAAATTTTATGGGCAAACTGCTGGGATAATCAAAGTTTTAAAGCCAATAAAATTTATAAGGTCCTGTGACAGTTTTCTACTTAATGTATGCATTTTACATGCCCAGAGATTTAAAATTTTCTACAGAAGCCACAACTCATTTTTGTTTTGTTTTGTTTTGACTCTACTAAATTAGTGCATATTTCCTTCTGAACTGAAAAACTAGCTAAAAAGTCTTGGACAAGTAATGGAGGGTTCTAGGTCCTAGGTTATCCATTTGTAGAATTCAGATGTCAATGAGAAGACGGGCTCAGCTGAGGTATTGGTTTGTGTATCTCTTACTCAAACATAAACCAACACTAAATCAGTTTGCTTTGTTCTTTGCATATGGGCCCTGTACTATTTTATTTCCTGGATAAATTAGTCATCAAAGGTAATTCCTTTTAGTTTAGTTTAGAGAAGGAACTTTTCTCTTTTTTTTTTAGAGTTTGTAATAAAAATAAAGTGGAAGACAGCAAAAAAAGAGTTAAGATCTATTTGACTCGGTCTAAGAAAAGACTAAGCATGGACGTGAGCAGGGAGTGTTGCCATCTGGAATATCCATGTACTCTTTCTCCTATATCCCTATATACTCCACTGGGCTTGATATGGTGTGAGACAGGACATTGGAAAGCAATGTTTGGCTTAGTAGGCACCTTCATAGAATGAGAATGCAGGGAAGGACTGCATCATTGACAGCATTATGGAGATCAAGCCTGGAGATGTCAGATCAGCCTCCATCATCCTCTCCCTGCCCCAGAATTCTACTTTTCTGTAACTCTAGAAACTATAACTACAGATAGGAAAGTCACAACGAAGAGGAAGTTATTAAAGCATTTGTGTAAATCTTTATTTAATATTTTTTGTGAAAGATTGTGAATCATGTTATAAATTTCCAAAGCATAAGATAGAACTGTGAGATAGAAACTTTTGTAACATTACTAAATTAGGTGACGCTGTGTAAATCAACCTTCTATATAAAAAAATAACAGACCACTCTACTTGATAAGTTAAATACTATCATCCTTCTCTATTATTTAAATTTAGAAAATTCTGTGTATGTTTGACATTTATCCAGGAAATATCCTTGAGATTATGACCCTCTTTGTAACTTACCTAAATGTTCATAATGAAATATTAAGAAATGGTAAGTGGAGGTGGCTCCTGCCTATACTCCTAGTTACTAAGGAGGAAGAAATTGATGGTTGCATTTGAGGCTAGCCTAAAAAAATGTTAACAAGACCTCATCTCAATTAATAAATGTCATTCTAGCTATGTAACAGGCATAAATAAGGGAATTATGATTCAGACCAGCCTAGGCAAAATCATGAGATACTGTCTGAAAAATAACTAAAGAAAAAAAGAACTAGGGCATGGTTCAAGTGGTACAGCACCAGCCTAGCAAGTACAAGGCTCTGAGTTTAGTCCAGTACCTGAAACATACAAAAGATAAACAGAAAAAAAGAAACATCTGAATAGGTCTAGCCCCCCTAGTATACCTTTGGGCCCCTAGAACAAACTTGTAAGGTACAACATCAGTTTTTCTACCTCAAATGCTGCCCCCTTTACTCAATGTCTTCTTTACATACAAGTGGTTCTTTAAGTTGGCATTATCATTTGTACAACAAATGTATATATGCTATCAAGTTACAAACATTTTAAATGAGCTTAAAACAGGTTAGTCTTTGTTTCCTGCAATGAGCAATGACTTGGAATTTCACTGGGAATTATTTACTAAACACATGATACTTTCCAGGGCAGTGAACCCTGTGGCATGCACACAAACATGCATCCCCAAACCCCAAACACCCTGTTCAGAGTAATCAGCCTTTTTTGATGTGGGAATGTTTATGAGACTAAATGCTTTTCACTTTTAATATTGTTTTGGCTTTTATAGTTTACAGTCATTTGGGAAGATATGAAGATAATAAAATACAGTATGTAAGTTAGAAAAAAACAATCGTTTTCAGGGAGTTTGGTTAGTTCACTTGGTAGACTCATTAAGCATTGGCAGTGGGATCATTTTACTTAGGCTTATCTAAATGAAATGTCGTATTAGACACAAAAATTTGCTAGAGATCTGTCTGTTTTGTGAAAAAGAACCAACTTTGCATGTAAACATGAAGGTAGCCGTCCTTTGTCCTTTAAGGAAGTACTATCGTGGAAAATTCTAAAGGAGCAGAATTCCATTGTTCAGTGTATGCATTATCTTTTCCTGTATAACCAAAGTGTAGGAGCTGAACATCAACACTGATCATCTCACAGTATGTGTGTGTCCTCTGGCTGTGGTCTCCCTCAAGGTTGCAGTCATCCTCAGGCACGTTAGTGAGAATGGTTCCCTTCCTAGCTCACTTACCTCTCCACTCACTGGTTTCAGTTCCTCCTTAGTTCATGAGCTTGTGCCTGGAAATCTTCCTGCTCTTTGCCACAAGAGTATATCTCTGTAGTGTCTTGTCACAGAAGAGTAGTCAAAAATGAGAAATAAAATGACTGAAGTCTCATTCTTCTACACGGTAATTACTAAGGAACAACTTGTCTTTGCTGTATTCTGTTCATCAAAAACAAGTTCCTAGGTTCTACTCTTTATCAGGAGAGGGCATTACACAATGTTATATCAGGTGGTAATAATCATTAGAAATCATCAGAGCTTGCCTGCCCCAGTATTAGCAACATACAAATATTATAGACTATGTAATGTATTAAATTAAATGTTTATGAACTACATAGTTCAGGGATACTTCTACATGATGCACACAGTTATTATATACATAAACATGTGCTTATATAAATGTGTATTGACTTGAGAAGTGAGTAATAATAGCTAAAAAGTTATAGCAAAATAGTGGAAAATCAAATAAGTGGAAATTTATATTCATGTTTTCTGTACAGTTGTTTTTCAAATTCACTCGATCCATATCAAATGTCTTAATCCAATTGCACCATTATTTTCTAATTTTGTGTATTACTGAAAAGAGAGATATGGGTGTCAAAATATAGAATAAAATATGAAATATGATAGTCTATAAATTTAAGTTTTTCAAGTATGTGACCATTCTCAAGTCATTGGTAATTTTACTATTATTGATTCATTTATAAAATGGCCACATTGGGGGGAGGCTGGGAAGGAATGTGAAGGCTAAACAAAGGAGGAGGCTGTAATGCTTGATAAGAAATGTACGCATTAACCTGCCCATGTAATTGTAACCCCTCTGTACAGTGTGTTCACAAAAAAAATAAAAAAAATAAAACCCTAAAAAAAAATAAAATGGCCACATTCTTTTTAGCTATGAGGCTTAAACACATTAATAAAAATCAAGTGTATTTTAAATTTAAGTTACTTATAGAACATATGATCTATGTAGTTAAAACTGTATCATATTCTATAATGTTTCAGCTTGATGCGGTTCAACCCTTTAACATTTTACCTTTTAAATTTGTTTCCAGTTCTTTCCATTTATTCTAAGTCCAATTACCCAACCTATTGTCTGAGTCCCTATTGTCCATTGCAATCTACACACAATGTTGAAGAACACGGGGAAATACCAATTCCAGGCCCTGTTTCAGTCCATGTGGAGGACAGAGCCTGAATGAAGACACGCTTTAAATATAAGGGCAAGGCTGGGGCTGTGGTTCAGCAGTAGTGCACCTGTCTAACAAGTACAAGGCCCTGAGTTCAAACCCCAATACTGTTAGAAAGAAAGAAAGAAAGAAAGAAAGAAAGAAAGAAAGAAAGAAAGAAGGAAAGAAAGAAAGAAAGGAAAGAAAGAAAGAAAGAAAGAAAGAAAGAAAGACAGACAGAAAAGAAAGACAGGAAGAAAACCAAGAGCATATATTTTAAACACAATTAACTAGACAGTGTTATATAAATTCTGTGTCTTGTTCTATTGAATTTCTGAGATGAATTAGCAGTAGACAAAGGTGGGACAGGCTATAGTTAGAGGACTTGAGAAGAGGGGGAGTGGTGTTCATACATATTCTGTGATAGAAGTAAACCTAGTGTTAATTAACCTACAACAGAAGTTGGAGCTTCTTTCCACAAACTCAGGATGAGATATTAAATGAACAAATACAAAAGCCAATAGATCCTGATAATAGTAAAATAAGCATTTAAAATATTTAATATTGGAAGTGGAGATGTGGCTCAAATGGTAGAGAGCCAGCCTGGAGCTAACAGCTAAACAAGAGTTCAACATCCAGTACTGGCATAAAAATAAAATATTGAATATCGATTGTCAAGATTTTGTTAAACAACTCTTCATCATTTTCCCACTCCACATCATTTTATAAGGAATAATTTTGACACTATATTTTTCTTGTATGTTACCACTAGATTATATTATAGATTATATCAATTATATAGATTATATAGGTTATATTAAAAGAGGTGTATACATTTATAATGTAGACTCCACTGTTTTAATTCAGGTTAGTGAAACCAATATTATAAAATAATTGCTATAATTTGGTGGTGTCACATTAGAGACAATTAAGATCCATGGCATTAAAAACAACCCTGAAATTACCTTCTCTCAGGGGCTTTGAAAAGCATTTCTTAGTGAAAGGTGTTGCCAAAGGAAGAAAGAAGTATTGACAATTGGTATTCTGCTAGCATTCTTTTGGGAATTGTAGAAAACATTGAGAAACTTACATGGGAATCATCTGATTTCCTATGAACGACCTAGTGCAGCTCTTCCTTTATTTTTATCAATGAAAAATTAAAAATAGGATTTAATTTTTAAACTTGTCAGTCAATTTATATTTTGAGAAATAAAATGGAAGAAAATAGACATGAAGAATAAGCTATGAGAATGAACTGAATAAATAAATATCTGAACAGTTTGAGAGTTTTCTAATGTTTGTGGTGTTGTTTCAGCTCTCGGGAAGTAAAATGTCTTGTATCTGTACTGGTTGTGTGAAGGAGCTCCTTTTCATTTATTTTTATTTATGGAAAACTATCCAAACTGCTGAATAGGCATATGAAAATACTGTAAAATACAGTTTAACTGAATCCTGCAGAGAACACTATGAATGTTTGAGGAAACTAAATAAGTGTAATATAAAGCCAAAACAACTTCTAAGATCTGATATTGTAAGCCTGGTGCCAGTGGCTCACATCTGTAATCCTAGCATTATAAGGCTGAGATCTGAGGATAAGGGTTAAAGCCAGCTCAAGCAAGAAAGTCTGTGATGCTCTTAGGATCACAAGGGAAATATAGAAGGACTTTCTCCACTGAGATTCAGAAGAGGAATTGAATAATGTTTGGTATATAAGTTTGTGTACAAAAATTGTTAGTTTATTAGTTTCCCTCCATTCTATTACCTAATCTTGACAACTGGCAAGGAAATACGCTTTAATTACGCATATTAAATTTTCTTATGTTGAATGGATAATGATGATTATATATACTAAGTTATTAGGGAAGAATTTGGTTTAATAACAAACATATCTACAGCAACTCCTTTTAGAATCTTTTAATGGGAAGGGAAAACACAGGTGTTTTATAATGACACCATTTGTGATTATTGTACCTCTGTGTCATTGTTTATAATTTGTAATCACTATATCATTCTGGAACTCCGCAGAAGGACACATTATTTTAAAAGTAGTGTTTAAAAGAGTACCACAGAAAATTGAGCTTCTCAGTTAAAATCACATTATTATGACAATCTACATTTTTAGTGCTTTATGTTTAAAAATGATTGGAATTGATATTTGTAGCCTAAATTTACATCATAATATAAATGATCATACCACAGATTTTATGTATGGACAAACCTTGTTCAAGGGAGGTATTCAGAAATGACAAAATGAATGCTTAACTGTTTTCATTATTTACCAAAAAGATTTTTTTTTCATGGAAAACTATACAAATTGAAAAGACCTAGAGAAAATGAGTTTAATGTATGAGTTTAATTTTGTTTATAAGCTGTAGCCTATAATCAGGGAAATATAAAAATATAATAAATATGGACCATTAAAATAATTTGTATGCCACCCTCTGAAAGGTCCTTTTGTTTAGTTTGTTGCTTTGAGACAATTTAATGTTTCACTCTTATTATAAATTAAGATTATAAATTAAATTTTTTATTATTATAAAAGTGATATACAGAGGGTTTACTGTTATATAAGTGAAGTAATGAGTACATTTGTTTTTGGACAGTGTATACTTTTTTTATTCGTATACATTAGCTATACAAGGACATTAGCTATACATTGTGGCCTTTCCATGCATATATACAATATATTACAATCAAGTACCTCATCAACATTCTTAGACCCCTTTCTTTTTTTCCTAATGTAAGTTCACCAGGTTTTATTGTACTGTTTTTATATGTGCTGAGAATCTGTTTTAACTATATTCATTCTCTTTCACTCGGCTGCTAGTACATCTGACAATGGAATGCATTCCCTTTCCTTCCCTGAAGACACCTATTGATCAAAGCTTTCATTGAAATTATTTATGCTGTTTGCGTATGTAGTTGTATGGTTTCTCAAAATTATTGATCATCTATCTTTCTTTTTCCTTTCCTTCTTCTTGTTCTCCACCAAAGTAAGTCTTTAATTAGGTTAATGTTCTTTGTTTTAATATTATATATATATATAATTGTGTGTGTATCTATGTGTGTATGTGTGTGTGTGTGTATAAGTAAATATGTTCAGGTTAGGTCTAATTTTCACAAATGTAAAAACATGATTTTTTTGTTGTTGAGGTTGGCTTGTTTTGCTCAATATTATATACTCCATTTCCATCTCTTCCCTACAAATGACATGATTTCATTTTTTTATGATATCTTCTTTATACATTCAGATTATTTTACTGTTTAATTTTTTAGTTATTTTAAAAAATATTCTGGATAGCAGTCCTTTTTCTGTTAAATAGCTGGCAAGGATTTTCTCCCAACTTGTTACCTCTTGGTCATCTCTTGGTTCAGGTACTTGTTTCTTCTTCTTCTTTATTTCCTCCTCCTCCTCCTCCTCCTGCTCCTCCTCCTCCTCCTCCTCCTCCTCCTCCTCCTCCTCCTCCTCCTCCTCCTCCTCCTCCTCCTCCTCCTCCTCCTCCTCCTCCTCCTCCTCCTCCTCCTCCTCCTCCTCCTCCTCCTCCTCCTCCTCTCTTCCTCGTCCTCCTCTCTTCCTCGTCCTCCTCTCTTCCTCCTCCTCGCGGTGTCCCTCAGCTCTTCAGCTCAAGGTGAAAGTTCTACCACTTGAGCCACAGCACACTTCTGGTTTTCTGGTGGTTTATTGGAGATAAGAATCTCACAGACTTTCCTGTGGAGGCTGGCTTTGAACCAGATCCTCAGGTCTTGGCCCCTTGGTAGCTAGGATTACAGGCGTGAGCCACCAATGCCGAGCATGTGCTTGTTTCTTTTGCTGTGCAGAAACTCTTTAAGTTGTTGTAATCTTCAGTGTCAACTCTGGGTCCTATTCTCTGGGCAATTGGAGGCCTATTCAGATAATATTTGCCTGTGCAACTGTGCAACTTTCGGGGCTTTTCCAATGTTTTACTGTAGTAGATTTAAAGTTACATACTGGAAGTGGTGCTGTGGCTCAAGTGGTAGAGTGCTAGCCTTGAACTGAAGAGCTCGGGGACATTGCCCAGACCCAGAGTTCATGACCCATGACCGACAAAAAATAAAATAAATTCTAATAACAAAATAAATAAATAAATAAAGTTAGTACATGTCTTATTTTGAGCTCATTAAACCAGTTGGGATTGATTTTTGTACAGTGAGAGATATCTGTAGCTAGACACCAAGTTTTCTCAGAACCTTTTGTGAAAAAGACTGTATTTTCACTAATGTATGCTTTCGATTTCCTTTTCAAAGGCTGTAGCTGTATGATTTTTTTGTTTTCTTTTTCAATTATCTGTAAATAGTAGGACAAGTAAGTTGCCATTTAACAAAGCAGTTTTTTAATACAGTGCCTCAATCAATGTCACTCCTTCAACATTCTCATCTGTTTGTCCCCTGCCCTCATGTGATTTTCTTCTAAGTTTTCTATAGTGTTTCATTGGTCTTCTTCATTAGAAGACCAATATGGCTTTATTTACTGTGGCTTTATTGTATCATTTAGGTCAGGTATTGTGATCACCCCAATGCTGCTTTAAAAAAAATAGATTGTGATTTTACATTTGAGTTATATTTTACGTTTTGATTTATAGAGGAGATATGTGGTGAATAGATATCAACTATCAAGCTACAAACACAGTGATTTGGTATGAGTATAGGCAATTATAATGTTAAGGCATCTGCATTACATATCATGTTCAGCATTTCTTACCAGTAAAAGAGAACATTTCTTGATTATGTACTGTTTAAGTACCTTAGATTCTGACTAGAACTGTTTATTTTTGAATTTTAGGTTGGAATGAATTTGGCTAGATATATTAGGGTTTAATTTTAATTGTGTATTTTTTCAGTACTTTAATCCTCTTGTCCTTTATTAAATTTCTAACTCCATATTTAAGATGTTTTGATGCAATTAAAGGATTTATTCTCATCAGGGAGGGTGGTCTTATATATAATTTAAGAAAGCCCAGTGTTAGCTCAGACTTGATTATTTTTCTCTCACCTTTGTAGGAAGAAACAAAAGCAAGATCTAGCTCAGAAGTTACTGAGTTTGTCTTTTTCATCCTGGAGAAATAATTAGGTGTCATCTCTAAATCTACCTTTTTGCCTGAAAATGGTGATAGAACATGCTGATCCTAAGGCAATGATTAAAGTATGCAATGACAAATCTTTCCAAATTCTGATAGCAATTTTAACGAGGAAGGCAGTGTATTTAGCCTAAAAATCATCTGTTTAAGCACTCATGGAAGCATAGTTGGTTAGAGGATCTTAGTGCTCTTCAACAGATTACTGGGTCAGTTGCCTCATTTGAATTTGTTCTCTAAAGTTCTTCTGTTGAAAACTTTGGTTGGAATCATTGCAACAGTGATGAGAAGTGGTAGCTTTAAGAGGTGATTATGTCTTGATGTCTATGTCTTCTGTGCCCTTCTGAGTGGTTACTGTTGTTTTCAAGAGACCTCACAAAGCATAGCTTTCTTTCATACTCTCCCTTTCATGCATGGGATTATCTTCTTCCATGAAGTGATACAGCAACAACACCCTTATTGCTAGGCAAGTATTGGTAGCTACTCAGGCGGCTGAGGCTGGGAAAATAAACATTCAAGCCATCTTGGATAGAAAATTTTATAGATTATTATAGGATCTCTCTCTCTCTCTCGCTCTCTCTCTCTATATATGTATATATACTCTGAGTGCTAAATATATAAAAATGAAGAGTAAATTATAAATATTATGAAAGTACCTTATATAATTGATAATATTTATAGTACTCTATTTCTCTGATTATAATAAGTCTTTGTATTCCAAAAATGTGTAAAATATTATTAGGATAGTGGTTAAACCATATATTTATGTTAATTTGGGTTCAATTTATACATAAGTAAGCCTTTTTATATGGAAGTAAAACTTTTAAAATTCTAATATGTAAGTTGGGCACTGGTGGCTCATGCCTGTAATTCTAGCTACTCAGGAGGCTGAGATCTGAGGATCAGGGTTTGAAGCCAGCCTGAATAGAAAAGTCAGTGACACTCTTTGAAGGATTGACCCCCATCCTAATGTCCCAGGCCCATACAGAGCCAGGTGAAATCCCATGTATGTGTGAACTTGTTTGATGTGTTGGAGGGCAATCCACTAAGCCCAGCTGTGAACATCCCATTATGGACCCAACTGCAAAGTCCCCATGTCCCTTGACCTAGTGGCTTTTTCATTAACCTCTGCCTCCTTGCTCAGACCTCATATAAAAACCCAGCTCCTGTCCCAACTCTCTGGCACAATCTCCAAACCCATGGGAAGGTCTGTGCCCTTTGCTGTTCCTCAATAAACAGCCCTCTCCTGTTGATGATCGAGTCCGACCTATTCTTTTTCCATTCTCTTCCATTTTCCCAACACTCCTATCTCCAATTAACCACCAGAAAACTGGAAGTCGTACTATGGTTCAAACTAGCCTTGAACAAAAGAGTTCAGGGACAGTTCTCAGGCCCTCAGTTCAAGCCCCACGACTGACAAAAAATAAAATAAAATAAATTCTTATATGTAAGAAAATGTTCATGAACTGAGTGCAAATTTCTTTGTCCTAGAAATTCAGATGTAGTTTTTTTTAGAACAATCTTCTTATAATAACTTACCTAAAGGTAAATTTAAAGGGGACTAATGATATACTTTCAATAACTTGGAGCAAAAACAGGAGAGATATTGATACCTTAGTCATGATAAATTCTTAGCAAACTCTAGGTATAACTTAAAGTTTTGATAGTTGGGTACCACAAATAGGAAACAAGCATTATACTTGATGACTATGTGAGTAACTAAGAAAAGAATGACTATGATTACTATTTTGGGCAAAACTTTGACAGGACACCCTAAAGTAGCACAGTAAACATGAGACAGAATGAAAGGGTAAAGGGCTGGAAAGTAAGAAATGTTTTCATCATAACTTCATTAAAAACTGAAAAGAAATAAAGAATTTAAAAATTTCACACATAGAGCCATCATACTAATATGTTCTCAGCATATGTACAATCAATTGCTAGATACTTCAAATGTTATACTTTATAAAATAAAATTGTATAGTATGTGTATGTTACATCAATCCCTTAACTTCAAGGATTTAATTTTAATTGCAGAATTGTTATACTTTATTTACTTTGTATTAAGTTGATTTACTTAGTTATTTAAATGTACATTGAAATATTCCTGTATATTCTTAGCTCAAAAATACTGAGAAAGATACTCAGATGAAAAAATTTTAACAAAATCAATTCAGATTTCAAAATCAAGTTCCTATGAACTCTTTCAATAAAGAATTCCGCAGTAACATCTTCCCCGTGAACTGTGAAGCAATAGCCATTGTTCAGATCTAGGTACTAGATGTTTCCTTTTCAGGTTTCTACCTGCTTTCCCACCATTCTACCGTGTGAACCTTCATTGTCTGGTAGGTTTGTATTGTTGCTTTAGGGAATTGATGATATGCCAATGTATTATTCTTTCACAATGCTATTCATTTACATGTATATAATATTTACATTCCATAAAAAACCTTGTGGTTTTACTTCTAATTTTATTTAAACAAATCTTAATTGACATTTAAGAACTCTTAAGGCAAGCAGTTGCTGCAGCTTAATTAGTTATATGCTTACTAGAAATAAAATTAGGCAGCAAGTTGTATCTTTCATTGAATTTATATGTGGTAAACAGTTGTAGAACTTCACAAGTAAATTGAACTTATAGGGATATGAATACTATGGACAAAATATTTAATTTAATTTAGACCCTATGTAGACTATTTCTAGATGCTCATTAATGAAGTAGCTATTAATATAATTAAATATTGCTCTTAATACAGACCATTTCCAAAATTCTAAGTAGATTGGAATGTTAATATTTCCAACTTCTATTTATGAGATTGTTTTCTAGATATGTAATATTTAACTATTTCTTGTATGTTGAAGCATGAATTTTAACCACTAAAGTGATGAGAAGTAATATCATTAAGTATGCAAGTATAACAAAAGCAAGAATTCATGTTGGCCTAATGTGGTAACATACCTTAATCCCAGCTCTTGGGAGGCAGAGATTGAGAAGACCATAGCTGAAGGCCAGAGTAGGCATAAAGTTAGTGAGACCCAAACTTAACTAACAAGCTGGACCCATTGGCACATGCTTGTGATCACAGGTATGTGGAGACAGTAAGTAGGAGAATTGCAGTACAAGGCTAGCCTTGGGCTAAACTGTGAGTCCCTACATGAAAAATAAGGACTAGGACTACAGTTCAAGTGATAGATTACCTTCCAAATACGTGCCAGGCCCTGAGTTCAACCCTTAGTTACCGCCAAAAATGAACTCATGTGAAGGTATTATAAATTCATTCATAATGTTCACGATGAAAAGTCACCTCTTTCCAAAGTTTAGACATATTAGAACAGCAGTTTGGGGATATATTAGAATGAAGTGTCTGTTTCAGTGAAATTCACATAATCTGGAAACCATAAGCAACATCAGTGACTCTGCCACAATGCATTCTTTAGCCAGTTCAAAATGTTTCATGGAGTGAGAAAAATCTTTATTGAAAATTTTAAAGTTACTTTAGGGTTTGAGAAGATGATTGGGAGAGACGCAAGTTTTATATGAGACTACCAGTCAGGAGACATTATTATAGTGGGAAAATTTTTGATCTTATTTTGTTTTTATGGAATTAATCTTTTCTCTTTTGTGGTATGAATCAAGAGTTGAAGCTTAGAATCATACTAAATAGCACGTGTGTTTGTATATTGATAGAATTATTGGAGAATATAAAGGCAGTAATTAAATATTATAGTTCATTTATTTGTTTTTATACATCTATATTGAGAAAATTTTGTGCCTTGAGGCTAATCTGGTTTTAACAATTCAATAGTCAATGGATGTATTTTCCACAAATCAAAGATACTCAGTAGTGTCAAAGATAAAGCTAGACATTATTTAAAGCAGTGAGAACATTTGATTCCATACCTACTTGAAGGGCATAGAGCCTCCACTCTTATCTGAGTCGAGATGACTCAACATTTCTCCAGGATGGGAGAAGCAGGCTGTAGGGAAAAGTGACAGTGGGTTGGTTAATGTTCATGTCGTTGGACTGGCTACCTTTTCTGCTTGGCAGTTAAGGAAGTTAGAATTCCATTTTCCCATGGAGACCAGAAGGATAAGGCTCTGTTCTTTCTAATGGCTTAAGTTTCACAGGAGTAGTTTTCAGGTCTTGGAGAAAGTCTCTTCATTGTTATCTATAAACATCTCAAATGGACAGAGGGAGGATTTATTCTTCCAAACCTTTTGTTGGAAGAACTTTGAAAATGGAAATCAGGAAACTGTTGGGTGTTGTCTACAGCAAACAGTGAATTGTTCTGGCAGCCTTGAACTGCTTTAGGCAGGCATTGTGATCTTGGGGACATGAGACACTCCCAATATCCTGTTGCTGAAAGCCATGATGGAGCTTGCTTGTTTCTTAGCTGCACAAGTTTGGGTAGAGTTTTGAAGTTTCTCACTTTACAATAAATAAACTTAAATAAAAAAATTACTTGAATAATTTTAATTAATTTTAATCGGTTGGTTAATATCGACTATTTGTTACCAAAAATAGCTTATTACTAATTTGACATCTAAAAGTGTGAAATACTCTTTCTAAATTGCAGCCAGTTTTTCATTTTTAATTCTTTTAATTAGACAATGCTAAGAGACTGGGTATTTCCTTTTTATTACTATTTTTTTGTGTGGGTATATGGTACTGAGGAATCGAACCCAGGGCCTCATGCATGCTAGGCAAGCATTCTACCCCTAAGCCACATTCCCAGCCCTTGTACTTCCTTTTTATAATACAGAAAACTTCTTGTGGTTGTGTGCAGTGGAATGCCTTCTGCCCTCACGCTCCCCTCCAGCCTGCAGTGGCTTCTGTTCCCAGGTGGGCGATTTGCTTTCATGCTGTGCCTTTCCTTCTTGCCCTGGAGCTTTGTTCAGACTCACAATGGTGCATTCACAATGTAGGTATGGCTTGTTCATCTTGTGTACTTCTTTTGTGGGTGACCTGAGGCATAAAAAGGGTTTTCCCAAAGATGATATCAGATGAAGAAAGTACCTGTTGTATTTCACTAAAATAGGATTGTCAGCATGTGAGTAATCAACAGAGGTTGCGTGGTTTGTATATGAAAATGATGTATATCATTAGGTTGCGAGAAGACCTCTTGCTTCAGCACTGAATACAAAGTTCTAAAAGTGATCTAGTTGGATTTGAGTAAAGAAGAAAGCAAGAAACAGGCCTACATTTCGGTGACTGGAGAGTTGATGTGATGGGAATAGACCTAAGAATATGGCGTACTTTGATTTAGACTATGACTTCATTGTATAATTTTAAGTCTCAAAACCTAAGCTCTTTCTAGTTGCCTAAGTTTGAGACTTGATATCTCTGTAGTTTAGTTATATTATTGTAAACACCACTGAATTTCTCTTCAATATAAGTGTTTTAGTATCTACCATGATCATCCTAGTTTAAGATAACTTTACTGACTCCGATTGTATATCTTATTTCCTCCAACACATGGACAGCCTAATGAAGGACATTTGCAAAGAGTATAACATGAAGATAAGCATTTTTTCATCAGTATTGAACATTGAATTTGTGCCTTGTGCCAATACTCCATTCTTTTGCTTTTAGTTTACTTTAATAGGGTCATGAACTTTTACCTTGGTTGGCCTTGGATTGTAATCTATTTACTTCTGCTTCATGAGTAGCTGGGAATTTTTTCTACCTCTGCTTCCTGAGTAGCTGGGATTTCAGGCATTAGCCACTGCACTTAGTCTAAATAAGCATTTTGGGGCATTTATGCCATGTTCTTTCAAATACACACTCATTGAAACTTTTTGGGAAACCAGCCATTGTAATTTATACCTATAATCCCAGCTACTTGAAAGACAGATATAGGGGATCTGGAGACAAAAAAAAAATAATGAGTAAGACTCCCCCGCCTGCATCTCAACTAATAAAAAGCTCATCCCTGCTACATGGAAATATCATAAGGAGCAGGATCAAATTCTAGGCGGTTCTGAGTGGGGAAAGACAGTACTCAAAACACAATGAAAAGCCAAGAGCTACTGGCTCATGCCTGTAATCCTCATTATTCAGGAAGCTGAAATCTGAGGATCACAGTTTGAAACCAGCCTGAGCAGGAAAGTCCTGGAGACTCATATCTAATTAACCACCAAAAATGCCAGAAGTGGAGCTGTGGCTGAGGTGGTAGAGAGGAAGCCTGGAGCACCAAAGATCAGGGGCAACGCCCAGGTCCAGACCCATGGCAAATAAAAGTGAAAGAAAAAGCCTATAACAGCACAAGGAACACAAGAGAGCTGGGAATGTGGCTCACGTTGTAAAGTGCCAGCCTAAACAAGCATGATATCCTTAGTTCATGCTTAAGAATACTTAGGGGGTAATAGCTCTGTTCAATCTTTATTGTTAGTTTTTAGAGCAGATGGGAGTGCTAGATGTTTAGCTGAAGCAAATGGCCAGTTTCCACGGTGGTAAGAATGGTTGGGCAGGCAGGAGCAAGGATGTTGGAGAGCAATCTCAATAGATTTCTTGAGTTAAAGCCATATGAAATATAAGGGGATTTTTATAATAGTACCTTCCAAGCCAAGCCCTGAACTTGGGGAGGTTGTTATTAAATTGGTTGGCCAGTTCAGCTATTGCTGTACTTTATGAGACTTTGTCAGAGGGAAGCGAAGCTGAGAATTCCACCAAATGTAACATCACTTGGAAGGCTGGAGGCAGAGATCCTTCTATGCTCTTCTGTAAAATGCCCATTGCAGTACAGTTGGGCCTGGCATTGGTTGTGGTATCAGAATACCAAGGGAGATTGTTCTCAGGCTACCCTGGTCAACTATACCAGAGCTGCTGGAAAGAGAAGGCAAGGAGTAGTGAAAAAGCCAATTGAAAAGTTAAATCTGCTGAAAAACCAGTATCTCTATGGGATGATTTGGTTAGAGCAGCAATAATTCTCAGACTTGCTGTGGTTTACTGTCAAGTTGGGTTTGATATGGAATAAATTCCAGAGAATACCAGGGAGTTATAATCTTGTTTCTCCAATGCTTCCCACAGCTTGCTTCAGTTATCTCTACTTCTAAGCATCCTGATAAGTCTTACTTTGGTTTGGGTTGAGACTTAACTGTATTGTAAAGAAAATTATAAAGTATTTTCTATGTCTTTAATTTTTAATGTCCAATTTTATTCACTTTATCTTGACACTTATTAGAATTATACCCAGTGCTTCTGCATCTCAGTTGATTTGTTTTAAAAAAAACCCTTTACTGTAAAATCAATTATAACAAAATGAAACATGATATAAAAAGCAAATGCAAAGTTAAGTTTTCTGTAGCACTCAAATTCTTCTGGGTAGCAGAAGGTACAGGTTCCTTACTCTCTTGATATGCTTAATATATGTTGTACTTTGCATCTTAAATGCTCCCATCTCCAAGGTCCATATGCTAAAGCTTAATTTCAGCCTGTGTTACTATTAATGACAGGAAGTTAGGTCATTGGGAACATGTCCTTGAAGGGATAACTGGGTCTGCAACATCTTCCTCTTTCCTTTGCTACCTAGTTGCCATGATATTAGCAGCTCTATTCTACCATATACTCCCTACCACCATGTTCTGTCTCACCACAGGCCCAAAGAAACAAGGTCAATCAACTGTAGAATAAAAAAATAACCTCTGAGACTATGAATGATAATCTGTCCTTATAGGTCATCACTTCTATTGGGTATTGCCATAGTGATGGAAAGCTGACTAACATAGTACCTCTCTGTCAACGGATTGTAGCTTTGCGACAGACTCCTTTGTTAGAAGCATTATAATCAATTTAAAGAAAAGGTTAGGAGACAAGAGATGTGAATGGATATTTGATAAGGGAATCTGAGACAGAAAATAAGCAGTAACAAAAGGGTATGTAATATGATATCTTTGTTGTAATATGATATCTTTGGGACAGCCTTCTTCAATGAGGGCTTGGACTTGGGCAGAATAGACTTAATGTCACAGAAGGAGCTAGATATATCACATTGCTATATCTCATCTAATTGAAGAAGTCCAAATGTTGAAGTCATTTAGGCAAGTAGAGTTGTGTCTCGAGAAGAAAGAGCTAAGTTCACATTCTCCTCCTCCTCAATATATGTATATATACATGTATATTCTATATTATGTTTCTCTAGTGCCACAACATAATCTAAATGTGATTTAAATCCCTCTTTATTCCCTGTTACTCTGTTCTTCATCCACTTGCTATTAATTTTCTTTTTGTCATCGGCCAACAGATGTTTAATTCTACATTAAAGAATGGTTGATCTTAGTTATATGTTTACCATTAGGGTTTTCAGTTTTCACAAGATCATCCAATCAGCCACAATATGTAAAAATCAGGCTTACTGCTATTTGGTTAAATGAAGAGAAGTGGTACTGGGTGAAGAGGTTAGGAAGGGCTAAATTCCTGAAAAGAGTTCAAGGGGTGGTTCCTAATAAATGTAGAAAGCAAAGTTAAATGAACTGGCCTTCTTTACAGCTAAGGCAGTGAGCATACAGAGGATTGTGCCTTGAGATACTTTGTCCTGCCTCAGCTGATTCATTGTTTTTAAAAAGTGTGTATTTTTGCATGCTATTGAATGAGAACCAGAATAAAATACTAATTTAAAAAACCAATGTTCCAATGTGATGAGTGCTAGTGGGGAAAAAAGAGGTAGAGACTAAGAGCAGCGGTTGCCTGGTTAAGAATATGGTATCAGCTGGGTACCAGTGACTCATGTCTGTAACCCTAGCCACTAACAAGTTGAGCTCTGAACATTTGAAGTTCAAAGCCAGATCTGGCAAGAAAGTTTGTGAGACTCTCTCCAGTCAACTACCAAAACACTAGATCAAGTGGTAGAATACCAGTCTTGTGCACAAAAGTTGAGACAGGGAAAGCATCGAGGCCCTGAGTTCAAGCACTCCTGAAGCAGCATGTGTACATGCACGTGCATACACACACACACACACACACACACACACACACACACACACACACACACACACACACACACACGCACACACACACACACACAGACACGAATCAGGGCATATACTTGAAGCTGAGAGAGGAAAGCTAACCTCAGACCACTTGTGAAAGCAATAAGTTCAAATTTTCAAAGCCTGTTAAAGACACAAGGTTTCAAAAGTTCATCCTTTTACCAAAGGAAAAAAAAAGTGTTGAGTCCTTTGTAAGCATAGTGTTGAGCTGTAGGAGCCACAGCAGTACGAATACACATAATGCTCAAGAAATTCCCAATTTCTTGCTGTCTTCACCATAGGACTCATTGCTAAACCATAAGCCACAAAGCGTTTGTGGCTCTGAGAATGTTTTTGTAGATAATAAATTATTTTCAAGTGGATGTTGTAATGGGTTAAGGTAATTAAAAATATTCCTAGCTAAATACTGAAGGGGTTAGCAGGGTGATACAGCCTATGAATTATTCTGAAGTCGAAAAGGATCCAAATTTGTGAAGGTATTGAGAAAATGGCTATAATTCTCTGCACTTGCCAGATTGGAGATAATTCTAAAAGCCACAGGAAAATTTTGCTACTTTTGAAGACAAAAGAAACTTCTGAAAGTTTAACTGGAAAAATAGCATGATCAGACCTGTTTTTTTAAGATTATTTTTATTTCTAGTTATCTGGTTAAAAACTAAATAGAACACACTTTTTGAGGAATGCCTACTGTTTTATAAATTATACTCATGTGATTCATTTTGGAACCAGTATTCAAGCTGTGGTCAACTTAATTTCTTCATTCCGATTGCCTCAAAGAGCTTCAAATCCCATTTTTAAAGTATTTGTAAAGTAGTTTCCATGTTAGAGGTGTTTTCTATTAAAAGTCAATGACTGGAAATACTTTCTAGTTTAGCTTTGCCTGGACAGCTTCAAAGGAATCATGGGGCATAATCAAAGCAGATATTGTGAAGGTACAAACACACACACACACACACACACACACACACACACACACACACACACACACATATGCTAGCATCTAGATATTGGGTTATGTATCTGTAGGCTTGTTTGGCATTTATATGCTTGGGTGAACTTTCATTATGGCTCATGTTTGAAATTCTAGCCTTCTGTGTTTGAACTTCTAAAATTTGAACTTCATAGGCTATTATTATCCAGAGAATTATTGAGGAGAGATTTTGAATGCTATTTTTGTCCCTAGTGAAGACACCACTAGCTTATTTAATATTGAATAGTTTTAGACAGAGATGTGTGCTACTTAGAATATTGGAAAAGAGAGAGATCAACATTGTATGATTTGTCCATTTAAATTGTATCCTTGTAAAGGATTTCCTAAACTTGCTCTTTACCCTGGGTAACTTCCTTTGGACTTTTATATTCTGTGTCTATATGATATTCTTTCCACTGGGAGAAAAACAACAAAGCATCTTCTGTTTCTTCCTAATTTCTGTCTCATTTCTTCATAGTAATTAAAATCACCATATATCATGAACTTTGGTATTGCTGTCAGGCAATATTAATATGAAATTGTAAAAGTATATTTAATTCAACCTGAGTGTTACTGGAAACATGAATATTCCCTTTTTTGGTAGGACTTACATCTCTGGCTTTGTTGCTGACTCAGATTTTCCATGCACATGGGTGTGCTATAGCTGTCGCTCAGTTGCTATTGCTTCCAATTTGTCAGAGTATAAATATGTTGTCATAATCATCCAGACAGGATTGTCATTGGGGTAGAAGAGGACCCAGTGAGATCATTGTAGCAACCCTTTTACTGAACATTTATCTAGTCCTGATGACTTATTAAGCTGAGAGTAGAAATTAGAAATATTGAATTCCATATAAGATACTTTTAAACTGCCAGGCACTGGTGGCTTACACCTGTAATCCTAGCTACTCAGGAGGCTGAGATCTGAGGATTATGGTTCAAAGCCAACCCAGGCAAGAAAGTCCCATGAGACTCTTATCTCCAATAAACCTCTAGAACATTGGAAGTAGCAGTATGGCTCAAGTGGTAGATGCTCGCTTTGAGCTGAAGAGCACAGGGAGATCACCTGAGCTCAGAGTTCAAGCCCTACTACGGACAAGAAAAAAAAGAAAAAAGATACTTTTAAACTATGTGTCTATGTAGCTGAGTCTTGGTTTTGCAATACTCTAAATGTTTCTACAGGTGTTGTTCATTCAGTCTATATTTAAATTTTCTACCCCTTTGGGGATTATTTTTGATTATGACTAGAAAATATGAAATTATGATCTTTTATATCCTGGTAATTATGAAGGAACTTATGAAGTAGCAAAAAACCCAACAAATATGAATTCATTATTATTTATAAAATATTCAAATTGGAAAACAATAGAAAGGGAATGTAAATGTTCAAATTCTTTGTAAATAAGTGAGGTCTTTGGAGATAAATGAATACAAACAGAATCTTCCTATGTGCACATATGTATATATTTATATGTATATATGCATATATATGTATATATAAACACACACATATATATATATGGATATATGCATATGCATACACAAAAGAATTCTATTTAGCCATAATGGAATGGAGACCTCTCATTTGTTACACCTGAATAAACCAAGAAGTCAGTTATCTGAAGTAGGCCAGGCACAGAAAGACTTAGATCTAAACTCATATGTAGATTCTGAGAAAGTTGACCTCCTGGAAGATGAGAGTAAAATAATGTTTATCAAAAGTTGAGGAAGGTGGGAGAGAAGAGAGAGTGTAGAAATACTGGTTGATGGGCACAAAGTTAAAGTTATAGAGGAATAATAATTGCTGGCATTCTATTTATATAGTAGGATGACTATAGTCAATTTGCATTTCAGATTAGAAAAATAATTTGAATGTTTTATCACAAAGAAGTAAGTGACTGAGGTTATGATTGATACGATAATTAATCATTACATAATGTATCCATGTGTTGCAATACCAATATTACTCCATAAATTTATACAATTATTATATGCCAGTTATATAAATAAAATTGAAAAACCAATAATTGAATAATTTTTATAAAACAAAATTTAAAAAAATTAAATGGTGGAAAGTAAATGATAGAAAGACCTTGAATTCTTGATGAAAAGTCTATGCTAAATCTGTAAAGAGCTTGAAGCAGGCACTAATACATTCCTATGTTTATTAAACTTGACTAAATGTGTTTATGATTTTCTATTACTTGAAACACAAAGATCTTCAACAACAGACTTTCTTCAACATGAACAGGAAGTAGATTAAATCTAAAAGCAGTTTTTCTTACTTTACCAGCTCTAAGACTTTGAAAAAGTTTCTAGAAATATATGCTTGACCAGGTTAAAGATGGGTTGTTAGGCTTTTCTCTGATTAAAAAATTCCTGAAACTTTAACTATTGTAAGTGGAGAGATATAAAATAGACAAAGAAGCCCAAAAGTTATAATGATAAATTTTGTACAAGTCACAAACTTCCAGAGCTTTCAAAAAGGTTGGTTAAGAATTTCTGTGCATGAGTGGAGGGTTGAAGTGGGATTTAGGGAGCCCTGGCTGATACCTCAGAAATAACTAACTAGAGTATGAATAAACAAACAAACAAATCAATAAACACAATCTCTTGGCACCATCTTCCTCTGTTAAAATAAGAGAACTGGTGTAGACATTCTTTTACTTCCTGTGTAGCTCCTTGTATGTTAAATTACTTGTTCAATTTAATATTGTAGTACTTCTTTGGATAATTATAAAATACTTTATTTAACAATTTAACAAAGGGACTTTGCTCCCAATGGGATAGCTTGTAAGTGTGTTAGAGAACTGATGTTTATAAATCTTTTGATAAGTTGCACTGTGAGTTTCAATGCATTTTCTGTTAAAACATTTTTGCCATAACTTCTTGATCAACAGCTCTAACCTTTGCTCCACAAATTTCTTTTATTTATTTATTTATTTTTATTTTTTAATTTTTTTTGTCAGTCATAGGGCTTGAACTCTGGGCCTGGGCGCTGTCTCTCAGTTCTTCAGCTCAAGGCAAGCGCTCTACCACTTGAGCTACAGCACCACTTCTAGTTTTCTAGTGGTTTATTGGAGATAGGAGTCTCAAAGTCTTTCCTGCCCTGGCTGGTTTTGAACCATGATCCTCAGATCTCAGCCTTCTGAGTAGCTAGCATTACAGGCATGAGCCACCAGCGCCCGGCTCTCCACAAATTTCTTTTTTTTGGGTCCGGTCATGGGGCCTGAACTCTGGGCCTGGGCGCTGTCCCTCACCTCTTCAGCTCAAGGCTAGCGCTCTACCACTTGAGCCACAGCACCACTCTGGCTTTTTTCTTTTTGCTTATGTGGTGCTGAGGAATCGAACCCAGGGTCTCATGCATACAAGGCAAGCACTCTACCACTGAGCCACCTTCCCAGCCCCTCTCCACAAATTTCTAACAACAGTTTTGTACTTTATAAACTTTACAAATAAGTGTTAGGTTTTAAATAGATAGGAATTGATATAATTTCTTAAAGAGATAATATTTTCCATTTATTCCTATTAATTTTGACTAACACCAATTAGTTGGCCAATTATAGAAAATTTTTAAATAATATATTTCAGCCATATGGCAAGAGAGATTTTTATGAAAATAATGTAGAGAATAGATTTCATATGTTTCTATTTATTTAGTGGTAAATGCTTACAAACTTATATAGCAATTGAACATTAGGCTTACAGATTGAGAAATAAATATTGATGATAATCAAAGTTATAGCAGTTCTGTTGCTTATTATATTTTAATTGGATTGTTTATGGGTGTGGAGATTAACTGCATATGAAGAAGTTCAAAAATCTGTAAGTTGTTTACTGTTAACCAAAATCCTTGCTTTAAGAAACAATTTATATTTGCTCTCTGCCTTTTCTTTATATTTATTATTACTAGTATTTTCAAATATTTCTAATTCTAATGTAAAAGTATCTTAAAATTGGCTAAAATGTACAGAAAAGTAATTATACTCAGAGTGTAGAATATCAGGTATAACCTCTTTGCATTTATTTAATAATTTATGCTCTGAATTAAGAAAAACATTGTTTTATCTTCTTAAAAATTGATAGCAAGGACTTATTTTGGTATAATGGGCTTAAAGGAGGCAGAAATGGGTAAGTGAGAGAAATGTTTCCTGCTCCCTATGAAGGAAATAAGTTAAGGACTCCTCTTTTATTTGTAAAAAGAATGTGATTTTTGAAAATATGTACTCTGAAAGGATGATTTAGATTATAGAAATGAAAATCATTTCATGACATTAGGCTTGTACTTTTGTTCTGGTGCATTTGATACAAGAGGCAGAAGACAGACACAAACACACACAAAGCTTATACTTTAAAGCTTTATATGTTGTAATGATGCACATAGATTATAAAAAGTAATCAGAAATTAAACTTTTTTTTTGTCAGTTGTAGGGTTTGAACTCAGGTCCTGGGAGCTGTCCCTGAAGAACTTATACTTTTTGATATCATGTGTATATTCTACCTGTGAAATTAGATTGTGATGAAATGATAGTAGATAAGTTGTTTATATAACATTTTAATGATATTCATTATGGTTATTAATATATTTAAATGAATTTGGAGAGTAGGTCTATTTTTACCAGTCTGAAGACTAGAATTCCACTGTGTATATATACCACATTTTCTTGATCCATTCATCCTCTGAGCAACAGGAGTTGACTCCATATCTAGGCTATGGGGAACAATACTGCAATGAACATGGTTATGTTGGTGGCTTTAGTGTGGTGGTGTTTGTGTTCTATTGGATAAATGCCCAGGAGTGGAGTTGCGGGGTCATAGGGAACCTCTATGTTTTAGTCTTTTGAGAAACCATCAATAGATAGACCTATAACCACCTAATATTTGATGAAGGAGCAAAAAACACAGATTGGAAGAAAGACAGCTACTTCAACAAATGGTGCTGGCAAAATTAGCTATCCATCTGCAGAAAACTGAAGCTAGATCCTGTATATCACCCTACACCAAATCAATTCCAAATGGATCAAAAAACTCAGTGTAATGCCAGATACCATGAAAATGTTACACAAAAGAGTAGGGGATACACTAGGGCTCTTTGGCATGGGTCAAAACTTCCTAAGAAAAGATCTAGAAAAATGCAAATCAAATGTAAATCAAAAGAACATTGAGATTCCACCTGACTACAGTAAGAATGACTATAATCAAGAAAACTAACAACAACAAATGCTGCCAGAGAGGTGGCCTAACTTTACTGCACTGTTGGTGGGAATGAAAACTTGTTTTCACTTTATTTAAACTATTTTCTGCCTACTGATAATATGGCAGATGTTGGTACAGGGAGTTTGCAGGAAAATACAAAGGTAATTTGCTTATATAGTTCCAGGGTTTGGATGAACTGCAGTTTTTTCAGTTGGCTGACAAAAATTCCAGAGGAAAAGTAGCATTGTATTTGAAGATGCCAATATTTAAAAAATAATAATATATGACAATTGCTGTTTAGTTCTTATTCTATTTAAGAAGAAAGATGACTTAGATTGTACAGATAAATTTAATTGTAATGTTTTGTTCTTAAGAGGATATATACTTTGATTGTTAATGACTTTGACCTTTTAAATCATTTGTCTCTGAACTTTTTCATGCTGAGTGATATTTAGTAGAAATGCATGTGCATATTCTTTTCTTTTTTGGGTGGTGACATTTATTTTCTTCATCAACATAGCAATGAGTCTCAAGTGAATGGTTTTGGAGTCTTTTTCAGGCATCAACTGATCATATTTGTGTTTATATTTCTGGACTCATGCTGTCCCCCTGATTTGCATTTATCTTTTTTCAAGTACTCTGCTATTGTGAATATTGGAGCTATACAATGGTCTTCAAATTTGAATAAGAATATATCTCAGTGCTTAAACACTTGCCTAGCATGTATGAGGACCTAGTTGCAATCTTCTACAGCACAAAAAATATCAATTTATCTAAGACTTACCTCCCTTTCAAAATAGTTTTGGCTATCTAGTTTATTATTTTTTATTCAGATTTTAGAATGAACTGATTGATATTTTTAGAATTTTTGTCTTTCCTAGTGAACAATATTCATAAATCAAAATTTAGATCAATTTGTACAAAATTGGTAACTATTCTTGAAATTTATAAAGATAGTATAACTATGCATTTATTTAGGACTTTAAAATGTTTTCATCTTGATTTGTACTTTGAGGTACACAGACCCTTGATACTTTCCCCTAAGTATTTCTATTCTATTAAAGAACTAGTGGGCCGGGCGCCGGTGGCTCACGCCTGTAATCCTAGCTACTCAGGAGGCTGAGATCTGAGAATCGCGGTTCAAAGCCAGCCCGGACAGGAAAGACCGTGAGACTCCTATCTCCAATAAACCACTAGAAAACCGGAAGTGGCTCTGTAGCTCAAGTGGTAGAGTGCTCGCCTTGAGCTGAAGAGCTGAGGGACAGCACCCAGGCCCAGAGTTCAAGCCCATGACCGACAAAAAAAAAAAAAAAAAAACTAGTGGTCAGGAGAGTTATAGTGAATCAAGTGAAGGAAACATAGGTCCCATGGTTTCCCTTATTTGCAATAACTAGTATATATCTGAGACAAGCAGAAACAGTCAGATAAGTTGATGTTAGGCAAAATGAACCCCAAGATAAGGACTCGAATGTTTTTTTCTTTCTTGCTATTGTTTCTAACATATTTTTAAGATGATTTCTTTGTTGCTTTGTATGTCCCTCCCCCAAGGTATAACCCCTGCTTTCACTGTATTTGATATTGGTATAATTTGTGGAGGGGAGGGGAAAAAGCAAATTGTTTAAGTAGGGATACAGGTGGACCCATTGCAACAATGAGATGTACAAGATGTATGTCGAAAAACGAATTTACAACTTTGGGGTGGGAGGTGGTGAGTAGGGATATGGGGGTGGAGATGGGAAGGGATGGTAAGGGGAAACAAAGGAGGAGGCAACAATGTTTGATAAGAAATGTACTCATTACCTTGCTCATGTAATTGTAACCCCTCTGTATGGTATTTTCACAATAAAAAAGAAATATATATATATATATATATATATATATATATTTGTTTCCAATTGTTAGCCTTGTGCCCCATGATAATACTAAAGTCCCTTTGTGTGTCTTGTGTATACATTTGTTATACATGCTAGACTATGTCCTGAATTCATGGCCTTAACCCTGTCACTTGTATTGCTTCTCTAGGCTGGTCCTTTAGTATTTGAGACATGCCTCCAGCCCAACTTTTTGCCAGTAGACTGGGATGGAATCTCAAGGCCTTTTCTGCCCAACCTGTTTTCAAACCAGACTTTCTGAAACCAGCATATTGGGTAGCTAGTATTACAAGTATGAGCTAAGAATGCCCAGTTAGTTAATTTTTTTAATAAAAAAATTTATTGTAAAAGTCATATACAGAGGGGTTATAGTTAAGTAAGTCAGGTGATGAGTGCATTTCTTTTTGAACTGTGCTACCTTCTCCCTCCTTCTCTCTCAGTTTTTCCCCTCCCAACCCTTCTTCCCCAAGTTGTATAGTTCATTACCAACATAGTCTCTAGTGAGTATCACTCCTGAGTTGGTTCATCCTTTGTCTCACCATTTCTATGAAAGATTTATTTCATTTTCTTACCCTGTACCATTGACTTGAACTTCTGTCAGGTTCAAAAGAGCTGCTTAAAAGGATATATTTTAAAAGGTATTTTAATATGCTATATTATAATTCCTAAAGACTGTCTCTAAAATTATTGTTCTTGTGTTCCAAAAATGGGGCATGGTTCTTTTATATCTCTTCCTTGACTGTAACCAAGTATTTATTTTCAGATATGTATACATGTATGCCACACAAAAATCACGTTTAGTTTCTTATTCTTTAGCTAAAACTATGAAGCTCATGTTTATTGCAAAACAATTCTTAATATAGTACCTCAGTCTAGGAGGCAAGCATTAGCTTGGTCACTTATTTCCAAGATTTTTACTGGATGACCATATGCTTAATTTATTATAGAATTTTGGATTCTATGGTAACACTGCCCAGAATAGATCAAGTATATTGCATGTAAATTATATCAATAAATTGATTAATTGCTAACTTACTATAAGGGAGTAAGTCTAGCCTAGTAACACATACAATATCAATCAGTTCTCTAAATAATCTAAAAGGGTATTTTTGCTGTTATGTTGTTGTTATACCAATACTGGTACTTGCACTCAGGGCCTGGGCACTCAGGCTAGCACTCTACCACTGGAACCATAACTCCACATTTGGGATTTTTGGTGGTTAAATGGAAATAAGAGTCTCATGGACTTTCCTGCCTGGGTTGTCTTTGAACTATGAACCTCATATTTCAGCCTGCTGAGTGGCTAGGATTACTGACATTAGACATTGGGCCTAGAAAGATACAGTATTTTCAATCTTGGCATGAAGGCACCAAGACTGTACATTACTAATTATCATGTTGCTATAGGTATTTTCACAAATGATTTTTAACAAGTTGAGAAAACTGAAGTTTTAAATATTTTTTTCAAAGAACTCTGTTTTTGTTTTTTGTTTCAAAGACTGCATTATTCTTTTATTCTGTAATGTAACTCCTTGGCTTCCTATTGGCAAAGAAAATCTACCCTAGTTATTCAGAAAGTAACTTCAAATCTATGTTGAAAATAAAAAGAAATTAGCTCATGGGTTATGTCATATATTTAGACACATTAGTTCAAATTTTCTCACTTTTTCTCTTTTTAATTTTGTTGACTTCAGCTCTTTATTTATATTTGCTTTGAGTTTAGTTGAGCTTTCTTTTGGTTTTCAAAGCAGAAGGTTAAACTTTAAGATTTCTTTTTTTGTTGGGAAGGTGGCTCAGTGGTATAGCGCTTGCCTTGCATGCATGAGGCCCTGGGTTCGATTCCTCAGCACCATATAAGCAGAAGAAAAAAAAAGCCGGAAATGGTTCTGTGGCTCAAGTGGTAGAGTGGTAGCCTTGAGCTGAAGAGCTGTGGGATAGTGCCCAGGCCCAGAGTTCAGGCCCACGAACGGACCAAACCCCCTCTCAAAAAAAGAATAATAGTTAAAAAAAAAGATTTCTTTTTTCATATGAGCATTTACTGCTATTCACACTAATTTACACTAGTAATTACATTTGCTTTGTCCCAAAAATCTTCATGTTATGACTTCTCTCAAGTCAAAATACTTTCTCATGTAATCTTGAGTCTTTGATCTACTTCTTATTATAAATCTCTTATTTGATTTTCAAGTATTAGGAAAGTTGAAAGGTAAGTATTAGTTGTTGATTTATTTTATAACTTAATTATAGTCACACAAAATAATTTATATAATTTTAATTATTTTTGATCTTCATTTGGGGACGTAAGAAATAGTCTCCATATTCTTGAAAAAAGTCCAGCCTATGTTGCATGAGACTTTGTTTTCAGAGCCTTATATCCTTGGCAACTTTGTTCTTGTCCCATTAGTTTGCCATTAGTATTTCTAAGTGTTTTGGGAATTTTTTTCTAATTTTTAATCATATATTTTCAACCTGTGTGATGATATGTTCCCACATTTAGAATAGCAAATTCTTGGTAAATTATTCTTATGTTATTTAATATTATCTTTGTATCAAGGAATTTTCCTGGTCCTAAACTTTTCTGTTTTGTTTTTTTTCCTCAAAATTAATAGCCTACCATTTGGTCTTTTTTTTTTTTTAAGTTTGTGAATATCTGTCATTTCATTCATGTCAAGAGACTTTGTGCTTCATGAGGCATGATGATTTTTATCTGCTTATAAGTCTATATAATATTTCTACCCTGGCTTGTCCCAAAATACTGTCTATTGATTATATTTTCTCTGGATGATTGTTGAGATTTTCCTGCTCCTTTTTATGTTGATGAATTTTCTTATATATATCTGAATCCTATTAAAATCTTGCCAATAATCTGGCATCATTATCAGTCTAGTTTATTGTTTGAAATGTTATCTAGTCACATAATACATGACCCACAGGGACAGATCATGGCTAATGATATATACAATAATTATTGTTAGATCATGTAGAGTATTTATTTGCATGAATTACAAACGTGCTGTTCAGGATTTCACCTACATCTTTCTTTCTTTCTTTTTTTTTTCCTTTTTGTTGGTCGTGGGGCTTGAACTCTGGTCTGGGCCTGAGCGTTGTCCTTGAGCTCTTCAGCTCAAGGCAAGCACTCTACCACTGAGCCACAGTACCACTTCCGGTTTTCTGAGTGGTTTGTTGGAGATAGGAGTCTCAAAGTCTTTCCTGCCCGGGCTGGCTTTGAACCACGATCCTCAGATCTCAGCCTACTGAGTAGCTAGGATTACAAGTGTGAGCCAACGGCACCCGGCTATATCTTTCTTATACTGTATCACCTTTGCAATTTCCCTGTACAGTCTGGCTCCCACAAACCTATTGCATGAATCTATGATATTAGAAGGCTTCAGACTTGAAATTGTTCTTGTAGAATTTATTCTAATGAATAAATGCATAAACATTCATATGAAAGTTTTATATATTGTACAACAAATTTTGATATATAAAAAGCTTGCATTTGAAATTTTATTACCATGTGCTATATTCATAAGCACCTATTTCCAACAATAGAAAAATGATAAGCTGTCTATATTCAAAGAAAATTTGTGTTGTACTAAGTCTTAGATTAAAGACATAATATTGCTTTGAATGGTGTCATAGCTGACAGGCATTGGGACTTACAAGAAAACAAGTCATAAATTGTGAGTCCACTATGAGTCATAGTGCATAGATAAGTCAGTTTTCTCTATGTCTTTTACTGTTTCAATATAAAAAGCATAATTTTATTTTTTTAATGATCTATTATCATTGTAAAGGTGATGTGCAGAGGGGTTCAGTTACTTAAGTCAGGAAAAGAGTGCATTTCTTTTTGAACATGTCACCCCTTCCCTTGTTCACATAATGCTACTTAATGTCATGTTTTTTGTTTTTTTGTTTTTGTTTTTGTTGGTCCTGGGGCTTGAACTCTGGGCCTCAGGCTGTCCTTCAGCTCTTCAGCTCAAGGCAAGTGCTCTACCACTTGAGTTGCAGCACAACTTGAGGTTTTCTGGTGGTTTATTGGAGATAAGAACCTTGCAGACTTTCCTGCCTGGGCTGGCTTTGAACTGCTATCCTTAGATCTCAGCCTCCTGAGTAGCTAGGATTACAGGTGTGAGCCACCAGAGCTGGGCTCTTTTTTTTTTTTTTTAAATCATCAAAATAGTTAGGATAATTTTCTCTTAATACAATGAAGTTCTGAAAGGAACTATCTAAAGGTTATTTATTGAGAAGATGGATTATAGAGAATTTAGTATCTTGAGAATCTGTGTCATCTAAATTTTTATTACCACAGTTCTTCATAAGATGAATGAATTGATAATTTAGGGCTCTGTCACCCTCATAATAAATTGAAAGAGTACAAAATTTTTTAAAATAAATTTTATTTTTACTGGAGAAGAGAGAATTAAAATAATGCATGTGTTTAGAATATTTCTTTTTTTCATTTTTCTTTTTTATTGTGAACATAGTGTACAGAGGGGTTACAATTACATGGGCAAGATAATGAGTACATTTCTTATCAAGCATTGTAGCCTCCTCCTTTGTTTACCCTTTACATCCCTTCCCAGCCTCCCCTTGCCCCCTCATCCAATCCTCCCCCCCCCCACCAAAGTTGTAAAGTTCCTTTTCGACATGACAACTTGTAATTCTCATTGTTGCAACGGGTCCACCTGTATCCTTATTTAAACGACTTGTTTTTCCCCTTCCCCATCCACAAATTATACCGACATCAAGTACAGTGAAAGCATGGGTTAGACTGTGGGGGAGGGACATACAAAGCAACAAAGAAATAATCTTATAAATGCGTTAGAAAAAAATGCATCAAAGAAAAAAAAACATTTAAATACATATCTTAGGGTTCATTTTCCTAACATCACCTTATCTGGCCTTTTCCGCTTGACTCATACATATACTAGATATTGCAAATAAGGGAAAATATGGGACCTATGTTTCTTTGGGCTTGGCTTACTTCACTTAATATAATTTTTTCCAAGTCTTTCCATTTCCTAAATGGGGCAATGTCATTCTTTCTGATGGAGGCATAGAATTCCATTGTGTATATATACCACATTTTCTTGATCCATTCATCTACTGAGGGGCATCTGGGTTGGTTCCATGTCTTAGCTATAGTAAATAATGCTGCAATAAACATAGTTGTGCTGGTAGCTTTAGTGTGGTCTTGTTTGTAAACATTTGGGTAAATGCCCAAAAGTGGGATTGCTGGGTCATAGGGGAGCTCTATGTGGAGTCTTTTGAGGAACCTCCATACTACTTTCCAAAGTGGTTGAACAAGTTTACACTCCCACCAACATTGCAGTAAGGTTCCCTTCTGTCCACATCCCCTCCAGCATCTGTTGTTATTAGAGTTCTTGATTTTTGCCATTCTAACTGGGGTGAGGTGGTATCTCAAAGTTGTTTTGATTTGCATTTCTTTTATGACTAGGGAGGTTGAGCATTTCTTCATGTGTCTATTGGCCATCCTTCTTTCCTCTTCAGAGAAGTTTCTCTTTAAGTCTTTAGCCCACTTATTTATTGGGCAGTTGTTTCTTTGAGGATTTGTTGTTGGGGGATTTAATTTTTTGAGTTCCAAGTATATTTTAGATATGAGACCCTTGTCCATTGTATATCTAGTGAAGATCTTCTCCCAATTCGTAGGCTTTCTATTGATCTTGCTAGCTATGTCCTTTGCCATGCAGAAGCTCTGCAACTTCATGTAATCCCATTTGTCCAACCTTTCTTTGATTTGTTGTGTTTCCGGGTCTCTATTAAGAAAATTTCAGCCTGTGCCAAGGAGACCTAGGGTTTCTCCTATTCCATCATATAATGATTTCAGAGTGTCTGCTTTGACTCCGAGGTCTTTGATCCATTTGGAGTTGATTCTGGTACAGGGTGATATATAAGGATCTAGCTTTAGTTTTCTACAAGTAGTTAACCAATTTTGCCAGCACCATTTACTGAAAAGGCTGTCTTTCTTCCAATCTATTTTTTTAGCTCCCTTATCGAAGATTAGATGGCTATAGGTCTGTAGGTTCATTTCTGGGTTTTCAATTCTATTCCATTGGTCCTGAGGTCTGTTCTTATGCCAGTACCAAGCTGTTTTGATTACTATGGCTTTATAGTAGAGTTTGAAATTTGGTATTGATATTCCACCAGCAGCATTCTTTCCGTTGAGGAGCATTTTTGATATTTGGGGTCTTTTATTGTTCCATATGAATTTTTGGATTGCCTCTTCTATTTCCTTGAAGAATGAGGTTGGAATTTTGAAAGGTATTGCATTGAATTTGTTCCTCTTAAGTCAGGAACAAGACAAGGATGTCCACTCTCTCCACTTCTCTTCAATCTAGTATTAGAATGCCTAGCTACAGCAATAAGACAAGATGCAAACATAAAGGGGATCCATATAGGGAAAGAAGAAATAAAACTCTCCCTCTTTGCATCATCTTGTATTTAAAGAATCCCATGGACTCCACTCCCAGATTACTCACGCTGATTCAAAACTTTGGCAAAGTAGCAGTGTATAAAATTAACTCTCAAAAATCAATGGCTTTTCTGTATGCCAACAATGAAAAATGTGTGGCTGAAATTAGGAAAGCAACTTTATTTGTAATAGCCCCACAAAAAATAAAATACCTAGGAATTAACTTAACCAAAGAAGTGAAGGACCTTTAAAAACTTGTAAAAGGAAATCAAAACAGTACTTAGAAAATGGCAAAAAACTCCCATGCTCCTGGATTGAAAAGATTAAGGTCGTGAAAATGGCAATATTTCCCAAGGCTATCTACAAATGGTTGTGAAAATGGCAATACTTCCCAAGGCTATCTACAAATTCAATGTTTAGAATATTTCTATGTCCAATCCCTGGAAGATTATTTCTTTTAGAAGAAAATGAGGTGTATGAAAATATATTAATTAAAAGTACGTTAGTTAAAAGAAGTTGTATATTAACAGTTCGTGACTTTTACTCCTCTACTTCACTTTAACTTCAAAGTCTACAGAAAGTTTTAAAAGTTATGTGTACATGTTTAAAACTGTTCAGTTTGACTTCTAAACAGCAAGTTTTCAAATTTTGTGGTTCTTAGACTTTCCTTTATGTATATATTCACAAACTTTTTATCTTTAATGTTAAACTTTTGCCTCTGAGAAGCATTTTCACTGGTTTCCATGGACTGCCTAAAAATGTAGTGCATTTCCACTGAACCGTATGGGCATATAACTGTGAAGAATTTCCAGATGTTACTTGGAAAACAACAACAAAAACTGCCTTCTATTCTCTCAGTTGGAGACCAGAGGTATATCTTCTATTTGTCTAAAAATATGTGAAAGTGTTTATACTGTAGTTACTTTACTCCCCAAAGAGTTGAATGGAAATTATAGATTATTTTGATACTAATTTTAGCTTTCTATAGAGTTACTTTGAAGCACTGCTTGGAGTATAACTGAAAGCAATTTCTTCTACATTATTTAAAATTCATTGAATAAAAAATTCATTATTAAAAAAAATCTATGCTCTGCATCTGAAAAAAAGATGAAGTTATTCAAGTTATGTATTTTGTGGCTGATTAGGCTCTTCCTTTATAAAAGAATGGAATCAAGCATTTTTATATTTTATATTTTAATAATGTAACTTTTATGGTTGTTGTTCTGGTCCTAGGGCTTGAACTCTGGCCTGGGTACTGTCCCTGAGTTCTTTGCTCAAGGCTAGCACTCTACCAGTTAAGCTTCAGCTCCACTTCCAGCTTCTTAGTGACTAATTAGAAATAAGAGATTCATGGACTTTCATGCCCAGGCTGGCTTCAAATTGACTGTATAGTTAACTTGGAGAGCATTGCTATTAAACTGTTAAATGATTTCATTGTATAACTTGGGATAACTCTATCCAGTATTTTAAATACTTTTTTTCCCTGTATGGATCCATGAGTAGTTAAATTAGTTTCTACACATTTAATTGTCTTTCTTACTGTAGTACATGTTTTCTCACTTTATCCTCTTGTACATGTATTATGCAAATTTGAGATTTTAATGAGTTGTACTTTTTGATTAGTTTTAAGAGCTTGTTGTTTTAATTTGTTTTTCTAAATGAGTCGTGTAGTGGTGAGCAAGTACTAACAATCTAATTCTTCCCTTCAGCCTGTTTGGTAGCTTATTTTTAATTTCTTATACAATTTTTAGAACTTGGTCAGCTACATTAAATGTAGCACAGGAAATGCTGGCAATGCTCTCATCCATTAGAAGAATGCTTCAGACATTTTTCACATAAGAATAGTGATTGTTACTGTTTTAGCTCTCAAGCATTTAACAATTAAATACATTATTTTTCCCAGAATGTCTATAGCCCACAGAAGACATAGATATAAACCTAGACCAATGACTTTTTTCCAGCATGCATGAAAATAGGCTAGAGGTACTTAGAGGTTATCTATATTTGGGTTATGATTCTAGAGGAGTTTTGTTTTGTTTTGTTTTGTTTTTGGGTCCAGTAGTGGGGCCTGAACTCTGGGCCTGGGCGCTATCCCTCAGCTCTTCAGCTCAAGGCTAGCACTCTACCACTTGAGCCACAGTGCCACTTCTGGCTTTTTTCTTTTTGCTTATGTGGTGCTGAGGAATCGAACCCAGGGCCTCATGCGTGCAAGGCAAGCGCTCTACCACTGAGCCACCTTCCCAGCCCTCTAGAGGAGTTTTGATTTTTTGTTTGTTTTGTTTTGTTTCATTTTTTAAATTGCATTTGTCTGGGATAGGAGCTAAGGCTCAGCAAGATTCAGTTTTCTTCTCTGAAGCTACATTGAGACTCCCTTGACTAGGCCATTAATGAAATGATTTTGTACCATTGCATTTCTCTATTAGCTTAAAATGTTACATTATGGACTCCATATTTAAAATTATATTGACTAAACTGGAGAATTGTTGGCTTTCTCCAGCTAAAAACAAAGTTATTTCTTCATGGATAGCTTGACTTTTAATATGGAAGAAGAACATTTTACATTTGTAGAGATATATTGATAGCTATTGACAACTCTACTTATGTTTCTTAACATATATTCAGCTGTGCCCCAGGATCTTTAGTACCCTGTTTAAATGTTCCTGTAATGAATTGGGCTGGAGATTGACAGATTAAGGATAGTTTTGTCCATCACCTACCTACATAGTGAAAAACTATTATAGAATCACACAAGAGGAATTTCACAGTTCAAAATATTTATAATCACATGTAAATAATTCATAAAAGAAGAACAGATAAGTGATTTCATTTGTATGTCTGTGTTACTAAGATAGTGTTCATTCAACACCCAAATATTAGCAGCACCCCTTTTGAAAAATATTGATCTATCTACCTATTTCTTAGTTGTGTTATCTTGTCACATCTCATATTCTTGGCTGACAGGATTTTCATCACTGCAAATTTTTTCATTCTAGATCCCCTAGAGGTATTTATCTTTCTAGAGGATGGGGCGAGTATTTCCTCTGAACTTTATCCCTTTCTGTCTCTTGGCAGCCAAAGCTCACAGCCTACACCACACTGCTTCTGACTGTCCTTACTGTTGGAAGTTGAAGCCTGAAAACACACTCTCCCATCGAGCTTTGTGTTGAACTCTAGCGCAGTGAACCCCAAGCTCCTTAGTTTTCTCTCTGTCTTTCTTTCCTTGAAATTCTTCAGTCTATGCATTACTTATTAATGATTGGTGAGAGATTCTGTCTCTTGTAATCAACAAGTTAAGCAGTTACTTGGCCAGTTTTCAGAAGTGAAAGCATCCTAGGAAAGGAAGAAAAGAACCATTCTCCTCATGACATTGCTCACCTGAATTTTTCCTTGTGACATATCCCTCTCAAGTGTGTTTCACAAGTTGAAAGTATTATGTATACTACAGTCCTTTAAAGAGATGGGTGAAAGAGGAACACTAGTGAGCAAGGAACCAGCTAATGATGTTTAATGTCTTTTAAAAAGTGTTAGAATAATATGCAGAACCACTTATAGAAACCTCTTACTAACAGAAAAGATACCCTTCTTGTGTTATTCAGTTTTCTATGACATTGACAAGTACTCAGCATAAATTGAGGAAAGATTTATTTGGGCTCATGATTTCAGAGGTTTCAGTTTGAGATTCATTGACTGACTGATAACCTTTGGGCTGTGGTATAGCAGAACATCAAGAGTCAGAAGCACATGGTAGAGCAAAGCTTTCTACCTCATGGTGGCCTTGAAGAAGAGAGAAGAGAAGGAAGAATCAGTGCCTCAATATGACTCAACCTTCTCCCAGAACTCCTTCTGTTACTGGCTCTAAAACCTTCCAATGGGTACGATGCATTGATGACCAAACCTTTAATAGTATTTGGGATTCTGAGGGACATTTAAAATCTGAATTATAATTGTTTTAAACAACCCCCCCCCAAAAAAAAAGAAAAGAAAAGAAAAGAAATAACAGAGATGCAATTAATGTGTTTAGAGGGAGGTTTAAATTTCAAAATCAACAAAATCAATGAGGAAAAGTTATATAAAAGAGGTACTACTAGTATAAAATGAAATAGAAATAACTCCATGTTTTAAAATGTGATTTTTTTTAAATCACAGAAGTCTGGGCAGTCAGTGGTAAATTCTATAAAAGGTGGGGGTAACATTGTAAATGAGCAGAGATGTAAAACAATTGCTAAAAATCTATTCAAGTTTTCTGAATTATTGGGGTCCACTCTCTTCTGAAAGTCTGTTGTTTGCTCATTAATTATGCAGTGGTAGGTGTTTACTTGCTGCCCTTTCACAAGAAACAGGGCCATGTAAAAGAGCGAGACTCTCAAGGAAATGAGCAAAAAATCCATTCTCAAAGTTGACAGAAGTCATCATATCCTGCTGTATAGCTTATTTATGGGATACCTTTCCTATTGCACTTGTTTATAGCAGAGTATTTAAATTTATTAATTTTGTTTTTCTCCTATTAGCCTGTAGATTAATTAGAAATCTTACCCTCTAGTCACAAAAAAATGACACCTTCCTAAATGGCAATGTACTACACTGCATACCAGGAACACTTGAGTTTAACAATAACCCTGGTTGACATAAACCCCCTCTCCACCTTCATTACAATGCTTTTTTTTCTCTTTACTTTTTCTTTCCGTTCTTTTCTTTTTTGTCTCTATGGAGAGTTGCTTTTATATCTAAGAAAATACAACAACTAGCCTCATTTTAGGCAAATGTTCAGTAGCAGTGTAGGATTTGTTTGTATTTCTTTAGCCCCATTTTTTATTACTTATAACTTTTATGTAAGTTTGTGTGTGTGTGTGTGTGTGTGTACTTTTTTCTAATCAAATTAATTGCATAATGGCTGGTGACCATAACCAACTGCTAAGAAATATATTAAGGATCATGAAAATTCACATAGAATTCAAAGTACAAATAAGTCTTAGATTTAAAAAAAATTTAATAATATTTTCCTGTCTAGGAGAAGAAAAGGTGATGATAGATAATACTCTGTCGTGGAAAGAGTCTTATGAAACAGAAAAGACATTAATGTCCTAACCCTCGAGATTTGTAAATATTCTGTTTTCAAAAAACAGAATGTGATCTTATTTGAAAACAGAATATTTACAGAGGATCTGCTGAGACAATTAGAATGGATCATAATCCAATATGAATAGCAACCTCATAAGAAGAGAAAATTGGAAACACGCATGGAGAAAATGAGGTAAAGACAGCTATGTGGTGGTGAAAGTAGACATTAAATTGATGTTTGGGGGCCACCATCAGAAGGAGTATGGCCCTGTGATACCTTGATTTTGGACTTCTATACTACCGGAACTGCAAGACAATAAATTTTTGTTCTTTTAAGTTTCATCCCCTGCTCTCAGGTTTTGATGCATTTATAGCAGACCTAGCAAACAAATATGTATAGACAGTATGTGTCTAAGTCTGTATATTTGATCTGTGTCAGTAGCAGCCTTCGCATGTACATGGCCAGAGAGTTAATATTTTAGTTAACAGTGACGAGAAGACAACACCTGATAGTGGAAAAAGTCAAAAGTTACCTGTGATAGCTACTCAATACCACCATTGTAGTTTGAAAGAGGGTATATACAATATGTAAATGAGAATATTTATGCATATAAATATATAAATGAATATGAAAAAAAATATTTTCCTGTCTACTTAGTGTAGTGGGTGCACAATGTTGAATTATACTGTGAATCACTGAAATGTGATGCATTCATTCTAGCAGGCTACGGTTTCTACCAGAAAAGATAATAATGAATACACCAAGTGAGAGAGAGGGTGGTTTTGTTTAGTGTGTGGTATTTAATTTATTTAATTATCTAGGTAGAACAACACAGTAGAAATTTTTAGGAAGAGCCTTAGTACTCTTTTTTTTTTCCTTAGTACTCTTTTATGCACTGTGTATTTATTCTCTTTTATACATAGGATATTTAAGGATATCAAAGATGTCAGAAATATGTAGCTATTCTTATCTTTGATTTTATTTGAGGGTGTGAATGGTTTAGAGCTTGACTTGTTTACTTAAATAAGACTGACTAATACCTTTAAGTCCATTCCTTTTCCAAAATTCTATATTGACTTAGGTAATACAGATACCTTATAAGAACAGACCTGATGACTTTAACTCTTGGCTTTTATTCCAGATTGCATAGTTCCCGTTGCTAAACCTGAGGAAAATACCATTTAATCTCTTAAAACATGTATAAGAAGGAAAGGTTCCCCCAAAGTATTGCATTCCTATGCTTTAGAGAGTTTTTTAATTAAATGACAATCTAAATTAGATCAACTCAATACAACCAGAAAACTGAACTTAAGTAAATACTGGTTCCTGTTATGGACTAATAATTGGACTACAGATTTAGAAATGATGATGAGAGTTGATTGGAAATCTGTTGTGAAGATGTTTTTGGGAGTTTAACATTGCATTGCTAGATTGAAAGAAAGGGAACAGAGGGTACTGGCAAAGGGGGTACTAGTAAGAAGAGGTAGGGTGCTGGTGGCAGAGTGCTGTTGGGTTTGTATTACAGAGCAAGGGAGCCAGCCAGGCTATCTGTAAAAGGGGCAAAAAAGAAACTGAAGAGTTTAAACCTAACACAGAAGCTAATGATGAAAAAAGAGTGATTCTTGAGGAGGCGCATCCATTTCTGACCAACTGGGACCAATAGAAGTTATAGTATGTACTCTCATATGGGCTATTAGACATAGTATACGCTGTAGCAACAATGTTAGATATATAACTGCACGGTTATTTCTTTTTTATTTTTTTGCCTTTTGCCTTCTTTTAACTGTCAAGGTGGTGTACAGAGGGGGATATAGTTACATAAGTAAGATAATAAGTACATTTCTTGTCAAACTTGTTGCCCCTTCCCTCACTTTTTTCCTACTTTCCCTTCCCCCACCCCCCCAAGTTGTACAGATCATTTCCAACATATTGTCTTGTGTTGTGTATAGCACTGTTGCATTGGTTCTCCCTTTGTCTTTTGTCTCACCATTCTGTTGTTCCCCTTCCTGCACAGTTATTTCTAAGCAGCTATTTCAATAAAGAAATGTTTATCAATTGCATCTAATTTCCTTTAAGACTCTATAAATAAAAACAGGTAACACTTATAATTAACGAAGTCTGCTAAGCAGATATATAATTTTTACTTTGTGTACAAGGGTATTATGACACTTCAGAAATAATGGCTGAAGGAGTAACCACAAGTGTTCGTGTTTAGGTAGAATCTGATCAGTGGAATTCTGAGCTTCTTTCATTAAGGTTTTTAAACTAGTTACTTATTTGTTTTTTAAGTAGTTGTACAAAGGGATTACCATTGAACATTTTAGTGTATAACTATAATGCATCATGATCAATATGACACTTAAACTTCTTAAATGAAGGAAGAATGGTAATAAGAGTGATACTAATTTCCTGGTCTAGTTCAAATAGAAGATTTTTACAATATGAGGGTAGATTGAGATTAATACTTTAATTGACTCTGCAAAAGTGCCCTTCACCAGTTGTGTGTTCATGAACTCTGCATAACAGCGTTTGGATGCTCATGATTTTTTTTATGGAAGTATAGCTGGGAGTGGGGAGGGCAGGAAGGAGAGGTGAAGAAAACAATTATGGCATTTAATAGCCTCATTCTAAGTATTTCTAAGGAAAAAGCTATTTTTGAATTTGCATTTGCATGTGGGTTCCATGTGACTGTACACATAGGAAGTTAGTTAACTGGTTCCATGTGGGTTCCATGTGACTGTACACATAGGAAGTTAGTTAACTGGTGACTTCTCATGTGTGGTGGTCCCTTCCATCCATAGATTGCTACGAGAGCATGGATAGTCTTATAGTGCATTGCAATGGCAAGAACATGCTTATGGCATTGATCTAGTTCCTGGAACTGATGATTGCTGAACATATTTTATAAATGTGGCTGCTTTCCCCAGATGTCATGATTCAAATATCTGGGTTTAGTTGTAAGACAAATTTAACTATGCTAAGTTTCTATGTTAATATTTGCTGGTTCACTTTTGTTTTCTAAACAGGGCATTTTATCTCTGTGATTCTGCTGTTAGTGCATATAATCATTAAAAAACTTACAAGGCCTTATTAATTAGTAATATGCGAAACAGTCTGATTTTTTTTCTTGGGGAGGAGGAGAGAGAGAGGAATAGAGAAAATCTGAAAATTTTAAATTTAGGTTTAGAAGAAAACATAAGAAAATAGGATTATAAAGTAACTGTCAAGAAAAATAGTTTCTGTAGTTGGTTATATGTTGCTTTTTAAAATATATCTTGCTTTTTTTCTGTGAATAAAAAAATCAATACTATTATAAAAAAACTTTATTTATCCCAACTTCTATATGTATTATGTATTTCTCGTGACTAACTATTAGCAAGGCAGAGTAGTTGTAGCAAAATGCAAGACTGTGGACTAACTTTTGGATCATTTGTTAAGTTAAAAAAAAGGATTAAGTAATAAACTGGGCTCTGGTGGCTCACACTACTCAGGAGGCTGAGATCTGAGTATTGTGGTTCAAAGTCAACTTGGACAGTGTCCATGAGACGTCACTAGGAAAATCACTAGTGTAGTGAGTTCAGTTACTGCCTATTAAGGAAGTATTGCTAATTGTTGAGTAGTGTGGATTTAGAGCAACACCGTGGAACTTTAGGACTGCTAGCATGGCTGGTGCCTGCCTGTGGCACATACCTTTAATCCTAGCATCTCAGGAGGCTGAGAGCTATGGTGGTGGGGTTTCAACTCTAGGCTGGGCAGAAACTTCTATGTCAGTTTCAAGGGCCATTAGTGAAGCTTGTGAGGGGAATTGATAAACATCCCCCAAAAGGCAAAAAGATCTTGTACAGAAGGAGGCCAGATTTGAGTCTTTAAACTAATGCTAGACATAGCTGTCAACTATGTCTTTTCATTTATTAGGCATGATTCTTTAAATGCTAAGGAAAATTATTGACAAGTCCTGATCTCTTCATCTATTTGTTTGTAATATCCGAGAACTCTTTTCCCTCTATTTTTTCTATGGAAATCAGTTTTCATAATATAGGCCTTTTTGCATTGCCTGCGTGTAGTTTTGCCAAGTAAACATGAAAATTCAGTGTAGTGGTAACAAATTGGAAACCATGTCTGATTCAGACAAACCTGAATTCTGTATATATTCTGGAGAAAGTAAATTTGAAGCTTAGCAGAAAGTAGTTATTAAATAATAATTCCACCTTGCATGTATATATACACAAAACTGGCATTCTAGTTTATATTTGATGTTGTTCTGAGCTTCAGAATATTGTAAGGTGACTCAAGAATTTATGGCAGACTTCAACCTGGCAGGCTTTATAATTGCTGGTTCTTTTTTAGATAGTTGTATGCTCCTTTCAGAGGGTCTTGAAACAGAAAATTGTGTCATGTCCATTTTTTTTTTTATTGAACAGCATAAGATAGTAAATAGTTCTGTTTCACATTTAATAGCCTAAAAATTAAGTCTTCATCCTAATATCCAATATTCCAGAATAATGAACATAAAATAATGCAAATAATGTTTAGGTCTTTTTAATGAGAACTAAAACTTGTTTTATTTTTTTAATTCACCAAGCTTAGAGACTGGTACAAATTTGTGGTATGATTCTTATTAACACAAAGTGATTCTAACCTAGTCTTACTTATCTTAAAACATGTTAAATGACGAAGTAACTGTCCTGTAGCGTTTTCAAATTATCATAGAAATCCATAAAATTTATGAAGTTAATTTGTAAGTAATTGGGTAGATAATGAAATCAATCAAACTAAAGAATAGTATGATTAGATTTGCTTTATAGAAAAGTCGCTTTAAGAGCAGTTTTCTGGATGAATTGAAAACAGAGAGGGTAGTAAGAGATACGAGCATGTGAACAAGAAGCAAGGTAGGGCAGAGGTGACTACAAGCTTCCAACTTATGTGGTGGACAGAAAGGGGAAGCCAAGGTGGATTAAAAATACACAGGAACGGAACTGATTGACAACAGTATCAGTGACTTTCAGGCTTCAAGCAGATGTCAGTTAGGTCCAGGGAGAGAGGAAGGAGCTAGGAGGGAGCTGAGTATGTGTTATGATTTAGAAGTTTAATTAATATTAATAGAATTATAATAAAGTACAAAGGTGAGGTGGTTTTAGTGAAGTAAATGCCACCTTATTACAAAGTCTTACTATTTCCATATGAGAACTGTTATTCCACATACTCTCTTTAACTCCTCTTGCTTTTATTTTTTTCACTTCTGTCATTTCAAATCAAAATTCCAAAAATAAGCCTAAGAATTTCATTTCGTGACTAGTTTGAAAAAAACAAAAAGACTTTATTTTAGCCCTGAGAGAGTATTTTTTTTTCTTATGCTTCAAAAACACAAAAAGTGTTTCTCCCCCTTCTGAAGAACTGCTTCCAACTTTATTTAATGTCACTGTTACCGGAAGGATTAATTTAACCATTTCTTCAGGGTATTAGATGGGAAGGGACAAAAACCAGCATGTATTTGTTGCTCACTTGCTGTGTTGTGTTAGCCCCAGGATGGCACTTCATTAATTTTCCCATTTGTAAATTTAAAGGACTGTTTTAGACAAGAACTTCTTGAATTGGGGTTATTGGCTTGATTTCAGGTGATATGTATAATTCCTAAAATTATAATGAAAATGATATAACTTTCATCATACTTGGGAGGTCATAGGAATCCCTTCTTCCCCCTTCTCCCCCCTTTTGTGATATGGGGTGGCCTCATATTTGCTAGACTGGTGCTATACCAGCCCAGAGCCCCTGTCCTATGCCTCCAGCATTATTTTTCACTGATCATTTTTAGGATTGGCCCCTTTTCCTGTCTGATGGAATTCTGGGCTGTGATTTGCCTACTCTGGGCTTTCTGAATTTTCTGGAGTCACAAGCATGTTCCACTATATGCAACTTTCCTCTTTGGAGACAGTCTCCATATATTTTTCTTTTCTTGCATGAACTGTCCTGGAACCTGTATCTTCTGATGTCAGCCCCCCACATAGCTTGGGATAAAAGGTATATATTCCCAGTGATGCAATGAGCAAGGAGACTCACAAGCTATCTAGTCCAGGCAGGTCTCAAACCATAATTGCTCATTTTCAGCCTCCAAAGCAGCTAGGATTACAGATGTGAGCCACCAGTGCTTTGTGTCCCTACTTTTTAAAATTGTTATGATCATTTGATATGAAGACTGACTCTTTCCATGAAATTTCCTTATTTGATGGAGTCAAACATTTTCTGCATGACTTAGAATGGAATTGTCTTAGATGTGGTATCCTCATTTCACAAATGCATTCACAAGTCATGCTAGCATATAGTCTCTAAGAGGAAGAGAGCTCTGAGAAATAAGCAATGTTTCAGAAACCATGCAGAGATGGAGTTTGTGTGTGCTCAAAATTTCTGCCCCTGGACTCTGAATCATATTTAGACTTTCTCTGGTCATATTTAGACTTTCTTCCCTTCATTTATGCAAGATAACAGAGAGAATGTTATCTCTTTGGGCCAGCCCTTTGAGAGAAGCTGCCAATTTCTGTAACAGGTACAAAAAGTAGCTGAAGAGTACAAGTGTGGACAAAAGTAGCCAAAGTACCTGAAAATTTCTTAGAAAAATCCAGTGAAGTGTCAAAACAACGTGTGTTAATCCTAGAGTCATTTTTTTTTTTTTTTTGCCAGTCATGGTGCCTGAACTCTGGGCCTGGGCACTGTCCCTCAGCTCTTCAGCTCAAGGCTAGCACTCCACCACTTGAGCCACAGCACCACTTCCAGCTTTTTCTGCTTATGTGGTGCTGAGGAATCGAACCCAGGGCCTCATGCATGCAAGGCAAACACTCTACCACTGAGCCACCTTCCCAACCCCCCCCCCGAGTCATTTTTAATGGAATCTTTTCAATAATGATTAATGATGTCAATGTGAGCATCTAGATAACATAATTATCTACCAATTCTTTGTTGTTTTTCAGTAGCTCAGTAAACACATACAAGCTTTAACTCCGTTTGTATTTGGTTCGTTTTATCCTCCACTCCCTCTACCCCAAGAAAAAGTTATTTGTTCTTAGGAAATTTATCCAAAGGTTGACAAATACTTTTTCTTGTTTTAATTCTGTAATTTTTTTCATATATTGTGTTTCTACTATGAATGTCTAGCAAGCATGTAGAATCATGTGATTGATCAGAGGAGTTTGCATATGAGCCAGACTGTAGCCTGTCTAGTGATGTAAGTCCACTGATCACTTGTTTGGACATGGTAGGATTATATATGATTTGCAAAGTATTTTGGTACATTAAAATTGGAAGATGGGAGAGAACAAGAAAGGAGGGGATAACAATGCTTGACAAGAAATGTACTTATTACCTTACTCATGCTACAACCCCTCAAAAAATTGGAAGATAATTGATGTGTATAGAATGTTTGTGATGGTCATAGTTACTTCAAATATTTGGTAAAAAGAAATACAACATGAATAACAGAAGGACTTTGTTTTCAAACATAATAAACTCACCTGAAGAATGACATTTTTCAAACTTTCAAAAAATAACCACTGGTAAAATATGAATTTATGAAACTATTAATCAATATAAACCTTAGTAAAATTGCTTTCATGTTTTATTACAAATTCATCAAAATTCAAGAAAGTTTTGAATCTCTGATCCTAAACTGAGCTAAAAGTCTGTGTGACTTGGTTAAAGTTGACTATTTATATGCTTAACATTCAGGAACACAACTTATGCTTGGGTGGTTGAAGTTCAATTTTGTTACCATGAGTTTTGTAGATATGGTAAGTACTTTATCCCCTTACATTTAACCTATAATTCATGAAGCTTAAATTCCTTGAAATAAAATCTTTATGTTCAATTTGGCTTGGTTACGGCTCATCTTTACTACAGTGAGTAAAAGGCAGACCTTGACCCCTGATGACATCAGTGCATCACCATTGCTTGTTTTTATAATAGGTGCACATGCAAAAAGCCATTGAAGTTCAAACAATTCACTCAGTGAAAGACTCTCTAGATAGAACTGTCTCAAATAAATATCTCCAAGTATAATTTGGGGTTGAGTGGTTAAATATTTAAGCTCTTCTGTGTAAACATAAATGAGCACTATTTTAATAAAAAAAGTAAAATGCAATAGTTGAAAAGTAATATTTTTGCTTGATATTGAATTCTAGTAGTCACTGCTCTAATTCTTTGATTCCTAAAAGTTTTTCACACTAGGACAAGTTATAAAATTCAAAATTAGAGAGATACCATGCTCTTTAGACTCACAGTAGATGCAGATAATTTTGCTAAAAATACTAGTAGCAGCAGCAGCAGTAGTAGTAGTAGTACTATTACTTTAGGTAGCTTTGTCACTATCACTAAATTCCTGAGAAAAGAAATTTAAAGGAGGAAAGATTTATTTTTGCTTATGGTTTTAGAGAGTAGAAGGATGTGGTCTATCGCCCTAGGAAGGGGCTAAAGACATGACCTTCAAAGATACCCCCCCCCCCAACCATAATAGACTTCCACTCTCTGTTCCACATTTCATGGTTTCTACCACCTCCCAGTAATCTATTCTGATTTTGAATACATCAATGAATTAAACTGTTGTTTCAGTTAGAGGCTTTCTGATCCAGTAGTCTTGGGCACTGCCCTCACCCACATACACAGATATGTGCTTGACAGTCTCCTAAGCATCTCTCAGTTCAATCAAGCTGAAAATCAAGATGAATACTTGTGATATGACACATGTAATTCTAGTGACTCATGAGATGAAGGCAGAAGGATTAAAAATGTTGATTCCAGCCCTGACAAAATTACTGAGGTCCTATCTTAACAACAAAATAAAAGCCAACGGTCTAGCATCATAGCTCAAGAAGTAGGTCACTAGAGCAAAGCTCTGGGTTCAATTCCCAATTCTGCGGGAGAAAGGGAGGAAGAGTAGAGAGGGAAGAGGAGAGATAGGAGAGAGAGGAGAGGGGAGAAGAAGAGTGGAGAGAGGACAGAGAGAATTAATCATCACACTAAACCTCTCAGGTTTTCAGGCCATCTTATAGATGGACTATAATTCCCACAAATCTCATTATTTGAGACATAATTAGGGAAACATTTTGTGTAATTCCTGTCAGCTACAAATGATGTATTGACTAAATTGGGCTACTTTGTGAATGAATGTATAATGGCATTTCGTAGACATTTGTGTCTGTGTGATCTGTTTACTTCAAGTTTGTTTTGACATATACATTCTAAAACTCAAAATTAAGATTTCTGCTTCTAAAAAATGATGGTGCTGGGCATTGGTGGCTCATGCTCAGGAGGCTGAGATTTGAGGATCATAGCTCAAAGGCAGCCCAGGCAGAAAAGAAGTCCCTGAGAGACTCGTATATCCAATTAACCACTCAAAAATGGTATTGGTGCTGTGGCTCAAGTGGTAGAGTGCTAGCTTTGAGCACAAAGAGGCCTAGGGATTAGCACCCATGCACTGAGTTCAAGCCCCACAACCTACAAAAAAAAGAAAGAAAGATGGTAAAATGGTTCTTGGAGCTGGTAGCATACAACTGTAATCCTAGCTACTCAGGAGGCTAAGGTCTGAGGATTGGGGTTCAAAGCCAACCCAGGCATGAAAGTCTGTAAGACTCTTATCTATAATTAACCACCAGAAAACAGAAATAGAGCTGTGGCTCAACATGGTAGATCACTAACTTTGAGAGCTAAAGCTCAGGGACAGTGTTCAATCCCCATGACTGACAAAAAAAAAAAAAAATCTGTGATTTATCAACAAGTGTTTTTTTTTGGAAAGCAGTCTAGTTTTATAAACTACCTATATATAGTTTGAATCACAAATTTCCTTTTTTTCCTCTTTTTTTCATAACCCCTTAAAAATGAGACAGTTTCTCCTCATGAGATGTATGTATAAAATTTGGCTCACGTATTATTATAGTTTAGCACTTGATTCATGTTGATGTTATTAAATAATTTAAATGAAATGAAGGGAATTATTTTTTATCATGCTTAAAAAAAACCTTTGATTTTTGTGTGTATGGTATACTAGCTTCCCATTCTCACTTGACTTTTTCACTCAAAATAGACACCCTGTCACTTGGCCACACCTCTAGTCCTCTGATTTATTTTTCCTAGCTAATTGGACATAGTCTTGAGGACTTGTCTTCCTGGTCTGGCTTCAAGATTTGATGCTCAGATTTTAGTCCCCTGAGTAGCTAGGATTATAGACTTGAGCCACCAGCACCCAGCTAAGATTTTTATTTTTTTATGTTTATTCCATTGAATAATTCATAAAAATACATTATAATCTAAGTAGAAATAAAATCAAGGAAGTTTCAGCGGTATATTCATCTTTGTCCTAAATGTTCAAATTCTGCCTACATATCCAAAACCAAAATGTCAACTTTTAAATCAGTTACAGAAATCCCTATTAAGCATGTGGTAATATTGTACAGTACTGTTTCTATTGAAGAACAAGCAACAGTGATTTTCTTTCTTAAAAAAAAGCATTGAACTTTCTAAAAACTTCATATATTAGAAACTAAAAAGACATTTATGAAAGAAAATCAAGTTGATTCATATTTCTGCAGATTCTTTGTAGGCAAACACTACAAGATTTATAGTGAGCTAGTCATTTTGTTATTGCTGAGAGGAAAGGATCTGAGAGAGCATGCATATATATATGCACATGCATATATATATATATATATATATATATATATATATTTATATATACACTTTTTTTTGCCAGTCCTGGGGCTTGAACACAGGGCCTGGGCATTGTCCCTGAGCTTCTTTTGCTCAAGACTATCACTCTACTACTTTTTCTTTTTTATGTGATACTGAGGAATCGAACCCAGGGCTTCATGCATGCTAGGCAAGCACTCTACCACTAAGCCATATTCCCAGCCCATATATACAATTTTTGACTTGAATCTTATTTCCTTCTTTTCTTAATAGACTCTATGTCATTCATGTACATTTTAAGTCAATATATTGACCACCAAAAAGCCTTGGAAAATGTGTTAAAATCTTATTTGTAATATTTATAACTTTAAACCAAGACCTTTCTTTTCATCTTAATGAAAGACAGAATCAGTAATAAGATTTTTCTATTTAGAAAAATAGAAAACCAGTGATTAAGGTTTTTTTTCTGTTGCTTTCTAACCTCAATTTTATCAAATTCAATACCAATTATACTAAATTCTTTTTATAACTACTTACTGAAAGTAGTAAAGATAATTAGCACAAATACTTCAAACAATGCTACAATGCTTTGCTTCTAATGCACAGTAAGGGACATTAAATATTTATTTAGATGTCCCAATTTAACATTTGTATACTCTCACTGGAGAGAGATTATTTGAGACTTTACACTTCAAATAAAAAACCATTGCTTCTTTCATTTTTAAATGTTTAGTTTATATAATTTTAAAATTTCATATAAAATTACTTTTATTAGCAGACACTCTGAAAACATTACAGGATGGAATAGGAGAAACCCTAGGTCTCCTTGGCTCAGGCCGAAATTTTCTGAATAGAGACCCGGAAACACAACAAATCAAAGAAAGGTTGGACAAATGGGATTGCATAAAGTTGCAGAGCTTTTTCAGGGCAAATGACATAGCTAGCAAGATCAATAGAAAGCCCACGGATTGGGAGAAGATCTTTACTAGCCATACAACGGACAAGGGTCTCATATCTAAAATATACTTGGAACTCAAAAAATTAAACCCCCAACAACAAATCCTCAAAGAAACAACTGCCCAATAAATAAGTGGGCGAAAGACTTAAAGAGAAACTTCTCTGAAGAAGAAAGAAGGATGGCCAATAGACACATGAAGAAATGTTCAACATCCCTAGCCATAAAAGAAATGCAAATCAAAACAACATTGAGATATCACCTCACTCCAGTTAGAACGGCAAAAATCAAGAACTCTAACAACAGATGCTGGAGGGGATGTGGACAGAAAGGAACCTTACTTCATTGTTGGTGGGAATGTAAACTTGTTCAACCACTTTGGAAAGCAGTATGGAGGTTCCTCAAAAGACTTCACATAGAACTCCCCTATGACCCAGCAATTCCACTTTTGGGCATTTACCCAAATGTTTACAAACAAGACCACACTAAAGCTACCAGCACAACTATGTTTATTGCAGCATTATTTACCATAGCTAAGATATGGAACCAACCCAGATGCCCCTCAGTAGATGAATGGATCAAGAAAATGTGGTATATATACACAATGGAATTCTATGCCTCCATCAGAAAGAATGACATTGCCCCATTTGTTAGGAAATGGAAAAACTTGGAAAAAATTATATTAAGTGAAGTAAGCCAGGCCCAAAGAATCATAGGTCCCATGGTTTCCCTTATTTGTAATATCTAGTATATGTATGAGTCAAGGGGAAAAGGTCAGATAATGTGATGTCAGGAAAATGAACCCTTAGATGTGTATTTTAATGTTTTTTTCTTTCATGCATGTGTTTCTAAAGCATTTATAAGATTATCTCTTTGTTGCTTTGTATGTCCCTCCCCCACAATATAACCCCTGCTTTCACTATATTTGATGTCAGTATAACTTGTGGAGGAGATGGGGAAAAACCAGTTGTTTAAGGATACAGGTGGACCTGTTGCAACAATGAGAAGTACAAGTTGTCATGTCCAAAACGAGCTTTACAACGTCGGTGCGGGGGGGGGGGGGGGGGGGAGGGGGGTAAGGAGAAGGATTGGGATTGGGGGGGAGGGGGGAGGCTGGGAAGGGATGTAAAGGGTAAACACAGGAGGAAGCTGCAATGCTTGGTAAGAAATGTACGCATTATCCTGCCCATGTAATTGTAACTCCTCTGTACAGTATGTTCACAAATAAAATTAAATTAAATTAAAAAAAGATACAAAAAATTACTTTTATTAAACATCACTAACATTTGTACATCTTTAATCTGCATAATTAATGTTTCACTTATTTTACATTATTTTCCTCTAATTTCTTGATTATGTAACATTTCTGTACTTATTTTATATAAAATGTGATCTTACATTTCACCCTGTTTTTTTCATTACTTAAAACTTCTGACCAATTCTCCATTAGGTTTTCATTTATTCATGTTATATAATAAGTATTAGTGATGCATTAGTAGATGAAATTAGCTTAGATTCTATTTACTGCTCTTTGGTAATTTTGCAGTCTCAAATGCTATTGAGATTATTTTCAAACTCTGATAGCATGAAATATATAATACACATTTTCGATTTTCTCTGTATATTTCAACCATAAGTAACACAATATAAATATATAAAATTTTAATCCACTTTTACAGATTCTGTTGTGCAATTCCCTAAAAAGTTATTAATATCTGCCTAGAAAAATCATATTGGAAAATATTTCACCCTTTATATTATATCCTTCTTGAAATGCAATCTGTTTGTCTGGAAATCATCAACTTAATATTACCAAGTTGAAGATCAGAATGTTTAGTATCAGTATTTAATGTGAATGGTTTATTTCTAGATGAATATTGGATAGATTTTGGTAAGTTAATAATTTCAGATGATGGTTTCTAGTTTGTGGAACCTCCTTTTTATTGCATGTGGCATAAACCAAAATATTACATGCTTAGAAGAACAGAAATTAATATTTATTATGTTTGGCTCATTCAGGCATTAAGTGATACCAACCCTTCCTCATGTGTATTGTCTTATTGAACCATTTTATCAATGTACCCTGCTGGATTTCTTAAGAATTCTAAGACTATTTTGATTATGTGACTGGAACAACCATGGCTTCATGTATCTTCTTTAAAGCATGAATTGGAAACTTCATCCTTAAGGGAACAAGGGGGGAGGAAGGAACTAATGAGAAGTGATTTACCTGTGAGGACTCTGTCTCCTCCCATAGTGAGTTCCTAATTAAAGGAACAACTTGGCACCTCCTGATCCTACTCCCTGCTGTGACTTCCCACCATGGGAGAAGTAGCAGGTAGGCCCCATGTAGAAGCCAGCAGTGTGTTATTGGACATCTTTTTCTTCGTAGGTAACCTGATCTTTGGCATTCTGTAAAGCAGTACAAAATGACTAAGATAAGGCACGATTAGTATTTCCTTGCCGTAGTTGGTACTCATTCTGTGAATATTGCTTACTGGCAACCTAAACCTTCACTCTTATTTTTTATTTGTATTCTTTTAATTATAAAACAGCAAAATAGAATATATTTCTTTTTTTCTACCAGACTGTTAGTATTAGAGATTCATTGAAAAACCATAGTTCATATTTTCAAAATATGATATTCTTTTATATACTAGCATTAAGTACCCACAAGATGGTAATTTGTTAGTAGTCACTTCAGTGACTACTCAATGTCAAGAATATCCTTCCTGAGTCCAGAGGTTTTTAATATCTAAAATAAAATTTTAAATTACTAATAAGTTAAAGGACATTATTGGTTATCTGTTAACTTCAAAAAGTGAAAATATGAATTGAATGCTAGTTCCTCTATAATATATTAAAATGAATCATAAAGGATTTTTGTAAATGTATTAAGAAAAATATTTAATTCATCTTGTTAAAATCTTTAAGAATAAGAATAAAACATTTTATTGTACATAGAATGTTTCAATGAGGGTTTAAATAAGAGCTTCTACTAAAACTTGATGTGTATGTATATATGAGAGTAAGTGGTAGTTTCCTTTAACTATTCATTTATAGTTAGATCTTCATATTGTTTTTGGTGATGGACCAAGTTGCTGGTTACCTACCAAACATTTTCAGTTTATGACCATTCTACATGTTTTAAATTTGTATTACTTTGCTTAATATTTTAAATATTCTACCAGATATATCCCTTGTGCATATATTTATGTAATACTTAGTATTAGTTTCTAAGACCCTAATGAAAAACTTCTGTGTATTCTCTGTAATTCACTTTGTAATATCATCAAAGTCTTGATCTGTCTATCTTTTTTCTTTTTTTGATTGGTCATGGGGCTTGAACTCTGGTCCTGGGTGCTGTCCCTTAGCTCTTCAGCTCAAGGCAAGTACTCTACCACTTGAGCCACAGCACTACTTTCTTGGTCTGCCTTTTTATGATGTGGGAAATTAGGTACTATGAGTTTCAACTTTTCACATGTTACATTTTTTATATTACATGTGTCCTCAATCAGAAAGAGCCAATCCTAACTTTATTTTTATTTTTATTTTTTATTTTTTGGTCAGTTGTGGGGCCTTAACTCTGGGCTTGGGTGCTGTCCCTCTGCTCTTCAGCTCGGAGCTATCACTCTACCACTTGAGCCACAGTGCCACTTCTGGCTTTTTCTGCTTATGTGGGGTTGAGGAATCGAACCCAGGGCCTCATGCATTGAAGGCAAGAACTCTACCACTGAGCCACCTTCCCAGCCCCTCATCCTAACTTTTTCTAAAAAAGCATTTAAAAATACTGGTACCCACCAAATTTGAGTCAACCTACTTCCTTCCAGAGGACCAATGGCTTGATTTGTGGTGACTTGGTGGACAAATTGTAGATCTAACCGTTTTTTAAAATTCTTTACTTTTTACAATGTGGCTTCTTTGTGAATATAAGGTATTAAATTATATCATAAAACTCTGCTTGTAGTAAGAAAGTGGTTGCTTAAAAGTTAGATGTTTCATGCATGGAGAAGGTTAAGTGGAAAGGAAAAAATAATAGAACATTTAAAACTGGAGAGCAGTTCTTTCAAAATTAAATTTCAAGCTTTATCATTCCTTGATATACATTATTCATTTTTCTGGAGGCAAATTCTTTCAAGCCTAAAGCATATACGAAATTGTTTTAAAAGCTTAACTGAGAAAAACATTTTACTTTTGCATTTGACTTGCCATTTGCAATTTGTTTTTCTTGTGCATGAAGTGAAATGTTGAATATGTAGTTTATCACTTCTTGGTTTCACTGTAGCATGCCAGCCAGCTCTTATGACATTTGGAAGTCTTACTTAAAACTTTACAATATTAAAAAAAATATTAATTCATAAGAAAAAATCCTCCTATTTGCCAGTCTTGCATCAGCATTTTCTTTGGAAGTGACAGTGAAATAGGGGGCCTTTGAGGATGAAGCTAGTGAATTGTTACTTCAAGACATACCCATGAGGGGCTGGGAAGGTGGCTCAGTGGTAGAGCACTTGCCTTGCATGCCTGAGGCCTGGGTTCGATTCCTCAGCACCACATAAGCAGAAAAAAAAAAGCTGGGAGTGGCGCTGTGTCTCAAGTGGTAAAGTGCTAGCCTTGAGCTGAAGAGCTGAGAGACAGCACCCAGGCTCAGAGTTCAGGCCCCACAACCGGACCCCCCCAAAAAAGACATACCCCTGATTTACATGAGTCATATATCCTTGCAAAATACGAATTACTGTAGCTGACTAATATAGTAAAGGAAAATTTAAGGCAGCACAGCATTCAGTCAGTGGCATGCGTACGCAGGCTGCTGTTAGCTGTATGTGATGACGAGGAGTAAAAATCAGAAAGAAAAGATTTGGAAAACATACAGTTTTTCCTGACAAAAGAACGTATTTCAAGTTGTAGCCAAAGAGGATGTGGTTGCTAAAGAGATTACTTCCACTAAAAGAAACCAAGTACTTTATACCAGGACAATAGCAAAGATGTCTTAAGAACCTCTCAGGAATCTGCAAGACCCAACTCATTACAAGCTCAAGGGTGTGAAATCATTTCAGTGACTTTCCTTTGAGGTGAGAGCCCAGCCTGGGCTACTTTTTCACACAGGGATGCCTAAGCAATTGGGCCTCACCCTCCCTCCAGTTCCTCCCTCCCCCTTCCTCTTCAGACATCAAGGCATTCAGAGGACACTTACCGTTGTGGTCCAAGTAGCCATAGTAGAGCTTCGAGACAGTGCATTGTCCATATGGTGTAGGCTTTGCAGGCATAAAGAATACAAAAGCTGAGGGGATTATGGAGGCTTTCACCAGCATTGTAGAGGAAAGCTGAGTCTAGGTAGTGTAGAGCAGGTTTGGAGACACTGAAGTAGCCTGGTGCCATTGGCTCATGCCTGTAATCGTACATCTCAGGAGGCTGAGATCTGAGGATTATGGCTTGAAGCCAGCCCAGGCAGGAAAGTCGGTGAGACTCTTAACCCTAATTGACCACCAGAATACTGGAAGTGGTGCTGTGCTGTGGCTCAAAGTGGTAAAGTGCTAGCCTTGAGTGAAAAAGCTCAGTAACAACACCCAGGCTCCGAATTCAAGCCCCATAACTGACAAAAAAAAAAAAAAAAGGAAGGTGATGTGTGAAGCTTTAAGAATGAAGCCAAAATTGCTGAGACTCCAGGAAGCTGGAGATACCAGGTGTGGAGGAAGTCTCCCAACAGGAGGTATAAGCATTGAGCAGAGCCTAAAAGAGATACTTATCATCTGCAGCCAGCAAGGCCATAGGCATAGTGCCAACACAAGCCCTTTGCAATTCACAATGTTCTACCTTGTATACCAGGTACCAGATGTGAGTTAGGATTTAATGTTCACTTTGCTAGATTTCAGTGTTGCTTTTGTCTCTTTCCTCTTTTCTATGTCTTCTGAATCCTCCTTTAGGAAGAAGAATGTTTACCTTGTGCCTTCATACAGGTATCAGTAAAATATAAGCAATTTCTATGCAGAATATAACACAAGTGTCCTATAGTTTAATCCTGAGTAGAATCTGTATTTCCATCAGAAACCTCATCAGCATAACCTCTAGACAGTGGTATTCCTAACAGTATTCTGGTCTCCTGAGACCCTGAACTTGAAAAATGATTGTGTGTATGATTGGGAAACTGAGTAGTGTTATAAACACACATTTGTATCAAGTAGCTGATGAAAGGTCTATGTGTAAAGATGAATCCTTAGGAAACTGAGGTAAAGACATGGCATGTATCAGGGAAGAACTTTTCTAGAAGCCAGAAAGTTTGCATCTTCAGATGATAGGATGGGAATAATGATTTGAATTTATTGTTTCAAATCTGATGATCATAAAGCTCATCAGGATTCCATTAAAATTGCTTTTTATTAAATGCATTTTAAATTGATACATAAAATCATAAAGCATGTATATACTAATGGGCACTGTATGATATTTTAATACATGTGTACATTCTATAATGTTTAAATCACATTAAACATATTTTTATATCCTCAAATACTTATTGCTTATGGTGAAAACATCCGGAATTATATCTTTTCTAGGATACACTATGAATAATTGTCACCTATGGTTAACCTAACGTACAATAGTTCACTGGAACTTCACTGGAACTATGACTTAGGACCCATTGATGAATTAAGCTCTGAATTTTTTGACATGCAAAATCATAACTCTTATGTTTATGTCACTAAACTCTGGATTCCTTACTATGACAGTAGATAGAAAACTGGTGCATTAGCAGTGGTAAGAATCATTTAGTCATTGTTAGGATGTGTTTGGCACAAAGTATTTTGTATTGGCACGTGTTATAAGTGGCTCATACCTACAATCCTAGGCACAAGAGAGGCTGAGATCTCAGTACTGTGGCTCAAAGCCAGTCTCCTCAGGAAAGTCCATGAGATTCTTATGCCCAATTAAACACCAAAAATCCAGAAGTGAAGCTGTGACTCAAGTGGTAGAGTGCTAGCCTTTGAGCACAAAAGCTCAGGCATAGCACTCAGTTCCTGAGTTCAAACATTAGGACTGGCCCCAAGAAAAAAAGAGCGGAAAAATTATTATTATTTAATTTGTTAACTTTCATTGTCATTTATTGTTTGCAGTAGATTTGATATAGCCTTTAAAAAAAGTATTAAGGAACTACAGATTTTTTTAACTCTTAGGATCAAATAATAATAATTTTAATGAAATATTAAAAAATGAAGTAAAGTTAGTAAAAATAATTTAAGAATCCCTAAGGCAAGATATGTTATTTTTAATTTCAATAACAAAAGTATAAATAGATTGTCATATTATTTGTTTATGAAGAATGTGAATGAGCCGAGTATAGGTGGCTCATGCATTTAATCCTAGCTACTCAGGAGGCTGAGATCTGTGAATCATGGTTGAAATCTGGCTAAAAAATCCATGAGACTCTTATATCCAATAAGCTACCAAAAAGCTGTGTGTAATGTAGCACTAGCCTTGAGCAAAAGAAGCTCAAGGACAGCACCCATGACCCCAGACCGACACCAAAAAATTAAAAAACAAAAAAAGGTGAATGAAAGATCTTAAATCTAACTAAGATATTATATTTTAAAAAGATATAAGCTTTTGCCCAAATTTTATTTGAAATTTTATCTAGTTTAATAAAACTTCATTGTTAGATTGAGATTCAGAACATCTAAAGTTAGATCTCTATATTTGGTTGCTTGTATTTTCTCGTTGAGTTTAAATTCCCTTATTACTAACTGAATCTGTCTGTTTTGCTTTCTTCTCTGGTTGTTGTTAAGACTTAAGTGAACTATTGTCAATGAGTATGAAATAACAAAATGCATGAGTTCCCACGGTGTTGATTTCCCTCACACCCACCAAGAAGTCAGTGACTGGTTAAATTATTTTGTAAAAGATGTATACTGTACACCACTCTTGGACACTCACAATATGTTCGATTTAATATTAAAGACTCTAGGAATAAAACACTAAACTAATCTGGCTACCCAGTATTTCTCATGTTGATTAACAATGAAGCTTTTCTAACTAAAACATACAGCATATTTCATGTGCCTTTATTTAGAAGATGCCTTCACACAGAAACTTGGGCAAGTGGAAAGAGTGGCTTAGGGTATTTATGACTTAAAGATGAGGAAAGAGATTATTGTGATTTTATAAACAATAAATTTTGAATTCTTTTATTTCCATTTTTATATTTTAGAGGAACACAATGAGATTTTTATGGTATTTCTGAGAAATTTTAGAAATAATTACTTGTACCTTTCATTCTATAACCTTGATTTTCTTTTTTGTTTTTGTTTTGTATTTTTTTTGGCATTATGTCCATTTGGTTTTAACTAGCTTGTTTTGTAACTCCAGTAAAATTTTCCATGCTCTTACTAATTTCAAGCTAAATAGCAACAATTTTATAGAAACATATAATTTCATAATTCTATGGAAACTTTGTATTTTCATGTAATCATATGTATTGTATGCTAATTTACTTTTGCAATAGTTATATATTGCATGATTATTATGAGATTATAAAGCACATACTTGAATCAATATTTCCTACAATGCACAATTGCACCAGTTTCCAAACATGTCCAATACATCTAGACAATAGCAGGCAATACTTTAAAGGCCTGATTTCTGTATGCTGTAGTCTCTTCTTCAGGCCTTTCCTCATTAATAGCCACTACATATCAAGAAATAGTTTTAAACCTATAGATGAGCAGTCAGAACCATTGTCTATTCTTTTTTATTTTTCCTGTCATGTGGCCTGAACTTTGGGCCTGGGCGCTGTCCCTCAGCTCTTCACCTCAAGGCTAGTGCTCTACCAGTTGAGCCACAGCACCACTTCCACCTTTTTCTGCTAATGTGGTGCTGAGGAATCAAACCCAGGGCCTCATGCATACAAGGCAAGCACTCTACCAACTGAGCCACCTTCCCAGCCTCATTGTCTATTCGTGACAACCCTGTTACAGTAGATAGTATTCTATAAATCGAGTATCTGCAAAAATCACACCCTTGGAGCCAGTTAGGTGTTCTGTTTTTTTTTTAATCATTGAGTTGCCTCATTGTATGAGAGAAAATTTATGAACAGATTTGAAATCTAAAACAGTATTTTCAGCTGTTGTCATGACACTGTACAGTAGTTTACCAGAGCTTTTTCATTTTATAATCACAACTCCTAGCCTGCAGCAATAACCCTTTTATTCTCTGCTTCAGTGCGTCTGATTCTTTTAGATGCAATAAATAAGTGAGACCCTCTATTATAGTACACCCTTGATCTCCTTGGATATTTGGTTCAAAGAATGCCACTATTCAGGATAAACTATAAATGGCGATGGATCTATTACCACTTTGCTCATGACGACAGAAACAAATCCCTTCGTCAATCCCTTGTCAGAGGAAAATTTAAGCCTTGTTAATGCTGCATCATTCGTACCAGTGTACACAGCATTCAAGCTGTCCTTTGGGAAATCAGTAGGAGAGACATTGCTGGTGCTTCTCTGCAGTAACTGTGAACTGGTTGCTGTAGAAACATATTAATTGTCCTCGTGCACGCTAGCTCGAATGATCTCAGAGTCCATAAGATTTCACTGGTAAACTTTTCTGGTATTATATTTCTACTGGTTTTTGTCTTGATATTGCTGCATAACAATTATTGTATGAGCACTTAATTCCTTAGGTGCCTTATGATAATTCTTTTCTGGATGTTGGAAAGTTTTATCTCATCAGTTCTCAGAAGTATACTCTTCAATCTCTTATACTGTGAATTCCTTTATTCCTATAGAGGAAAGTAGTCTAAAAATGGAGTTTTAGTGTTATGTCTCAGATGTAGTGATGGTAATGACTCTGGTGGTGGTGGTGGTAGTGACTCTGGTGCAGCATTTGTAGACACTGCTTATGCTGTGCCTGGCATTCTTCTTAGTGCTTTGTGCACATTAACTCAGCTAATTATAACATAAAAGTACATCTTCCTTTCCTCAAGAATATTTGTCATCTGTGAGCTCTAAATATAGCATAAAACTGCCAAATTTACACAGGTTCAAATAGTTATTGTATTTTTGTTCCTATATTATGAGGATTTATTATTGACCTTTAAATCACCATGGTGAAATGCTATTACAAATCTTTTAAAGGTATAGAGAAGCCAAGTTATAGGTGAACTAGTGTGAGATTTATTGTTCTTTGCTATGATAAATTAATAATACATTAGTGTCCTACAAATCTAAAAGTGCTTAATGCCTCATAATAATTTAACATGGGAATTTAAAATTGTATATTATTCTGTTGAGGAGATTTATAACACATCTATACTGAAAATATACATATTACACTTTGAATGGGCTGTGATGTATCCAAGTAAGATTAAAATAATGTATAAATACAATTCTACAGCAAAACATCACAGATTTCACTTTTCTTTAAAAGAAAGGGAATGATTATTTGAGTAAAAATAGCTCAAAATGCCAAGGTTTTATCAGAATTACATTTAAGTTACCAGACACTTCAAAGTTTAAAGTCTTTTTCTTTCTACATAATCTTTTAAAGACAGTATAGAAACTTATTCTTGAAATAAATAATCTTTCACATCAAATGTGCTTTGTCACATAAATTATTTTGCAAGTGGAATGTTTGATCTTGATATATGCACCTACATGTGTTTTGTTACTAGGTCTAGGTTTGTAGATAATTTCAAATATAGTTTAAAAATCCTTCTAATTGCTGTTAATTATTCTGATGAGCATAACAAATTCTACCAAATGATAGAATATATACGATGTCTTTTATATTTGTTCTTTAAACTGCAATGCTTTAATATTCTCACTTACATACCTCACTTAAATCTTGATTTTAGATTTATTAGTCTTTGTAGAACACTAAGTTAAAATTTCTGTACAACTTTTCATTTATTTCAGGTCTGTTTTATTCTCATTTACATAAATTTGTAAAGAAAATGTGGAAGATTGTTCTTGATATTTCACATAAAATTTGTGAGTTAAACATGTAAGAAACTTTATTTAAACCTGGTTGCCCTTAACCAGGTATGGGTGATTTATATCTGTAATCCTAGCTACTCAGAAGGCTGAGATGTGAGGATCACTGTTCAAAGCTAGCCTAGGCAGGAAAGTCCATGGGACTCTTATCTCCAATTAGCTACCAAGACAAAAAGCCAGAGTGGAGATGTGACTGAAGTAGTAGAGCACTTGTTTTGAGCACAAAAGCTCAGGAACAGTGCCCTGCACAAATACAAAACAAAATAAAATTTAGTTTCCCAAACATGCTTTTTGTTTATTAACTGTTATGATGTAGCTTTGATTTCTTTATGAGGAATAGAAGATAGGAGATTCATGAGTCCTCAGCTCTTCGTGGTACAGCAAAAGCAGCCACGGACAAATTACAAATGAACTGATCCCTGTTTCCATGACACTTTGAAGGGAAAATCAGGAGGCAGCCTGTATTGGTTCGAGAGCATTAGTTTATTGACCTCTGGATAAGAATACCAACTGACAAAGAAGTGAATAAGAGGATGGTAGTTACACAAGCATGTGTGTATGTGTGTATGTGTGTGTATCACAATTTTAAAAAATGGTTTTTGGTTGTTATTGCAGGCTGTCCTTAAAATTGTAATCCTCCTTCCTCAGCCCCTGCAGGATCAAGAGACATGAAACCCACATAGAAAACTAACCACACGTACAATGATGTTGCATGGTTTTAGGTGTCCATGTATGAAGTGTTATATATTAGTTCCTAATTTTGTGAAACATATTTTACAAATCCTTAATGCCTGAACCAGCCTAGCTGCTCAAAAAAAATAGTTGTTTATACTCAAAAATAAGGCTTAGTATTTTTAGAATGATTTATTCTCAGCAGTTTGTTACCACTATGATAAATCTATAATTTTTCTGCTGGTACTAGAGTTTGAAAGCAGGGCCTTGCACTTGTTGGGCTGGTATTCTACCCATTGAGCCACACCTCTAGCCTTGGTTTTGGATTGTTATTTTGGAGATGGACTATCTCAGACTTTTTTTTTTTTGCCTTATGGGGGTTCAAAACTTCATCCTCTTCATCTTAGATTCCCAAGTGGGATTATGGGGCACACAAGCTACCCATTCCCATCTTGGTGAATATTAGTTGCAAAAATAACAGAAATTTATGCATGAAATAATTCTCGATTAATGGTATAGATAAATAGGAGCTGTGGGATCGTGTTGATAGCTATTGAGCCTGCATTCTGCAAAAAATGAAAGTCTGTGGTTGAGTTAGAAAAGGTGTTCTTTATATGACAAATTGACATTTTCTTCTTTTAAAAACAGAGATTCTGCAAGGACATAGTCTTGAAACTATGCTTTCTAGGGTGAGTGGACAGATTCTGTCTGGGAACCTCTGTGGGTGGGGAATGGGCAAGTAAAGGAAGGATTCACTGTTGTCTCTTTATACTGGTTCTTTAACTAAGGCAATTCAACTTTATGGTTTATTTTGTTCTGTCTCTCTGTATGATTAATTCACGAAAGGTCACTAGCATAGAAGCAAATTAATGAATACCACATACACTATTTACATTTTCATGTTTTTGCTCTAGGCTTTGGAATATTGACTTGAGTATATTTTATCAAAGTAGTAGTTCTGCTTCCTGTTTTAACAAAGATTGTAATACTGGCAAGATAAAAGTAACCTTAAAGTTAATTAGATCTGTCATGCATGGCACTTCTCTGCATTCTGTAGCAGATTTATTTGCTCTGGGCAAAGTACAGCTTTACATGGTTATTCTTCAAATGCTAGCATAGAAGACCGTGGAAGGGAATATTTAAATTGTGCTAACTCTTCAGTCATATGGAAGATTTCCGACTTAACACAGGAGTTGCATTTTCCTCCTGTCAGTCTGTGCCAAATGCTTACTATGTACCAGGATAGGCACCAGAAATCAGAAGTCAATTGTAGTCTACTTGCAAGAGAAAGAAAAAAATCTGATTTCTATGTAACATTTCTATTTAAATTATGTTAGCGTTTAATAAAATTTATTTCTTAAAACCTCATGGTATAGAAAGTTTTAATTTGCTCTCCCTCTTCCTCCAATATTATCATGTCAATCAATGATCAATTCTGTGTGAGAATTAAGTTTTTAAAATATGACATTTGATTAAGAATTTCTTAGATATCTCATCTCCTTTAAACCTTAAATAATTCTGTCATTACTGGTAGGTTCAGGGATGAGTGGATCATGTTTTATATTTTTGTTTTTGTTCTTTTTCCATTTTGGAAAGGGAGAGAGGAAATGAGGGAGAGAAAATGAGAGAGAAAGAAAAGAAAAGAGGGAAGGATGAAGAGAAGAAGCATGGGAAGGAGGAAGGAGAGTAGAGGGAGGGAGAGTATTGAGACAGTAAGTTGCACACTACAAAACCATTGTAATTTTGATTAGAACTTCCATTAGACTCTTCTTCCTTCTTTTATTCTTCCTCTTCCTCCATTACTAATTTCTCATACAGTCTAAGCACTGATAAAGAGAATTACTATGCTCTTAAACTATTCAATGGATAGTTGAATTAGTCTTTCACTCCTTAGACAATTTTACTTTTGTAAAAAGTGATTTTATAGCATGTAGGCATTTTTCTTTTGGGGGGGGGGTCCGGTCGTGGGGCCTGATCTCTGGGCCTGGGCGCTGTCCCTCAGCTCTTCAGCTCAAGGCTAGCACTCTACCACTTGAGCCACAACACCACTTCTGGCTTTTTTCTTTTTGCTTATGTGGTGCTGAGGAGTCAAACCCAGGGCCTCATGCATGCAAGGCAAACGCTCTACCACTGAGCCACCTTCCCAGCCCTGATATAGGCATTTTTTAAATAAGTTTTTGATTGTGAAAATACTGTACAGCGGGGTTACAGTTGCATGAGCAAGGTAATGAATACATTTCTTATCCAGCATTGTTGCCTCCTCTTTTATTTTTCCCCTACCATTCCTTCCCTCAGACCTCCTCAACTACTACCCCCCTGCCCCGCTTAAATTGTAAAGTTTGGTTTTTGACATAGTGTCTTGTACATCTCATTGTTGCAATGGGTCAATCTGTATCCCTATTTAAACATTCGTTTTTTTCCCTTCCCCTCTCCAAATTATACCAACATCAAATACAGTGAAAACAGCAGTTATACCGTGGATGAGGGACATACAAAGCAACAAAAAAATCACATGGTACCTTAAAAATATATGAGAAACAATAACAAGGAAGAAAAAACCCACTTGTGTCTCTATCTTGGGATTTATTTCGCTTAACATCATCTTATCTGAGCTTTTCTACTTGTCCCAGACATATACTAGTTATTGAAAATAAGAGAAACCATGGGACCTAAATTTCTTTGGGCCTAGTTTACTTCCCTTAATATAATTTTCTGAAGTCTTTCCATTTCCTAACAAATGTGGCAATGTCATTCTTTCTGATGGAGGCATAAAATTCCATTGTGTATATATATCACATTTTCTTGATCCATTCATCTAGTGAGGGGCATCTGAGTTGGTTCCATCTCTTAGCTATCGTAAATAATGCTGCAGTAAACATAGTCATGCTGGTAGCTTTAGTACGGTCTTGTTTGTAAATATTTGGATAAATAACCAAAAGTGGGATTACTGGGTCATAGGATAGCTCTATGTGGAGTCTTTTGAGGAACCTCCACACTATTTTTCAAAGTGGTTGAACAAGTTTACACTCCCATCAATAATGCAGTAGGATTCCCTTCTGTCCACATCCCCTCCTTCATCTGTTGTTATTAGAGTTCTTGATTATAGCCATTCTAACTGGGGTGAGGTAGAATCTCAATATGTGATTTGCATGTCTTTTATGGCTAGAGAGGTTGAGCATTTCTTCATGTGTCTATTGGTCAGTCTTAATTCCTTTCCAGAGAAGTTTCCCTTAAAGTCTTTAGTCCACTTATTTATTGGGCAATTATTTCTTTGAGGATTTGTTATTAGGTATTTATTTTTTTAGTTCCAAGAATATTTTACATGAGACCCTTGTCCGTTGTATGGCTAGTGAAGATCTTCTCCCAATCCATGGGCTTTCTATTGATCTTGCTAGCTCTGGCCTTTGCCATGCAGAAGCTCTGCAATTTCATGCAATCCCATTTGTCCAACCTTTCTTTGATTTGTTGTGTTTCTGAGTCTCTATTAAGAAAATTTCAGCTTGTGCCATGGAGCCCTAGAGTTTCTCCTATTCCTTCCTGTAATGTTTTCAGAGTGTCTGCTTTGACTCTGAGGTCTTTGATCCATTTGGAGTTGATTCTGGTGCAGGGTGATATATAAGGATCTAGCTTTAGTTTTCTACAGGTAATTAACCAATTTTGCCAGCACCATTTACTGAAGAGGCTGTCTTTCTTCCATTCTATTTTTTTAGCTTCCTTATCAAAGATTAGATGGCTATAGGTCTGTGGGTTCATTTCTGGGTTTTCAATTATAATCTATTGGTCCTGAAATCTCTTCTTGTGCCAGTACCAAGCTGTTTTGATTACTATGGCTTTGTAGTAGAGTTTGAAATTTGGTATTGATATTCCTTTAGCATTGTTCTTTCTGTTAAGGATCATTTTTGCTATATTGAAATTATGCCCTGCATTCTCTCATACCACAAGGAAATAAAATTAGAACTCAGCACCAAAAGCCACCAAGGAAAGTCCTGTAACACATGGAGGCTGAACAACACACTGTTGAATCACCAGTGGATCATGGAAGATATTAGAAAGGAAGTTCAAATGTTCATGATATTCAGCAAAAATGAACACACAAATTACCAGTTCCTCTGGGACACAACAAATGCAGTACTCTGAGGCAAGTTCATAGCTCTGGGTTCCTACATCAACAAACTGAAGAGAACTGAAGCCAACAATTTTTTTTAATTGTGAAAATACTGTACAGAGGGGTTACAATTACATGAGCAAGATAAGGAGTACATTTCTTATCAAGCATTGTAGCTTCCTCCTTTGTTTCCCCTTCCCATCTCTTCCCATCCTTCCCCTGCCCCCCCCAATCCTCCTCCCCGCCACTCCCCCACCAAAGTTGTAAAGTTCATTTGTGACATAATGGCTTGTGCATCTCATTGTTGGAATGGGTCCACCTGTATCCCTATTTAAACGATTTGTTTTTTCCCTTCCCCTACACAAATTATACCAACATCAAATACACTGAAAACAGGGGTTATACTGTTGGGGAGGGACATACAAAGCAACAAAGAAATATCTTATAAATATGATAGAAACAATAGCAAGAAAGAAAAACCATTTGATTCCTTATCTTGGGGCTCATTTCACCTAACATCAACTTATCTGACCGTTTCTGCTTGTTGCAGACATATACTAGTTATTGCAAATAAGGGAAACCATGGGACCTATGTTTCTTTGGGCCTGGCTTACTTCACTTAATATAATTTTTTCCAAGTCTTTCCATTTCCTAAATGGGGCAATGTCATTCTTTCTGATGGAGGCATAGAATTCCATTGTGTATATATACCACATTTTCTTGATCCATTCATCTACTGAGGGGCATCTGGGTTGGTTCCATATCTTAGCTATGGTAAATAATGCTGCAATTAACATAGTTGTGCTGGTAGTTTTAGTGTGGTCTTGTTTGTGAACATTTGGGTAAATGCCCAAAAGTGGGATTGCTAGGTCATAGGGGAGCTCTATGTGGAGTCTTTTGAGGAACCTCCATACAGCTTTCTAAAGTGGTTGAACAAGTTTACACACCCACCAACATTGCAGTAAGGTTCCCTTCTGTCCACATCCCCTCCAGCATTTGTTGTTACTAGCGTTCTTGATTATAGCCATTGTAACTGGGGTGAGATGGTATATCAATATTGTTTTGATTTGCATTTCTTTTATGACTAGGGAGGTTGAGCATTTCTTCATGTGTCTATTGGCCATCCTTCTTTCCTCTTCAGAAAAGTTTCTCTTTAACTCTTTAGCCCACTTATTTATTGGGCAGTTGTTTCTTTGAAGATTTGTTGTTGGGGGATTTAATTTTTTGAGTTCCAGGTGTACTTTAGATGTGAGACTCTTGTCCATTGTACGGCTGGTGAAGATCTTCTCCCAATCCATGGGCTTTCTATTGATCTTGCTAGTATGTCCTTTGCCATGCAGAAGCTCTGCAATTTCATTCAATCCCATTTGTCCAAACTTTCTTTGATTTGTTGTGTTTCTGGGTCTCTATTAAGAAAATTTCAGCCTGTGCCAAGGAGACCTAGGGTTTCTCTTATTCCATCCTGTAATGTTTTCAGAGTGTCTGCTTTGACTCCGAGGTCTTTGATCCATTTGGAGTTGATTCTGGTGCAGGGTGATATATAAGGATCTAGCTTTAGTTTTCTACAAGTAGTTAACCAATTTTGCCAGCACCATTTACTGAAGAGGCTGTCTTTCTTCCATTCTATTTTTTAGCTCCCTTATCAAAGATTAGATGGCTATAGGTCTGTGGGTTCATTTCTGGGTTTTCAATTCTATTCCATTGGTCCCGAGGTCTGTTCTTGTGCCAGTACCAAGCTGTTTTGATTACTATGGCTTTGTAATAGAGTTTGAAATTTGGTATTGATATTCCTCTAGCACTGTTATTTCTGTTGAGGATCATTTTTGCTATTCTGGGTCTGTTATTATTCCATATGAATTTTTGGATTGCCTCTTCTATTTCCTTGAAGAATGAGGTTGGAATATTGATAGGTATGGCATCGAATTTGTAGATAGCCTTGGGAAATATTGCTATTTTCATGATGTTGATCTTTCCAATTCAGGAACATGGGAGTTTTTGCCACTTTCTAAGTTCTGTTTTGATTTCCTTTTTCATGAAACCAACAATTTAATGAGTCATCTGAACCTCCTTTAAAAACAGCAGCAAGAGAAACCCCAATCCAATAGATAGAATGAAATAATTAAAATCACATCAGAATTAAATGCATTCGAATCCAAAAAACCACAGAAAGAATCAACAAAACAGAGTTGGTTCTTCAAAAAAATTAACAAAATTGATAGACCCTTAGCAAATCTTTTCAGAAAAAGAAGAGAACACACCCAAATAAACAAATTCAGAGATGAGAATGGAAACATCACCACAGAAACAACCAAGATTCAGAATGTTATAAGGGAATACTTTTCAAACCTTTATGCTAATAAGTTTGAGAGCCTGGAAGAAATTGATGATTTCATAGCAAATATTTATCAACATGCCAAAACTAAACCAAGATGAGCTAAACCAACTTAACAGGCCCATGTCAAGCATTGAAATAGAAACAGCAATAAGAGACCTCCCATCTAAGAAAAGCCTAGGTCCGGATGGATTTACAGTGGAATTCTACAAGGACTTCAAAGCAGAACTCACACCAATACTCCTTCAACTCTTCAATGAAATTGAAAGAGAAAGCTCACTACCGAAATCTTTCTATGAAGCCATCATAACCCTCATCCCCTAACCAGGCAGGGATTCATCAAAGAAAGAGAACTATAGGCCTATTTCTTTGATGAACATTGATGCAAAACTTCTCAACAAAATTTTGGCCAACCGACTTCAACAATCCATCCAAAAAATCATACACCACAATCAAATAAGATTTATTTCAGGGATGCAAAGCTGGTTCAATATACACAAATCAATTAATATAATCCATCACATCAACAAGAATCACATGATTATCTCAATAGATGCAGAAAAAGCATTTGACAAGATCCAACACCCCTTTATGATGGAAAACTAGGAATGCATGGAACATTCCTCAATACAGTAAAGGCTATATATGACAAACCTACAGCCAGCATTATACTTAATGGCAAAAAACTAAAGCCATGTCCTCTAAACTCAGGAATGAGACAAGGATGTCCACTCTCTCCATTTCTCTTCAATTTAGTATTAGAATGCCTAGCTACAGCAATAAGACAAGATGCAAACATAAAGGGGATCCAAATAGGGAAAGAAGTAAAACTCTCCCTCTTTGCAGATGACATGATCTTGTATTTAAAGAATCCCATAGACTCCCTCCCAAATTACTTGAGCTGATTTGAAGCTTTGGCAATGTAGCAGGGTATAAAATTTACCCTCAAAAATCAATGGCTTTTCTGTATGCCAACCATAAGAAAAGTGTGGCTGAAATTAGGAAAGCAACTCCATTTGTAATAGCCCCACAAGAAATAAAATACCTAGGAATTAACTTAACCAAAGAAGTGAAGGACCTCTATGATGAAAACTTTAAAAACCTGAAAAAGGAAATCCAAACAGAACTTATAAAGTGGCAAAACCTCTCATGCTCCTGGATTGGAAGGATCAACATCGTGAAAATGGCAATACTTCCCAAGGCTATCTACAAATTCAATGTGATACCTATCAATATTCCAACCTAATTCTTAAAGGAAATAGAAGAGGCAATGCAAAAAAATCATATGGAACAATAAAAGACCCCAAATAGCAAAAACGATCCTTAACAGCATGTAGACATTTTACTATAATAAGAAAATATAATATATAACATGATCATCATGTTGCATTTTCTTTTTGTGTTTGTTTTGTTTGTATAGGATTACATGACAATTAGCTTACACCTCATTAGTGGTAGGTAAAGCATGAACCACAAGTCAATGCAGTGTGGAGTCAGTATAATTTGGATACCCTCTGATGTTCTCTTAAAAGGTCTTCAATGGTTTAAAAACATTCTTGGTCACTAGTCTTTGAAAGCACTTTTCTTTTCTGTATTTCTCTGGCTATATTCTAACATAGTTTTCATCTCTCTGCTTCACTCCAAGATGAAGTACTTCTGCTAGTTTTATCCTAAAAAGACAAATCTTTTCTTGAGACATTGTCAATAGTCTGTCCTATCTAAAAGATGATTTTTACAGGTGGTATCTAACCAGCAAACATTCTCTAAAATGATTATCTCATTTTAACAAAGATAATTATTTCTATAAAAGATTTAGTTAGAAAAACAGGTCATCTCTGTGTGAATGGTTGACATAATTTATAATCTACTGGCTGTTAATTTTCACCATGTACTACTTTTATTGTTGATGTAGTATTTATGGTATCTACTTTCTGCCATTTCAAAAATTAATAAAGTTTATATTGTGAAATATTTCTCCTGTGTGATATTTTCCTAAGGTTTTAATAAAGCAAGTCTAGTTTAATGTACATTCAATGCTCATATTTTGTGTGAGACTATAATTACAAGCATTTACTAGATAATTCATCATTTTTTGTATATTGTTTATACTGTGGTAATGAAAAACCAAAGGTCACAGTAATCCTTAAATCCAACTCAAAATTATTTATTACCTTTATTCCCCAAGATGTTTTCCTGTATGAAATGCTATAAAAAAATAATAGAGCCACCCAAGGTAAGAACAGTCTAATAAAAAATTCATGTATAGCATCAGTCTAGTTGAAGGGAGAAATCAAACCTCTTGTTAATCACTAATTAAAAAACCATTAATTTAAAATTAATGTAAACACTATATATTATCTGCCCCCCTAATACTTGAGATAAAGTCTTATTATATAATCTAGTCTGGCTCCGAACTCACAATCTTTCTCATGAGTTCTGTGATTATAGGTATGTACTACTATATTACTATACCTGGCTTTATAGGATTCAATAATATACTAAGGGAGATTTTTTTGGTAGCTTCTTCTAGAATTCAATCTCCTTTGTGTATATCTTTAATACATTAGTGGGTGCTTTTAATATAGCATTGTATCTGTGTGTGTGAGTGTGTGAGTGTGTGAGTGTGTGTGTGTGTGTGTGTGTGTGTGTGTGTGTGTGTGTGTGTGCGTGTGCGTGCGCTGGTCCTGGGGTTGTTCTCAGGACCTGGGTGCCATCCCTGAGCTTTTGTACTCAAGACTAGCATTCTGCCACACCTGAGTCAAAGCTCCACTTCCTACTTTTTGGTGGATAATTAGAGATGAGAGTCTTATTGACTCTTTTGTCCCAGCTGGCTTCCAATCAAACTGTAATCCTCAGACCTCAGCCTCCTGAGAAGCTAGAATTACAGGCATGAGTTATTGTTCTTTGGAAATATTTTATATAATATTTTTTTAAATATAGAAGTATATCAAATAAGATATAAACAAATATTTGTTATACATTCACTCTATTTCCATTCCAAATATATATTAGTCTTTAGGAGTCACTACTAAAAATATCACAAAAAATGTAGCCCACAGAGATCAAGTTTTTGTTCTGGAGGCTGTAAAGTCCAGCACTGGGCCAGCATAATCTGTGTTTGCTAAGGGGCTCTTTCCTACATCATAGATGTTACCTTCTGTCTGTGTCTTCATATGGAAGAAGGGCAAAGCAGCCTCTAGGACCTCCTTTATCAGAACACTATCTCTTTCATGAGTTCCTCACCCTTATTACCTTAGGGTTTCAATTTATAGCACATAGTTAAAAGGTTAACTATACATATTTAAAGTTGAACAGCTCTGTTCTTTCTTTTCCTTCTTTCCTTCCTTCTTTCCTTCCTTCCTCCCTCCCTCCCTCCCTCCCTCCCTTCCTCCCTCCCTTCCTCCCTCCCTCTCTCCCTCCCTCCCTTTCCTTCTTCCTTCCTTCCTTCCTTCCTTCCTTCCTTCCTTCCTTCCTTCCTTCCTTCCTTCCTTCCTTCCTTCCTTTCTTTCTTTCTTTCTTCCTTCCTTCCTTTCTTTCTTTCTTTCTTTCTTTCTTTCTTTCTTTCTTTCTTTCTTTCTTTCTTTCTTTCTTTCTTTCTTTCTTTCTTTCTTTCTTTCATCAGTCATGGATCTTGAACTCTGGGCCTGGGCGCTGTCCCTCCCTCAGCTCTTCAGCTCAAGGCTAGCGCTCTACCACTTGAGCCACAGCACACTTCTGGCTTTTTTTCTGTTCATGTGGAGCTGAGGAATCGCACCCAGGGCCTCATGCATTTGAGGCAAGCACTCCACTACTGAGCCACCTTCCCAGCCCCTTCTATTCTACTTTCTAAAATACCTTATATTTAATAAAACTTTTCAAATTTTATCTTAGTGTATTCAAACTTGGACCAAATTACAGCACTTAAATTTCTTACACAGAAGAATACTTTCAGAGATTCTACATAAAGACAGATTTTAGATGTATATCTTGTATGTGTGTGTGTGTGAGAGAGAGAGACAGAGACAGAGACAGAGACAGATAGACAGACAGACAGACAGACAGACAGACAGACAGACAGACAGAGAGACAGAAACAGGCAGACAGACAGACAGACAGAATCCTGTATTTTGCGTCTTGAATTCAGAGCCTGAGTGTCATCCCTGAGCTTTTGTACTCAAGGCTAGTGCTCTGTCACTTGAATCACAGCTCCACTTCTGCCTTTGGAGTGGCTAATTGGAGATAAGAGTCCCATAGACTTTCCTGCCCAGGCTGGCTTTGAACTTCAGTCCTCAGATCTTGGCCCCCTGAGTAGATAGGACTACAGACATAAGCCACCAACACCCAGCTCCTTAATGTATATCTTATTAAGAGATCTCAGGAGGATTTGAATACATTTCTTAAAAACCCTTGTCTCACATTAAAATATCTCTGTATGTAGTATGTGCTTCTATATGGGTGTAAGCAAAATTTATCACTCCAGTCATTTACATCCTGATAAACAATGTATGCCTCCTTTCTTCCAGAATTGTAGGCTGAGGTTCCATATATTTGAATAATGGAGACATCCCTAAACCACTTTATGAAAACAAAAATATTGCAACATCAGCTATGAATTTCTTAAGAATAAAGACTATGGGTTGCTGATCAGATGCTTACATTTGTTTGTAACTTTAAGATCTGTGTATGTAAAATCAGTCTTGCTTGTAATTGGGTCCCTTGAAAAGGATAGAGTGTAGAGTAATAAAAAAGATGTTATTTCTGAGCATGTGGAATTAAATTGACTTGTAAACATGAGTAAGATGCTTAATCTTTGTTAAGTTTATTATCCTCATCAGTAAAACATATGATTAAGTATATTAAATGAGTAATTTAGAGGACTTGGTAAAAGGCATGCAAAAATCTCAGTTTGGATTGATATTTAAATAACCTGAATAGACTCCTATATTAAAAAATGAATTTCTTAGTTTGAGATAAGATTTAATATATAAGATTAATATTTAATGCTTAAGATTAATACCAAGGTGAAGTGTAGAATTCATTTTCAATTCAATCTCCCCTTCCACAATTGGACTTTTTTTTTAACCTAAGAGGTTTAAATTGCAAGCTGTTGAGAAGTAGGCCTAAGAGTGTGAGAATCTAGGAGATGGAAAAGAAGCCATTTTAAAAGAAAGCAATATACATCTTGACTTTTATTCCTAGAGAAAAATGCAAGCCTTTATTTGCCCAGGGTCTGGAAAGGGATATGCTACATAACTGCAATATAAAGGGCACTGTAAGAGTTTTCATGCTTCAGAGATAAACAGATAATCATTACCATATACAAGTTAAAAATAGTATCGGAGTAGTTTTTCATGGGAGATTAACAACTGAAGCCAGAGATGTTTGTGGTTGCTCATATGGAAATTGCTTTGTTAGATGAATGTACTGACTGGGTAAGAAGTCCTCAGTAATTGTGTTGCTGTTACTTTCAAAGTTCAAAACTCTGCAGAGGCTGGCTCTGATTTCAGATAAAGTTGCATGTTTGTAGAATTATTTCTCTTTGGGCTTTGAATCAGTTATGAGCAAGATTTTTTTAATGGAAAAGAATAACATTCCCCCCTGGGTTTGTTTATTGTCAGAGTATCATGTTCCTGTATGCTTGCTCTATATGTTCATAACAAGCTTGGGGATCCCAAAAGGGGGCTGTGGAATTATTACTGGTGGTCTTTGAGTCTGTAATTGCTACCAGCTGAGGAAGCAAAATTCCCAATAAGTTGAAGAAACTTTCACAAATAACACTTGCCATAATTACAAGGCTCAAGATGTAGTTTATATAATAAAGTCTTACCTTACCACAAAGCATTCAAGGACCAGTCAAACAGAGGTCTTCACAGAGGTGTATGTTAACCTTTTGCTTGACACTGTACTTAGATTTATTAAAACCTTCTGGATATGCATTTGAAATCATGCCTGCATTACAAAAAAAAATTGCAGATTTTTCTCTTTTGTTGTGAGTTATGCAAAGAATATATAACCACTGGGGGGGGGGGGGAACAAGTAAATCCCATGATCGGTAAAAGTAAAAAGTCTCCCCTCTTTTTCCAGTTCTCATTCAAGTATGTTGGAATGAGAGAATTTTCAGATATTGGGCACAAGGGCACATGTATTATTCTTTTTTTAATTTTTTATTGTGAAGATACTGTACAGAGGGGTTACAATTACATGGGCAAGATAATGAGTACATTTCTTATCAAGCATTATAGCCTCCTCCTTTGTTTCCCCTTCCTATCCCTTCCCATCCTCCTCCTCCCCCCCCCCCCGCTTCCCACCCAACCCTCCTCCCCCCCCACCAAAGTTGTAAAGTTCGTTTTTCCACAGAACGACTTGTACATCTCATTGTTGCAATGGATCCACCTGTATCCCCATTTAAACGATTTATTTTTTCCCTTCCCCTCCACAAATTATACCAACCTCAAATACAGTGAAAGCAGGGGTTATACCATGGGGGAGGGACATACAAAGCAACAAAGAAACACAATGGAATTCTATGCCTCCATCAGAAAGAATGACATTGCCCCATTTGTTAGGAAATGGAAAGACTTGGAAAAAATTATATTAAGTGAAGTAAGCCAGGCCCAAAGAAACTTAGGTCCCATGGTTTCCCTTATTTGCAATAACTAGTATATGTCTGAGTCAAGCAGAAAAGGTCAGATAAGTTGATTAGGGAAATGAACCCTAAGATATGTATTCAAATGTTTTTTTCTTTCAGGTGATTGTTTCTAACACATTTATCAGATTATTTCTTTGTATTATTCTTTGAAAATCATATGCTCCAATTGAAGACAATTGAAGAAAAACAAGACTCTCTTGTTCCTGGGCTGGGAGGCAATAATATGGAAGGCAAAGGCAAGAAACAGAGAGAGGGAGAGAAACATATTCCTGAGATAAGATACAGCCTTCAATAGCCTTTTCTCAGTTACCTCCTTCATCAACTGAACATGTTCAGTCCTCATTTCCCAGTAACCATAATATGCCACCAGCTGGAGAGAGAAACTTCAATCCATGAAAAGGCACTTAATATCCAAGTGTAACAAAAATTATTCCATATCCTCTTAGTAAAGTTGATAAGAGAATTCTAAGATTTCCCAAATTAGGTTATGGAGCAAAGGAAAATCAGAAGAAATGAGAAGCTTATTTGAACTGACAGTTTGAAGTTAAACCAGCAAGGAAAAAAAAAGTATGAGCCATCAAGGTGACTTGGTTTTCTACTTCTATAAACCAACCAACCAGGAAGCAGCAAAAGCTCTTCTTTATGGAATGTACTCCTAATCCAGGTCTTTTCCACTATCCACGGATCCCTGCCCTCTTAGTGTATGTAGATACAGTGTGAAGGATTGATGTGGCTTTAACACCCTGGTCCTTTAGATTTATGTGGTGGACATGTCAATTATTCCACTGGTTTTATTTGCATTCTGGTTTCTTCTCTTAGAAACTCAGTTCTCAGAGTTGATCTCCATGAAAATCACAGATTAGTTCTAATCCAGGTTAATAAATTTCACTTAAACACTCTTGAGATTTCCATTTTACTGCAGATATCCTTTCTCAAAGTTCTATGTTATATTGGAAAAAGAAGAGAAAATAATATTCTTGGTCACTGTATAATTTGGGGAGTTGTACTTTAAAAATATATTTTTTTCCTACTAATACATGAGAGCAGCAAAAGTGAAATACTCTCAGCTGAAGTTGAAGAAGGTAGCAGCCCTCCAATTGAATAAACTCATTATTCTTGTTGACGAAAATTAACATTGATTAGTTAGTATATTAATTAGTTTATATAACATTGATTAATTAATTAGTTGATTAGTCAACAAAAAGTAATTTCACATCTATTAATCATAGGTTAAATTATAGATTTTGTGATTTTTTTTCCTTTGAAATACTGGGAATTGAACTTCTGGCTTTACACTGTGCTGCCACTTGGGCAATGCTTCTAGTCCTTTTAATTTTTATATTTTTGAGGTGAGGGAGGTCTTAATAATTTTGTTCAAGCTAGTTTCCAAGTAGCTGGCATGAATAGCATGCACTACCACAGGTAATTTACTTTCTTGAACATTGTACAAATATAGTCAAACATTTGTTTTGAATTGCAGTCGTTAATTTTCATAACTTTAACTGAGAGAACTTGGTGCTATATCTAATACCTTTTGGGACTCTGTTCTGATCACTTTGTGAGATTTTGTTCATTTTATTTTACTATTGTGATTATGATTTCTTACTACATTTTATAGTTCACTGTTGACATTGTTTTTAAATGCCACCAAATTTTGTGAATAGAGTTTTTAAAAATAGTAAATTTTATAATTGCTGTTTCTTTAATATAGGAAAGCTCATTGTATTTTGTATGTTGATCTTATATCTAGCTGCTTAGAGAACTTCTTTGAAAATTTCTTTTAGGGCTGGGAAGGTGGCTCAGTGGTAGAGTGCTTGCCTTGCATGCATGAGGCCCTGGGTTTGATTCCTCAGCACCACATAAGCAGAAAAAGCCAGAAGTGGCACTGTGGCCCAAGGGTAGAGTGCTAGCCTTGAGCTGAAGAGCAAGGGACAGCGCCCAGATCCAGAGTTCAGGCCCCATGTCCAACACACACACACACACACACACACACACACACACACACACACACACACACACACACACACACACACACACACACACACACACACACACACACACACACACACACACACACACACACACACACACACACACACACACACACACACACACCTTTAAAATTTTTCAAATAACCTTTTATGTTCAGTAAGTAGGATAGATTTATATGTCTTACTTTTCAATATTTAACTCCTGTTTAATTTTCTTTTAACACTGGCCAACAACCACAATAAAATAATACATTGTGCTAGTAATGTCAGTTGTCTTTCTCTTAGGGAAATTCTCAAAATAAGAAAAGAGTGATTCTTCTTGCCTTCTTTATACTTGTTTTTTTGTAGAACTGACTGTTGAATAGCAAGTGGTTTTTTTTTTTGGTGTCTTTATTACTTAGTTTTCCATTAGTGTTGTCGAAATACTTCTGATGAATAACTTCTAAGCAGGAGTAGTTTGTTTGGGATCACAGTTTTGATTGGTACTGTCCTTGGTC